>NC_138086.1:10003591-10146091 GCF_964212035.1 Myotis nattereri | reverse complement strand
TCAGAGAATGACAAATACCATATGATCTCACTTATATGTAAAATCCAATGAACAAAATAACCTGACAAACAAAATAGAGATAGAGGGTGGATACATGAACAGACTGACAGCTGTCAGAGGGAAGTGGGTTGGGGGACTGAAAGAAGGTGAAGAGATTAAGCAGTATATATTAGGAACAGTGTGGTGATAGCCAGAGGGAAAAGGGGCAGGAGTTTTGGAGTTTTGGAGCTGGGCAAAGGGGAGTAAATGGAGACAGGAAGAGACTTTATTTTGGACGATGGGCATATGATGCAGTGTGCAGATAATATTTTATTGAGTTGTACACTTGAATCCTGTATGGTTTTGTGAACCAATGTCACCCCAATCTATTATAATAAAAGTGTAATATGTTAATTAGACCTGATGTCTTTCCAGATGTCCTTCCGGACAACCTTCCAGATGAAGCCAAGGCTGCAAGGGAAGCCTGGGTCCTGGGTGCAGAGTGAAGCTGGTGCCAGCAGCCGGAGGAAAGAAGGCCTACTCTTGAACGAATTTTGTGCATCGGGCCTCTAGTAAATTCAGTGAAAAAGGAAAAATTATATATCCCTAAAATTTAAACATAGGACAAATTTTTCTTTATAATATTGCTGTCTGTGTGTTTTTATGAATCACTACTATTTTCTCCTTATGCACTTTGTGTTCACCCAGCTACTTATCTGCCTAGCAATCTATATTTAACTTTGAGCAAATGAAACCAAAAAGCCTCAACTTAAAAAGACAAAACACAAAAACCCATTCTGAGATTGTTTCCACAAAAAGAATATATCTTAACTAACTTTCAATGCCCTTTGACACCCCAAATCTTCTCCCAATAAACACACACTGTATTATTGATTCTGAACAAAATCAGAAAATAAAAACATTGTTTATATAAGAAAGTGGCTTGCTCTGTTACTCAAAATTGCCCTAATTTTCATAGACATTTTTTTTTTCGAGCCTCATTCTGAATTAACATCTTTGTATGGATCTGTGCAAGGATTGTTAAATTGGTTTCATCGCCAGTACCAAACACAATAGGTTGTGAGGATCTCCTGGGAGAACAGTTTTAAGAAAGATTGCTAATTCAGAGGGAAATAACACCGTGATTATTTAGCAATGCCTTCTGCTGGCTTGGCTTGGGGTGAGGTGAGAATCAGAGAACATCAGGAGTGGTGATCAGCTCCATGACTTTGTCAACTCTGGCCTGGACTAAAGTGCTGCATGATCTAATTTTCCCTGCTGGGCCAGTTACTGGTCACTCTTTTACAGTTTAGAGCAGGGGTGGGCAAACTTTTGGACTCGATGGCCACAATGGGTTCTTAAACTGGACCGGAGGGCCAGAACAAAAGCATGGATGGAGTGTTTGTGTGAACTAATATAAATTCAAAGTAAACATCATTACATAAAAGGGTACGGCCTTTTATTTCAATAGTTTTATTCATTTCAAACGGGCCGAATCCGGCCCACGGGCCGTAGTTTGCCCACGGCTGGTTTAGAGAATTTGTGCCCAAATCTAGGAATCCAGTGGAGCCTTTCCTACCTCTTTACCTCTTTGGATGAACTCATTATGGAACTGTAGATGATATAGCCTAAAAGTATAATCTTCTTTGGGCATTTTGGCAGATTAGGATCTGTCATTAATTTCCTTTACATTAACTTTGCCTGTAAAGAGTGGACACATCTCATGTCTGACTTAAATCTCAAAGTCAGACATCCAAGCCTATAAACTGTGATAATGGTCTTGATGCATTATTGATGAACTTCCCATTTGAAAATTCCCCCATATGTTGAGCAGTTCAAAAAGTTCTGGGTTAGTCATTAATAAACCATTGTTATGCTCTGTGTCCTCTCACGGTTTTTGTTGATATTCAGAAAATGATAAAGAATATCTTATACAAATATATGGAAATACTATGCCTATGAAAGGAATATTTAAAATCAATAATTAAACCCAAATTAAGAAAACTCTTCTTTCTTGTCTGTTTTAATAAAGTAGGTATTTTCTAAGCAATGATGACTGTGCCTATATTAAGTACTTTATAGTTTAGATCAGGAAGTTAATGTATCTATACCTTTTGGGAAAGAGTTAGCAATAACATGTACTATATAACTTCTAGTAATGATACTTTAGCTAGCACTTGAAAGCAGATTCCTGTCTCCCAGAGGTAACTTATTCCCCATCTAAGTCACTGAAGTAAGCGCTGAATAATTAGCTAGCAATACCTTACATATTAATGTTTCAAATCATCCATCACTTGCAATCCTGTATCCAACCTCAGTGCCCTTTCCTTAAAAAAGATTCATGCTTCCAGCTAAGAAGGTAGGGAGCTCTTTTCAGATAGAACAGAAGACATTGTGCTCAAGGAGAGATAATCAGTCCCATTATGAATAGTTTACAAGTGGTTAATATGCCTTCATATTTTCTGCATGCCCTATTGAAAATCATCTCATCTATTATTAAGACATGCACTAGAT
The DNA here is from genome assembly GCF_964212035.1 of Myotis nattereri. NCBI lineage: Eukaryota > Metazoa > Chordata > Mammalia > Chiroptera > Vespertilionidae > Myotis > Myotis nattereri. Next base: position 10,143,598 of record NC_138086.1, on the reverse strand, counting down.
TATAGATGCTTATGGGCAATACTTAATTTATTTTTTAAAGCTACAGACTAAGGAAAAATCCCTCCGACATGCAACAGCCATAGAAACGTTGAACTTCATTGGTTACAAAGGTGGGCAGTGTTCCCAAATCACCTACTTGCAGAGTAGAAGCACATTACACAGATTTGCTTGTAGATATCCCTGAAGGTAGATGAATGTTAAATGTGGTGACATGTGACATCATGGAGCGCCACACTATGACATTACTTTAGCTTAGAGTCTATGCCAAAAACCACTTAGCACCACTATCAGGAAGAAGTGGAGGGACCCCAGTGAAAGGTTGCTCTGCCTACTTTCTTCCCGTTCTTCTCCATCTTCTTTTTTACTTTAGAAATTCATTTCATTTCCTCCTATATTCAATGGCGCTCCTTGCTTCAGGGGTCCTTTGTAGTAATTTATTTCATATGCTTATTAGCATTTGTGTAAAAGAGTTTTGCCTTCTTTTTTTTCCTCGTTCCCAACTTTCTAATGTTCAGATCATATCTACTCATTGCTCTGATCTTGAAGCATAAAGGGTTTGCTTGGATCAATTTTATCAATCCACCTTATAATTTTTAAAACTTCAACTGGGTTACACGAAGTCTTTTCTTTTCCACTGAGAATTTGCTCAATTTTCTCTGTCTTTCCACATAACTTAATCGTTGAGATCTGGTATCATTCATATAATTGCTCTACACTGTTCCCCTGAAGAACAATTAAACCTTGCAAAGGTTTGGTGACCAGCACTGTTCAAATTATATAAGGCAAGGAAATTCTATCAATGGCAATATTCTAATGCCTTCAACTGATAAAAGAACTGACTGGTTCAATTTGTATTTACTGTTACTAAAAATGTATTATATACTTCAACTAACAGCTATCTATCATTTGATAGTTAGAGGAGGTGTGTGTGTGTGTGTGTGTGTGTGTGTGTGTGTGTGTGTGTGTGTTAATAATTCAGTTAAGCAAGCTAAAGACACCTTTTCTTTGCAAAACACACTAATGCCAGGATTTCCACTAGGTTCATACCCACAGAATATGGAGAGATGGTTTAATAAAATCACATTGAGTCATTTATGAGGAGGCTTATTCAAGTTCCGCCTGCCCTGTTTGATAACATTGGTACAATTTAAGTAAATAGATATTGCTTTTCCCACAAACCCTCTGCCTGTTCTATGAGTCTCTTTATTTTACTAGTAAAATTGTAAAAGTGCGGAATAATTATGCACATGGCAGACAAAATAAAGAAAAAATGTAGCTCTTAAATGCTACAGATAGATAAAGCATTCTTATTTATTATCATTTACTACCTATACATTTAATTGAATAGCAGTTTGATTTATAATAAATATTGAAACGATGTCTTACAGGCACTAGATAATAGAAGCTTTAAACACAACTTTGTTAATGGTAGATTTTTTTTTCTCAAAAAGAATAGTGGTTATTTTTTAAAGGCTTGCTATGACCTTTACTTATATGAATTAGGAGACCTGGGAAACACTAGTTCCCTTATAACTGCACTTACTTAAAAATTGTTCAAATGAAGTTAAATTATAAAATGATTATTTTAAAGACAATGAAAATGCCTTTTAGAGGTTTTTCTATATCCAGATGTCTACAAATTGCTTCTATGTAATAGCCAGTTTAAAAGCTCAGAATGAATACAGGTGGAGGGCAATGTGCAAGCTGCCCAGATCCTCATATTATCTTAAAGACGGGAGCAGCAATTCGTAAATGACTTATCGTCCTCTCCTTTCTGAAATACCACTTTGAAGTTCACTGGTACTTCATATATAGAGAAAGTGGCTCCGAAAGAATAAATTTCAGCATAGATATTATTTTGTCTAATAACCATTACTGAGGACTTTATTTTTTTTCCTTAAGAACAAAATGTGTAGTTTTGACAATGGGGGGAAGGAACACTATTATTTTTCTTAGACCACGGGCTCTCAAATCACGCTGCACATGCATATCACCCAGGAAGCTTCACCTATGCCAATACCTGAGTCTAACCTCAGGGCAATGAAAACAGTCTTTTGGGGCAGGTCTTGGGAACTGTTTTTTTTTTTTTTTTTTAATTCCTAGTGATACTAGTGTGCATTCAGAGTTGAGGACATTTATTTAAAGCAATAGTTCTCACCTGGGTGGATGCATATTGCTAACTATTAGAATATATTTTTCAGATTGCACAGAACATGGGGATGGGAACCAGGGAAAGAATTTTCAAATGTTCTTACAGATTACATTGACATTCTTGTTTTTTCAAATAAGAATCTGAATGATATATCAGTATGAATTTTCACAGAAATCACCACGTGAATCTGATATGCCCTTTATTCACATTTGAGAATCTCTTACTTGGGTTATTTGTCTAATGACATATATATTAATAGGGTCTGAGCCATAAATGAAATGGTTCTAAGAGCTGTGGTTGTATCCTGCAGGTTTATCCTGAACTCAACATTTCTGCAATGTGTCACTGATGCCACAAAATTGTGTTCAGAACTGGAAAGATAAACTACACTTATGTTTCTCAACGTGTTTTCTTTAGAACAAAATCTTGTGGTAGGATAATATTTATGACTTCTTCCCCCCCCCAAAAAAAAAATTATTGGAAGGGTGAGTTCTTTGATCTGATAAAATTGGGAGATACAGTATCAAGTATATTTATTTCATGTCTAATTTATCAGAGCCTGGAATGGGCTGATGTACATTGAAAATCTTCTAGAACAATGTTTCTCAAATTTGAATGTGCAAATAAACCTATCTAATGGCATTGTAAAAATGTACTAGCTAAGAATTATACACTGCTAATAATTAGTTGAAACAGAAGAGACATACAAATAACTATTATTTATTGATTGACTATCATTAAATAATTTAATACGGTTAATATACCTAGAAGGTAAGTGATATTTCCCTGTTTTACAGATGAGAAAACTGAGGTTAAAAGAGATTAAATAAGTTTCTCAAAATTTTAGATTTAGTAAATGAGAGCTATGATTTTAAATCCAAGTCTGTCAAATTTCCAAATTTGTTTTCTTTTCACCATATCTTCTATTATTCATTTCCTTTATTTTTTAAAATAAAACATATGTTTTCTTTTACAGTAAAACACATGAATACTAATTGTATAGCTTGGAAAATTTTAATGCATGTTTTTATTCAAGTAGCCTTCACTAAGAGCCAGCTAGTATATGTCCATTCCCAAGAAAATTCTTCATACTCCTCAGATAATAATCCTCCTCCAAGAGTAGTCTATATCCTGATTTCTATCACCATCGATCAGTTTTTTACTATTCTTGGACTTCATACAAATGAAAATATACATTATGTACTCATTTATGTCTGGTTTCTTTCACTAATACAGTTGTTTTAAGATTCACCAATTTTGTTGTACATATCAGTAGTTTTTTAAATTCATTTTTCATTTGGTAGACATTTAGATTGTTGCAGTTTTTTCCCTATAATGGATATAGTTCTGTGAACATTCTTCTACAAATATTTTGTGGACATAAGCACTCATTCCTTTGGCAGATATACTTGGCAATGACGTTGCTGTATTTTTTGAGTAGGCATATCTTAAACTTTATTAAAACCTTTCAAGCATTTTTCCAAAGCAGTGGTGGTGCAATTTTACCAAGTCTTTGTTCCATTAGCAATGAGTGACAGCTCGTTATTCTATTTTTACCTCCTTTTATTTCTTATTTCCTTTTACCTTCTTTTGTTTCTTTATATCTTTTTTATCCATTTCTTCCTAGGTATACAAAATCAAGAAAAGGGAAAGTGTAATTCTTCTAAAGACTATCTTGGAATAGTGTGAAAATTATTGGGAAAAAATTCCCTAACAACTAGATGTGTGCTCAACCTACCCAATTTTGGGAGGATGATTTCTCAAACCAACAAGAATGAAAGAAAGAAACAAACAAACTAAAAGGACCAATGCATAACTCAGAATAAAGGCTAAACATAAGTATTGATAAGGAAGAGATCAAAGGCAACATGAATAGACAAGATGCCTACAGTGGTTCTCAACCTTCCTAATGCCGCGACCCTTTAATACAGTTCCTCATGTTGTGGTGACCCCCAATTTCATTGTTACAAATTGAACATAATTAAAGCATAGCGATTAATCACAAAAACAATATGTAATTATATATGTGTTTTCTGGTGGTCTTAGGCGACCCCTGTGAAAGGGTGGTTCGACCCCCAAAAGGGTTGTGACCCACAATTTGAGAACCGCTGCCTTAGAGGAACAAGGAAGGATAAGCATGGAGGAGCAGGAGGCAGCGAAGACAAACACAAATGTGAATAGAACAATGAAGGCACGTTGCCAGACGGCTGGGGTCCAGAACGCCTGCATGCCCAGAGAGCTTGGCTAGCAGAGCAGGCCCAGAGCAAAGGACGAAGAGCAAGGCCAGGGAGCAGTCAGGAGGAATTGCTTACTCTCAGTACGTCCTGTTTAAAAATTCAGCATGGAATCATACTCTTGCACAACTAGTTCCCAAGCCAAATCTTCGCCACCGTTTTTGTTCGTCAATCACTCTCTTGTGGTCACCCACCCGGTTTTGTTCAGGTGCATCATTTCCTCAGTTCTCTCCCACACGTGCTGAACTTCTCCGTGTAGACTCCTTTTGGTTTTGCCGTCTGCAATGCTACCTCAGCGCTCTGGACTCTCTTTATGTAACATGCTTCTGTTTCTAGGCCAAACATCCAACTGCTTCCCTCAGTCAATTTTAAGAACTCAGCAATATCACCTAAATCGGGAAATCTAAATCAGCCTCCCAAGGCTAAAATTAATCATCGCCCCTCAAAGCATTTTAAAGACACGAGCAGCATGAGTTTAAAAGTGACTCTTTGAACGATTCAAAAATAAATGATACTCAGTTGAACTTATTGACTTCCTTTTTGCCAAATGGTGCAGTTTGGTCATGGCTGTTATTTCAGGTTGAGAAGAGTTTGCTATATGTGATGCTATGGAATATAGACACGGCTTTTATGACCAGTTATCCCACTTGCCCAGAGAATTTCTTAACACCCACTGTGAGACTGGAGCATAAGGAGAGCAACTGGAGCAACTGTCTGTCTCTCTATCCATCATCTGATCAGACGTGGCCATTCATGTACAGGCACACGGAAAGAAATTAGGCCTCGCCATTTGAATAGCCTCCTTGGACTAGTCACCATTTGGTGATACATGACCCAGAAATACAGATGTTCTCCAAATAGTAGAGTCATTTATATAATTTTTTCATCTCTCTTGTGCTTCATACATTGCTGACTAGTAAAACTACAGATGGATATATAAAATACATGAAACATCATAAATCAATGATGTTTCTGATAATATCTGATTGTTTTAGTTCCAGGTTGCTATCCAAGTCAGGTAATTAAGAAATCTTCAGAAGATTGGTTTCTTTTTTTAAAAAAATATATTTTATTGATTTTTTACAGAGAGGAAGGGAGAGAGATAGAGAGTTAGAAACATCGATGAGAGAGAAACATCGATCAGCTGCCTCCTGCACATCTTCTACTGGGGATATGCCCGCAACCCAGGTACATGCCCTTGACCGGAATCGAACCTGGGACCTTTCAGTCCTCAGGCCGACGCTCTATCCACTGAGCCAAACCGGTTTCGGCTGGAAGATTGGTTTCTAAAAATATATATTTAACCCAGAAATCTATCTTACTCAAACTTGCTAAATCTTTGTCTTGTTTATTTTCACTAAAGGTTATATAGAGTTTCTATTAGCTTAGATATTATGTAATGAAGTTATCCCAATAAGAACAGAATGCAGTTGATTGGTGTGTTTATAGCCTGCTGGGAGATTAAAATAAGAATTTTACCAAATATATATCTTTTTTTTTCAAATATCAACCAAGGGTACATAAAGCGAGAAGGAATTTTAAAATGCTATATGTGGAATATAATTATATGACAAAGGATATAAACAAAATTTTAGAAAAGTCACCTAATTATTCTTTAAGTTTTAAAAAATATTCACCTATTCTTAAAGAAAAAAAAAATATCATAAAGCTTATAAAGGAGAAAGCATCACCTGTCTTTTACATATGAACTCTTTCCTTCAGTCTCGCAAAATAGACACTGGAAGTCTCAATCACCATATACTATTCATTTTAGTTTTAAATTTAAAAACTCACTTATATAAAAACTAAAAAAAAAAAAAAATCAATTATGCCCTGACCAGTGTGGCTTAGTGGGTTGGAGCATCATCCCCTACACCAAAGGTGGCAGGTTCGATTCCTGGTCAGGGCACATACCCAGGTCGTGCTTTCACTCCCTGGTAAGGGTGTGTGCCAGAGGCAACTGATGGTTAATATCTCTCTCCCTCTCTCCCTCTCTCCCTCTCTCCCTCTCTCCCTCTCCCTCTCTCTAAAAATCAATTAAAAAGTTTTCCAAAAAAAGATCAATTATCACCTATTGCAAAATACCTTTAAAATCCCTCAATACATCTTTATCTTTCCTCTTTTGCAGGTATGCCCTCTAAATTATAAGTTATAATTTATGACTTCTAATTAATATACAATGTAAGAACTGCACATGTTGTTAAAATCACTGACTTTATAACTTTTCCTCTCTGATTTTCTATTTAAAATAAGTGAATCAAAGGCCTTTTTCACCCTATTTTTTTCTCTAAAAGCCACTGAGCTCTTAATAAAAAGAGAATAATAAACACAAGTTGAAAAATAATCTGTCAATCACTCAGGCACTTATACTTTGGACAGATTACTCATGGAGCTTTAGAAAAGATTTGTTGAAAACACAAATAAGGGAAAATCACAGTTAAATTAAATGAAGCTTGGAAAATTCTCTTGTATATTGATTTTATTACCAGAACTTGGAAGGAAGCCTAGTGACTGTGTTAAACTGATGCTGAAATGGCTGCATCAAAAGAGGGGAATAGAATCTTGGCTAGTTGATCATGGGAAAAAGTTCCCCTGAGTCCTCCATTCAAGCCCCTAGGAGGAGGAGAGCATCTCCTTCTACTTGTTTGATCCCTATAAGTCTCTTTGTTAATCTTTGGCATTTTACTGTATTATCTATAATGGGGAAGATGAGACGAAGGAGTCAAATCCACAAGAATAAAATAAAAAAATATATGCAAATAGCAATGACTTGAGTGAAAATTTGAGATCATCTGATATGTACTACAAACTATTTCTCAATTCTATTCTATGTTTTTCTCTTTAAGATAAAAACTTTGTGGATATGACTATATGATTGCATTTCTAGATCTTCAATAATATTTTTGTGAGGGGAGGAGGAAGTTACAGTCATTGGTCAGCGTTTCTAAAATGCTGTGCTTCAAATAATGTGCTCAAACACTGCATTTTTATCTAACTAGCAGAAATGTTTGTCCAAATAATTAGGCTTTCCAAATTTAAGAACTGGGTTAAAAAGATTTGCAAAAATTGGACTTAGAAAGGTCAAGTACATATAGCCTTTATATAGCATCATAAGCATTTAGAAAACCTAAATCATTAAGTTTCAGAAAAGTAGTATACCATGTCTACTCACTTGACATTCAAAAGAACATGAGTCTTCAAATTTGGGGCGTAGTACTTGGAGCTTCAACTTTAAAATCCGCCTCAATTAAGCACAACACATTCTTCAGTTCAAATATAAGTTGTGACCTTTTTTTTCCTTTTTAAAAATGGACATTTTTGTGTTTCATCAGCCTGTTGCAATGTAAATTGGAAACACCGTGAGTGGAAGGCCTATCTCCAGGTCTCCCTAGCACTGGCCTGCGGTGGATTGGTGTGCTACCGTCCAAGTCTGGCTTCAGAAGCTAAATGGGAAAGCCGTGTCTTCTCACTACCCACTTAAAACATATACAGTGAGAAGTAAAACAAGGACAGTCTGAGGTGGTAGAAATGGATGACATTGTGGCTCATGACTTTTTTATTTTTGCTATAAACTGTGTTTAGTACATACTGTGGCAAGGGTTAACAGCAACCTATCCATTAGATTCTAGATGAGGCTCTAGATTTTAGAATCTATATGAGAAAGAGAGGTTTTGGTGAGCAAATACAATAAGAAAAAATTCTCAAGTCCACTTTTTTACTTACTCAAAAGTAAATTTAAAAAATAATAGCCAGAATAATATTCCTAATAGCATGCCTGTGATTAACAAAATGGTTTCCAACAAACTATCTTATTTGATCTTTATAATATTGTGGATGGTTTGCAGTATTATTTTTTTATTTACACATTGAGGATCCTGGAAACTAGAGAACTAAATTATTTCTTAACATATCATACCATTAATGAATTACCACCTCACACCTGCCAGAATGACTATCATCAGCAAATCAACAAATGACAAGTGCTGGTGAGGATGTGGAGAAAAAGGAACCCTCTTACACTGCTGGTGGGAATGCAGACTGGTGCTGACAATGTGGAATTTCCTCAAAAAACTAAAAATGAAACTCCTATTTGACCCAGTGATCCCACTTCTAGGAATATATCCCAAGAAACCAGAAACACCAATCAGAAAGGATATATGCACCCCTATGTTCATAGCAGCACAATTTACCATAACTAAGATCTGGAAACAGCCTAAGTGCCCATCAGCAGATGAGTGGATTAAAAAACTGTGGTACATCTACACAATGGAATACTACACTGCTATAAAAAAGAAGGTATTCTTACCATTTGCAACAGCATGGATGGAACTGGAGAGCATTATGCTAAGTGAAATAAGCCAGACAGAGAAAGATAAATATCACATGATCTCATTCATTTGTGGAATATAATGAACAACATAAATTGATGAACAAAAACAGATCCAGAGACAGAGAAACATCGATCAGACTGTCAAACCTCAGAGGGAAAGTAGGGGAGGGTGGGGGTAAGGGGTAGAGAACCAAAGAACTTGTAAGCATAACCAATGGATAGAGACACTAGGGGGTGAGGGCATGAGGGTGGTGTGGGGGGGCAATGGGGGGATAAAGACACATATGTAATACTTTAATCAATAAAGAAAAAAAGGAATCAACCAATTATTGCAAAAATACTACATGTTCATGATTTAAATACAGAAGATTTACTTATTTGTATTTATTTTTTTTAATTACAGTTGACATAGAATATTATATTACTTTCAGGTGCACAAATAATGGTTTGACATCAGTTCACTAACACTTCTACAATGGACAGGTGTCTTTCCTTATCTTTCTTATTTAACTTCATATTGCAATCTTTTCCTTCTCCAATCCATTATCAAATCCACTTTGTGAGTTCTATATCGTTTTGAGGTTTTTGTAACGTCCTGATAATATATATATATATATATATATATTTAACATTTTATATCATATTTTTCTCAGATTTTATTTTGTCTGATATTAAAATTACTAAGCCAGTTATTTGGTTAGTGTTTGGCTGGCATATATTTTTCCAAGGCCTTAATATAAACTATTCTTACATATATATTTTTTCACTTTATCCTTTGTGTCTCTTAATCATTCTTTGACATTTTTTATGGCTGTCTCTCTATGCCATATCCTGGGGAATTTCTTTACCTATATCTTTCACACTAATTTTATTTTTTATATATGTATATCTAAATTGCTATAATCCATGCCCAATATTTTTTTAATTTAAATAATTATATTTTTTTCTCTGGAAGTTCTAGTTTTTTTCTTTGCCAGATAACCTGATTTTCTTGTCTCTTAATCTTTGTTCATATTTCTAATGCCTTTTATATATTTAAGATATTAAACATGCTTATACTCTATTTCCTGGTCACTCCTATACCTGAAGACTTGGAATTTTATTTAGTTGTTTCATCATTTCTGATCTTCTTTGCTCATGAGGTCTTAATTCTATGTTTGTTTTATAGATTTCAACCATGGGTTTATAATTCTTGAAACTTTTTCTGTGGTAGTTCAATGAGATGGGTTTCTCCAGAATGATTTAAACTTGCTTTTCCGAGCCATCTGGAGGCACCATCAGTCCAGGGTCACTTTCTAATTCTGGAGTACTTATTAGTTACTTTTTGGGGGCTCATGATCTATACCCTGCATATCTTTTTTAAAATATATATTTTATTGATTTTTTTACAGAGAGGAAGGGAGAGGGATAGAGAGTTAGAAACATCGATAAAAGAGAAACATTGATCAGCTGACTCCTGCACACTCCCTACTGGGTATGTGCCCACAACCAAGATACATGCCCTTGACCAGAATCAAACCTGGGACCCTTGAGTCCGCAGGCTGACACTCAATCCATTGAGCCAAATCGGTTAGGGCAATACCCTGCATATCTTGATATATTATTTTCTCTTTATCTTTGAAAAAACATATCATTTTTTTCCCTCAGATAGATTTGTCTAATCTCTTGTATTCCCCTTGGTTTCATCTGAAGTTTATTTTATGTATAGACCTTTCTATTTTAATAACTTTTTTCATCTAAAAGTTAAAATTTATTCTATTCACATTCTCATACCAATTATTTTTTTTATGGATATTGATGATAATTTTAGCATCTTAAGCTTTTTTAAAATGCTTTCCATATTGCTTATTATATTAATTTCATTTGGATTGAATTGACTTCTGGTTGTATACTTTTAGCTATCTTTTTAATGATTTGTGCCCTCTCTCTCTTTTTAGCTCTTCTCTCTCCCTTTCTCTCTTTCTCTCTCTCCATTTCACTATCAGTATTTCTCTCCTCATTATTCTGGCCTAATGTTTTTTGTTTGTTTTGTTTTTCATTTACTGTGGTTCCAAATTCAGAAACAAATCCTAAAATGCCTTCTGCACCAAGGTACTATTGGGGCTCTTGCATACCAAACTCAAACAAAATTTTATCAGTTTCTTTGTGACACTATATGTATTTCCAGCTGCCTCTCTACGGTTTCAGTTCCTCTATCATCAGCATCTGGGAATCCACAATATTACCTCACTTTAAGAAATCTTTCTATCATATGTGAAGCATTTTAATTCGAGTTCTCTGCATGAACTGAATACCAGCTACCTCTGCTTTGCCTGGATCTTGACATCAGCAGGCTAATTGCTTGTGCCTACTCTTTGTATTGTTCATTTGTATGATTTATGGAGGAAGATTATTTTATATTTGTATCAGGATGTGTTTTCTTTCTTTTTGCTTTTAAACTTTATATAACATAGTTATATGTTTGGAACCATGAACTTACAGAATCATCTTGACTAGAAGGTAAAATTGTTTCCTATATTGCTACTTCTTATTTTCTCTAAAGTACAATTTTGAGTATTTTACTCCCTTTTCTAAAGTAATTTATTGACCTTTCTAAGTATTAACCTGGTAGAGTAACAGAGTTTCTTGTTTAGAAATTTAAATTAAAAGAAGGTTTTGAAAAACTATTAAAAAGTGTTATTGAGTCCTTATTAACAACAATGTCCATGGTAAAATCTCAAAATTATAGCTCTTTATATGAACCTTCTTTCCTTGCTTAAAAAGACTCATGTCCAGTTTAATTAGCAATGACATATTTAAGATGTCCCCTAAGAATCAGTTTGAAAATTTATGTCTTCCTGAGTATATTTTCATTTGGAAAGAGAGCCTAGGTAGTAAATATGAATCAAGCATAAAGATAATAATCTAACCTCAAGTAAATTTGGTAGGAATGCAGAAAGTTGATGCCTCCATTATATATATATATATATATATATATATATATATATATATATATATATATATAATTTTAAATGTCTTTAATTATAACGTTTTCAAATAGAATGTACCAGCTGGTTTTTGCAAGATAAAGGTGCTGAATTATATTAGTTTCCTATTGCTCCTGCAAAAATTTATCACAAACTTAAACAATACAAGTTCGTTATTATATTGTTAGGGGGGCGGGTCAGAAGTCTGAAATGAGTATCACTGAGCTAAAACAAGATGTCTCCTGCCTTTCTTTGGGAGACTATAGGGAAGATCCATTTCCTTCACTTTTCTAGACTCCCAAGGCCACCCATATTTTTTGGCTCCTGTCTCCTTTTTCCATCTTCAGAAGCCAGCAGCATAACATCTTCAGATATTTATCTGATGCTGGTTTCTTTTCTGACTCCCTCTTATGTGTTTTCAGACCACAATTATTAAAATGACTCCACCTAGATAATCCAGGATGGTCTCCCTTTTCTTTAAACTCAGTTAATTAACAAACTTAACTTCATTTGTAATTTTATTTCATCTTTGCCTTGTAATTTAATATAATCACAGTTTATATAGATTAGTATGTATAGATCTTTGTGGGACAATTATTTTGCCTACTATAGAAACATTAAAATACTAAAGAAATATGCATACACTATTCCAGAAAAATGTGTACAGTTAACACTGGATGGTTTATTTTCATTACTTTTATCTTATTTTAATATTTTTATCTCATGTCATAAACAGTGCTTCTGACTTTAAAGATTCTGATACTTAAAATTGGGAAGTGTTATTTCTCAATCTTAGCATTCAATTTGACGTTTTAGTTATGACATTTGCAGATTTGACATCCTATTCAATTCTGTTTCATTTGGTGTATTTGAACTGCTAAAGTTGAAATTTATTGAATAATAAAATAGTCTTATAAAATTCTAGAATATGAAATTTTCAAAATATTTTCTTTCATACGTAGTGTAATTATTATAAATAGTTTGTTACTTTTCTGAATGCAATGTTAAGTTAAATAAAATTTTTATTTTACTATTTCCCATTTTGCTTGGTGCATTATTACTTTTTTGAAAATTTAAAGGGTTACATTTTTAATATGAATCATGCCATTAATCTAAAAACAATCCCAAATATTTTTTAAAAATCTATTTTCTAAAGCTTTAATACATGCATTCCTCAGGTAATAAGGCTTTGTATGTAAACAGACTTCCTTTTATTTATTTTTCTGTTACAGTGGACAACTTTTTGTTTAAAGCTAGTAAGTCATAGGAATCACTAATCAAACAAAATTATCCTAAAAATATCTGCTAGTACCTAGAAAGTGACAATTTTCTAAATTTCTCTTATGTTGCTTATAATAAATATCTTATTTTCATGAAAAAGTTATAAAATGAAACAAACTTTGTCAATATCTTATCACATAACACATGCCTTACACAGAAATAATTTTTAAAAATTTAAAGGAGGTCCTTCCCTTGTGCAGCCAAGCCCAGCAAAGGCAGCCACAAACGGGGGATCACCTGTAGCTTCATAAAGGTTACTGAGAGCCAGGCATAGACAATAGCTGACTGGCTTACACCAGACAAACTTCCAATAGGCCCAGGACCAACACACCAAGTGGCCAGCTTCAAACAACGTTGGAGCAGGATCCAACCAGCTTCGCAAACAGCATATCAAAAGGAAGGTCGCAGCAGGCACTACACTCTGCTGAAGCAAACTACACTTGTTTCTTTTCTTTCTTTAATCCTCACCTGAGAATATGCTTTTTAAATTGATTTTGCAGGGAGAGGGAGGAAGAGAGAGAGAGAGAGAGAGAGAGAGAGAGAGAGAGAGAGAGAGAGAATGAGTATGAGACAGAATGATCAATTGGTTGCCTCCCACATGTGCTGCAAATGGGGACTGAGCCCACAATTTAGGTATGTACCCTGACCAGGAGTCCAACCTGCAACCATTTAGGTATATGAGACAATGATCCAACCAACTGAAACACTTAACCAGGGCCATTTTTCTTTTCTTTTCTTCTTTTTATTTCTCTGCTTGGCTTTTTCTTGATTTCCTTTTATTTTTCTCATTCTTCTCTTTTCGTATTCTATTTTTTCTTCTTATCATTTTTCATTGTTCTTTTCCTAGTCTGTATTTTTTTCCTTCTGTGATTTCATAGTCTTTTTTTTTTCTTCTCATATATTTTTATTGTTTATTTTATTATTCTTTTTTCTTCTTTCTTTTCTTATATTTTTGCTGTTGTTATGTTTTGTTTGGTTTTGTTATTTCAGCACCTACAAAACAGCTGGCATGCTGTAGCAAGCATTGAGCCTCACAGTCAGCCAGCCTGAGGGTAAATCCCACTCACGAATGGGCCAACAGCAATCAAGACCCAGTTGCAACAGAGGGCCCGCATAACCCACACATGGGATATTCATTCCTAGAGCATCCATCTCAGGAGATCAAGGAGACTGCTCCACTGGGTCCAAAAGAACACCTACCACCTAAGGCCACCCAATGCAGACTGGGAGTCATAGCAGTTCTATCAAATACACAGAAAAAAACACAAAGAGACAGCTAAAATGAGGACACAGAAAAACAAGCCCCGAATGAAAGAACAGGAGGTAAGCAATTTTTGTAATATAGAGTTCAAAGTAATGGTTGTACAAAGGCTCAAGTAACTTAGTGATAATTACAAGGAACTTAGTGGGAACTTGTGGGAACCATACCAGAGTTGCCAGACAGCCAAGGCCACTCAGAGTGTGATAGGCCTTGTTGTTAGTATGCCAGAATGGCCACGGCTACTCTGAACATGGGAATTATAATCAGAAATGTCCAAGGGTTGCACAGCTGCAAGGCCACAGCAATCTCATGGTACGCTGTACCCTTCTAGAGCCAAATGATTGATGTCATTCTTGGCAACTACCTCCTTTGCCTAAGTAGTGTTAAAAGTATATTACTAAGACTATAGAGCTCAGATGAAGCTGATAGCTGGTATTGCTACTATGTAAGGCTAGGAGCTCACAGAGAGCTCAGATATAGCTGCCATGTTAACCAGCCAGGGTGCGGAGAGAGAAGCTCAGAGGTAGTTACTATGTGAGGCTACAGAGACCAGCCAGTGTGCCAGGCAGAGGCGTGTGCTGGAGAAGCTGAGGCAGGCACAGAGGATGTAGCTACCATGTGAAACTATATGTGCGGGGCGGGGGGGGGGGGCAGGAGAAGCTGCTGAGTCAGAGAGGCTACTGAGGCTGTAGCTCTAAGGGAGAGCTCAGGTACTATTGCTATGTAAAGCTATAGCTCTAGAGGCAGCATGTGGCTGCTTACATAATAACTATGGACTCAGAGATTGCTACTACTGTGTGGAAAACATATGTATTTACTAGCTGCTGTGCAGCTGCCTATATGAGATTGCTGTGAAAGACTATTTTGTCTGATGGCTATATGGCCACTGGCTTCTGCAATAAAGACTCATTCTTATATACCCACAACTTCTCATGGCTTCTCCACCTAAGACCCAGTGTTCAAGAAGGTCCAGGCCCTAGTCAGAGGGGCTCAGACCCAACAGTTAGTACAGTGAGTAGGGTTCAAGAAGGAATCTACTCTGGCATAGTCAGGAAGAATTTAGAAGAGCATTTGGACTCAGGACAACTCAGAGCAACAGTGCTGAGCAGTTCTCTTGATGTATCTGACATAAATACAACAGCATAGAAAATGACATAGCCCAGGCCGGCATGGCTTAGTGGTTGAGTCAACAAAGAGGTCATGGTTTGATTCCTGTTCATAGCACAGGCCTGGATTGGGGGCTCAATCCCCATGAAGGGACATGCAGGAGGCAGTCGATCAATGATTCTCTCTTATCATTGAGGTTTCTATCTGTCTCTGTCCTTTCCTCTCAGAAATCAATAAAAATATATTTTAAAAATGATGTGGAAGCCATAAATAAGAACTTGAGAACTTGTCAGAAATGATGAACACCACATCTGACATGAAGAATACACTGGAAGGAATTAAAAGTATAATGGATGAAGCATAAGATCAAATCAGCAATTTGGAAGACTAGGTAGAAGAACATCTAATCAGAGCAGGAAAAATAAAATAATAAATAGTAAATAAATAAATAAATAAATTTAAAGCAAATAGAAACTGAGGATAGTTTAAGGGAAAATTGAGTCAACATTAAATGGAACAGCATTCTCATCATACAGGTACCAGAAAGAGAAGAAAGAGACCAAGAAATAGAGAACCTGATTGAAGAAAAAAAATTACAGAAAATTTTCCTAACCTGGTAAGGAAAAAGTCATGCCAGTTCAGAAAGCACAGAGAGTCCCAACCAAGATGAACCCAAAGAGACCCACACCAAAACACATCATAATTAAAATGGCAAAGTTAAAGACAATGAGAGAATTTTAAAGGTAGCAAAGGAGGAGCATTTAGATACCTACAAGAGAGTTCCCATAAGGCTATGAGCTTATTTCTCAACAGATACATTCTAGGCAAGAAGAAAATCACATGAAATATTCAAAGTAATGAGAAGCAAGAACCTGAATCCAAGTCCACCCTATGCAACAAGGCTATCATTTAAAACCGAAGGTGAAATAGAGCTTCCAGGACAAAAAAGGATAAAGGATTTTATTACTACCAAACTAGCATTGCAAGAAATGTTAAAGGAACCGTTTTAAGAAAAACAAGAAATATATAAAATATACTCCCTCTGTCCTATAATAACAGTAGCAAGTGAATATTTAAACGGGAATTAATGGCGAATGCAGCTGTAAGTTATGTTGTAGCGCAAAATTGTGAAGCCTTCAATCAAAATCAATGTTTCATGACATCTGTCATTTGTTTTGACACATCTTTCAATTTTTAGGTTAATCTAATTATTACGAATTATAACTATTTTTCTAATTTCATCCGCTGATCGAAATCAATTGTTTTATTTCAGGTGAATATCAACCCATTGTAAAAGATGAAAAAAAAGGGTTTTCAAGCAAAGATCGAGTTGCAATTCTCCAGTTCTTTTTTTTTAAGTATATTTTATTGATTTTTTACAGAGAGGAAGGGAGAGGGATAGAGAATTAGAAACATCCATGAGAGAGAAACATTGATCAGCTGCCTCCTGCACACCCCCTACTGGGGATGTGCCCGCAACCAAGGTACATGCCCTTGACTGGAATCAAACCTGGGACCCTTCAGTCCGCAGGCCAACGCTCAATCCATTGAGCCAAACCGGTCAGGGCTGATTGTCCAGTTCTTGATGCATCAAAAGAAAAAGGAAAAGTTGCAGAAAGGTGCAACTACGTTAGCTGCAAAACAATTTAAGTGCAACAGAACGACCATATCAAGAATTTAGAAATGTGCTTCCGAAAATAATTGTCAAGGAGAATCTTATGCTAATGTTGATTCTTTGAAAAAACAAAACTGGACATAAATGCAAAGATTATGGTGAAAAACTTAGACATATTCCTCTTAGCAGAAGAATCACCATATTAGCCTTTGATAATATTTCTCCCGAAATACTGAATAATATGTTTCTGTCACTTCAACAAGTTATGCTGGAAGCAATGAAGAACGATGGCTCCAATAATTTTAAGCTCACGCACATAGGGAAAGCAAAGCTTCGCAGCCAAGGGATCGTACCTACAAGTTTAAAATGCAGTAATGAAATTATTGAAAAATCCAGAACTATCTGAACACTCAAAATAAAAATTAGGAGTACTATTTTTAATTTATTGTTTAATTTAATCTATTTTTTGATAATAAATGTTGTGTTCTATATTTATTTTCTTTTGCTACTATTATTATGGGATAGAGGGAGTATATATATATATATATATATATATATATAGAGAGAGAGAGAGAGAGAGAGAGAGAGAGAGAGAAAGAGGAGAGAGAGAGAGAGAGAGAGAGAGAGAGAGAGAGAGAGAGAGAGGAACATAGGTATAGAGATTAAAAGGGCAATAAATAAGTACCTATCATAAGAACCTTAAGCCCTGGCCACTGTGGCTCAGTTAGTTGGGTGTCACCCCATGTGCTAGAAGGTTGCCAGTTCAATTCCCAGTCAAGGGCATATGCCCAGGTTGTAGGCTCTATGTGACATATCTATGTTTCTCTCTCTCTTCCTCTCTTTCTTTTCTGCTTTCTCTAAAAACAATAAACTATTTAAAAAAATAACCTTAAATGTAAATATGTTCAATGTTCCCATGAAAAGGCATAAGGTAGCTGAATGGATAATAAAACATAATCCAGATCCACAAATATGCTGTCTGCAAGAGACCCACTATAGAACAAAAGATCACACAGACTAGAAGTGAAGGAATAGAAAAAAAATTTTCAGGCAAATAAACATGATAAAAAAGCAATGGCAGCAATACTTATATCTGAAAAAAGATGTCAAAACAAAGGCCGTGAATGAGACACAGAAGGCCACTACATCACTACATAACACTAAAGTTATCAATCACACATGAGGATATAACTGCGGTAAACATATGTGCGCCCAATATAGGATCATATCAATATATTTAAAAAACTATTGCTGGACTTTAAGGGAGAGATCAACAACAATACAAGTAAAGTAGGGGATTTAAGACCACACTGTCATCATTGGATGGGTCTTTCAGGAAAAAAAAAAAATCAACAAGAAAATAGCGACCTTAAACAACACACAAGATCAGAAGGATTTCATTGATATTTACAGAACATTTCATCCCATAGCAGAAGAATACACATTCTTCTCAAGTGCACATAGAATATTCTTAAAGACAGATTGTATGATAATACACAAAATGTCTTAACAAATTCAAGATTATTAAAATCATATCAAGCATCTTCTTGGATCACAATGGCATTAAACTAGAAATCAACCACAACAAAAAAGTCAAAAACATTCAAACACGTATAGGCTAAACAGCATGTATTAAACAATGAATGGATGTTCAATGCGATCAAGGAAGAAATAAAAAAAAATACCTGGAAACAAATGAAAATGAATGCACAATAACCCAAAATCTATGGGACATAGTGAAAGCAGTCCTGGAGGGGGGGGCGGGGGTTCATAGCATCATAGGCCTAACCCAAAAAGCAAGAAAAATCTCACATAAACAATCTAACCCTACCCGTAAAAGAACTAGAGAAAGACCAAGAAAAGCCCAAAGTAAGTACAAGGGAAGAAATAATAAAGATCACAGTAGAAGTAACTGACATAGAGACTAAAAAACAATACAAAATATCAACAAAACCAAGAGCTGGTTCTTTGAAGACAAACAAGCTTTATGAATCTTTAGCCAGACTTACAAAGGAACAAAGAAGGAGGACACAAATAAATGAAATAAAAAATTACAAAAGAGAAGTAACAACTGACACCACCGAAATACAAAGGCTTATAAGAAATACCATAAACATCTACATGCCAACAACTTGGATAACATGAGAAAAATGAATAAATTCCTAGAAACATACAGGCTTCCAAAAATGAATTAAGAAGAGTAAAAGCAGAAAAAAAAAGTTCTGGACCAGGTGGCTTCACAGATTAATTTTACCAAACATTCAAAAATGAACTCACCTGCTCAAACTTTTCCAAAAACGTCAAGAAGAGGGGAGACTTCCATGCTCATTTTACAAGGCCAGCATTATCTTAATTTCAAAACTAGATAAAGACACTATAAGAACAGAAAATCATAGGCCAATATCCCTAATGAGCATTAATGCTAAAATTCTTAACAAAATATTAGCAAATTGGATCAATAATACATTAAAAAGATCATTCAGCATGATTAAGTAAGATTTATTCAAGGGGTGCAAGGTTGGTACAGTATTTGCAAATCAATAAATGTTATATATCATATAAACAAAATGAAAGATAAAAATCACATAATCATAAAAATAGATACAGAAAAAGCATTTGATAAAAAAGTCAGCATCCATTCACGTTAAAAACTCTCAGCAAATGGTAATAGAAGGTTCATTTTCTGCATTGTAATAAAGACCATATATGACAAACACACAGCTAACATCATACTCAATGGGCAAAAACTAAATGTGTTCTTCTTAAGATCAGAAATAAGATGTCTGATTTCACCACTCTTATTCAACATAGTTCTGGAAGTCCTAGACACAGCGATCAGAAAAGAAGAATAAATAAAAGCATCCAATGTAGAAAGGAGGAATTAAAACTGTCATTATTTTTGTAGATGACATGATATTGTACATAGAACACCTTAAAGACTCCACCAAAAATCTTCTAGTATAATAAATTAATTTGGCAAAGTATCAAGAAACAAAATTAATATCCCCAAATCAGTGACATTTCTATATACCAATATTGAACTATCAGAGAGAGAAACTAAGAAAACAATCCTATTTACTACTGCAACAAAAAATGTTTGTTACCTAGTAATAAATTTAACCAAGGTAGTAAAACACCTATACTAAGAAAACTATAGTACATTGAACAAAAAATAGAGGAAGACACAATCAAGTGAAAGGATATACTGTGTTCATTGTTTGGAAGAATTAATGCCATTAAAATGGCCATACTATTCAAAGCAATCTATAAATTCAATTCAATTCCTTTTAAAATACCAATGTCATATTTTATAAATCTAGAACAAATATTCCAAAATTTTATATGTAACCAAAAGACCTTTGAATAGCTTTAGCAAAATTGAGAAAGAAGAGCAAAGTTGGAGATATCACAGTACCATATATCAAACTATAATATAAAGCCACTGTATTCAAAACAGCCTGGTACTGGCATACAACCTGGCATATAGTTTAATGGAACAGAGCAGAGAACTGAGAAATAAACCCATGCCTTATGGTCAATTAATATTTGGCAAAGGATGCTAGAGCATACAAGAGAGTAAAGACAGTATCTTCAATGAGTGATGGGAAAATTGGACAAGTACATGCGCAAAACTGAAACCAGAACACCAACTTATACAAAAGTACGAAGTCATTTGTATACATAGGAATAAACTCAAAATGGATAAAAGACTTAAATGTAAGTCACAAGCCATAAAAATCCTAGAAGAAAACATAGGAAGTAAAAGCTCAGACATTTCTCATAGCAACATTTTTGCCAATATACCTCCTAGGGCAAAGGAAACTAAGGACAAAATAAACAAATATGATTACATCAAATTACAAAGCTTCCGCGCAACAAAAGGAACCTTAAAAACAAAAACAAAAACAAAAACAAAAACAAACAAACAAACAAACAAACAAAAAAAACAAGAAAAGAAAAGGGAAGCCACAGTAGGGGAGAATATATCGGCCAATGATACACTTGATAAAGGGTTAATTTCCAAAATATATAAAGAACGTAGACAGCTCTACGTGAGGAAGATAAGTAATCCAATTAAAACATAGTCAAAGGACCCAAATTGAAACTCCAAGAGGACAAACAGATGGCCAATATACATATGAAAAATGCTCAACATCACTAATCATCCAAGCGATTCAGATTAACACTATCATTAGGTATCACCTCACTCCTGCCAGAATGCCTACCATCAAAAAATAAACAAACAGCGGGTGTTTTCCAGGATAAGGAGGTAAGGGAACCCCAGTGCACTATTGGTGGGAATGCAGAAAGGTGCAGCCTTTGTGAAAAACAGTATGAACTTTCCTCAAAAAGTTAAATATGGAACTTCCTTTTGACCCACTTCTGAGAATATATCCTAAGAATACTGAAATACCAGTCAGAAAAAATATAGCAGTGTTTTTTTACAACAGCCAATATCTGGAAACAGCCAAAGTGCCCATCAGTAGAGAAGTGAATAAGAAAGTGGTGGTTAATTTACACAGTGGAATATTTTGGGACTGTAGGGAAGAAAGAACTCTTAATGTTTTTGAAAGCATGGGTTGACCTGGAGATTATTGTGCTAAGCAAAAGAAGCCAGTCAGAGAAAGATAAATGCCATACCATGTCACTTATATGTGGAATCTAATGAACAAAATGAACTAAGGAACAAAATAGAACCAGAAGCAGGGATACACGTAACAGACTGAAGGATGTCAGAGGGGTGGAGGATGGGCGTGACTGGACAAAAGTAGGTGAAGAGATTATTCAAAAAACATATATGCATAGCCCATGGACCAAGGTCATGGGCGGGGGGGCGGGACAGGGACTGAAGGGAGGTGGGCAGAGAAGGGGAAAATGTGGGACATCTGTAATGGTGTCAAAAACTTTTGTTTTTAAGTATCTCCAGCCGTAATATAAGAAACGTATAATTTAATTGACCACCCCTCTGAAAACAAACTAAAATACTGGATAAACAAAGGGAAACTAAGTCTTCTTATTTTTGAAGACTTGGGCATTTCAGTGAGCTGGCAAGAAAGAAAATAAATAGGAGGTCCGAAACTGAGGGAGGGCAGAAAGCAAGAAAGTTAAGCAAAGCACAGAGAGTAGCTTTTGTGTGTGAAACAAAAACAAAAACAAACATACTCACAACAATAACGACAACAGCATAGCTCCAAGGGGATGGTATGATGGGAAGCCTTACTGAGTCCTGAGCAGAGCAAGTGGTTAGTGGTTTGTGAACAGCAGGGACAAGAGCATCCCTTGACCTTTCAAACTTGAATTATTTTGTAGTAATTTATTCCTCAGTGGGCTGGGAACATACTCCCATTCCCACCTGAGGAAGGATACATTTTCTAAGTTTCTGCATGCTCACTTTATATTCTTAGATCTTTCTCCATTTTTTCCTGCTTTTATATTGCAGATAGTAATCCCTATGATTTTACTTTGGTTTGCTTTCTTCCTCTTGTCCAAAGGAATTTTTTTTTCTTTATCTGTTAAAGTTTGCACTTGGTGTCCGTATAACATTTGAATTTTTCCCGGCTTTAAAATTTTATGTTACGAAGTTTGAACCTATAGAAAAGTTGTAGGAATACTATAATAAACAACCTTTCACCATAATAAGTTCATGGACATATTACCACATTTACAACTGTACTTTCTCTCAATTAGTTATTTTTTGCTGAGCCATTTGAAAGTTACAGATATCATGACCTTCTACTCCTAAATGTCAGTACACATCTTCTAAGAACAAGAACTTCTCACCCATAATGCAATTATCAAATGCAAATAATTTAATCCTGATACAATGATATTATCTAAAATTAATTCAAGTGATAATTTTAAAAAAAGTTATTTTATAACTTTTTCAAGTCCAATATCCAATCCAGAATCACACCATGCATTTAACTGTCATGCTTGATAAAGGTTTTTGTGGTTCTCAGTGAGCACTTTTGATTCAGAGAGTCTGCTTTATTGGGTTATTCATATTTCATATTCCTATATTATGACTTTGGGTCATCTACAAATGTTCTCTGTGACTCATATTTCTTTTCTCACCCTTCCTCTTTCCCTTTCCCTTCCTTCTTTCCTCCCTCCCTCCCTCCCTCCCTCCTCCTCCTCCTCCTCCTCCTCCTCCTTCTTTTTCTTCTTCTTCTTCTTCTTTTACTTAAGGCGCTCACTGAAGAGTGGTTTTCTTCAGAACCAGAACCACAATGTACCTAACAGACTCCTGCAAATCTACCAGCCCAAGTGCTTGGAAAGCCCCATTTCGGGCCCCTGATGTTAGTGTCCTGGAATGCCGGTTCAGTGGACACAGTTGATTGTATCCTGTCCGTGGAGCAGCAAGTCAGATAATTTAAGGATGCAGTCTCATTCATCTCTGTGGCCACAACCAACTTCTTAGATCCAGGGAAAATTTCTGAGGAGGCAAATTTGAGCTTCTGATACTGTTGACTCCAAACTTGCCCACGTGGTCTACGCAGATTGTGGCCACAGAGAGAAATAGGCAGCCCAGAGCAAAAACTGGAAGCCCCCGGTGACAGGGCCTGGAGCTCAAACCATGCCTGTAGTGGCCGGCTCTGCCTTCTGAACCATCATGTTGGGACCACAGACTAGTCCTTGGGGATGCTCTTCTAATATTTATTTTCTTTATTTTCACTTCTTTATTCATTTGAAATTGCTAACATGGGGTTTATCTCAATTTTATTTTCATTATTATTCCAATAAAAATATTCCTATTATAGTTATATACTATATAACATTGTTTCCAATTATGTTACCTCCACCCTACTCTCAGTATATTATACTGGAGGCCCATTGCACAAAAATTCATGCAAGAGTAGGTCTTCTTTCCCCTGGCTGCTGGCACTGGCATCCCTCCAACACCCAGGACCGGGGTTTCCCTCTGGCCGCTGGCAGGCATCCAGGACCTGGGCGGCTTCCCTCTGGCCACTGGCAGGAACCCAGGACCCGGGCTTTGCTCTGGTACAGCCTTCGTCCAGAAGGACGTCTGGAATGACGTCTGGAAGGACTTCTGGTCTAATTAGCATATTACCCTTTTATTATTATAGATGTGCTCTGATTGGCTAGGCCTGTATCTCACTCTTCTCTCCTAGAGCAATGGTGTAGCTTAACTTGAACCACATGCATGAAAAATGGGGGAGAGGTGACACTTCAAAGGAAATTTTGGTGCTATTAGCAGAGGGAATGTATGATGGAAAGTTAAAAAATGCCCACTGTGAGGCTCCCACTTATTGTTTGGGGAGACACTTGCCAAAGACTATCAAAAGCATCACTTTTGAGTTGTCTTACTCCTTTTGAACTGAGACCTGGCTTACAGTTGATTTAGACTATGTTTCCTTTAGGCAAGGATTATGCCACTTATATTTCTATCCTGATGACATGAATAATGCCTAGCTATAACACTGAGTTGCTTTCATTTGATAATTAATCATGGCCCATTCATATGGTATTTACTTTATTGTCTTTCTTAAGCAGTTACTTAAACATTGCATGCGCCTAAACCTCTGCACTTATTTCCTCGATTTACGGAATTACTATGCTCAGAATTTAAACGCTAATGCTCCTTTATTTTCATAGTCATAATCCAAATACATTTACTATACTAAAAATAAGAGGTTATAAATCTTTAGGCCTCTTCCATTACAGTATTCCTTCTGTATTAGTGAGTTTGTTATAAGCACCAAGAAATAAGAAACCCAATGCGAATACATTTCCCTTAAGAAGTTAACAAGTTTTCAGTCTATTTTCTTATGGTCAATTCCACATACTAGGAGCTATATCCAAAACTTTTTTCTTGAAACATGTTTCTGAAATTTTAATGTGCTTATGAATCACTTGGGAATCATATTAAAATGCAGATTCTTATTGAGTAGAGCTGAGATGAGCTTGAGAGTCTACAGAAACTCCCAGATGATGCCAAAGAGATGGTGGTAGAAAAGAGTCTAGAGTTGCGCTTACACTTAGAGAATTCTCAGCATTTAGACTTGGTGATCTGCTTCACCACACAATTATGTTTTAAACGGCTACATGAGAGCTTTAAAAAATGGACTTGCGTGGGAGGAACCACCCATAATCCTACATTTTCCCCAGTTTTACTCCCATATCTTTTGGAAAGCACTCAATGAGAGAGGCTCTAATTTTATTAATTTAATTTAATTTAATTTTTTTTAAATATATTTTTATTGTTGATAGTATTGCAGATATCTCCTAGTTATATCTGAATTATCTTTATCTTTCCTGCTTTTTCCATGTTCCCAAATGTGTAGCTTAGAAATCTGAGATCCCCACTGCCCTTGTTCAACCTCTTTCATTCAGCCATTTCTACATTTTTGAATCAGTTACAATCCTCCTCCTTTATCTGAGGAGGATACGCTCCAAAATCCCCTGTGGGTACGTGAAATGCTCGATATTATCAAACACTATATATACCATCTTTTTCCTGTACCCATAATAAAGCTTAATTTATAAATGAGGCATTTTAATAGATTAACAACAACAATAATAATAAAATAGAAAATTATAACAATAAAACAAGGGTTACTTGAAGCAAAGCGCTGTGATACAGCCAGGGTCAAGCTGATCATCTTGTGGGCTACTGAGCGACTCAGAGCAAGAAAGCACATACAGAGCAGTGATGCTGGGTTTCGGGATGATTCGCATTTAAGGCAGGACAGAGTGGTCCAGCAGAATGGCGCAAGATTTTATCACACAACTCAGAATGGCACACAATTTATAATTTATAAGTTATTATTTCACCTAACGTTTTTGGACCACAGTTGACTGCAAGAACCTAAGGAAAGCAAAATTGTGGGTAAGGGGACTGGTGCATCTTGCAAACAAGAAGTCCAGAAGCAAACCAAGCCTAAGGATGGTTAACTCAGCGTGTTAGCATCACCTCGCTAGTAGCCCGCAAACTCATTAGCCAACAGAGCCAAATAGCAACAGGACAACGATTGAAATTTCTTTTGAGAGCCACATTTTTTTAAACTTAAACTATATAGGTAGGTACATTGTTATTAACTTAATTAGGGTCCTCCTAAGGCTTAGGAAGAGCCACACTCAAGGGACCAAAGAGCCGCATGTGGCTCGCGAGCCGCAGTTTGCCGATCACGGATAGGCTATCTTCCCACTGTGCCAGCCTCAGTTTGCCACCTTAGACTCTTAAGCTAATGTCCTTTTTCCAGAAATGTTTGCTTTAGGTTCAGATATCGCATGCACACATATTCAGAGACAGGAAAGATGTGTTTCTAAATTTTAAGGAAGACACATTTCCAAGAAGCCCCTAAACATAATTTCTTAATGCTCTGTTAAAATTTCATTACTGATTCTGACAAGGAGAACACAGTTCCATGACTGGCCTAGAATATTCTAGAATTTTAATATTTCATTTGTAATATTAATCTCTGGTGACTGGGTAATGGACAGCCCTGCTTGTTGTGATGCACAGGGGCACCATTATCTGGAGCAGGAAAAATGGAACAGAACGGCTGGATATTGTCCTACTAGAGGCCCAGTGCACAAAATTAGTGGAGGGGTAGGGTCCCTAGTGGCTGCCAGCTATCGGCCGGGGCCTCTTTTTTCCAGCTGCTGGCTGCCAGTCAGAGCCTTTCTTTGTTCTGTGCCACCCCCTGGTGGTCAACGCACATCATAGCGAGCGATTGAACTCCAGGTCGGCCGAACTCCCAAGGGGACACTTTGCATATTAGGCTTTTATTTATATAGATAATTCCACTCAAGATGAAAACATACAAATATGTCCAACTAGTTGTCCACTGCATGTGGAAGGAAAAATCACTCAAGAACAGATCTGTACTGGTAGTATTGGTAATGGCTATCAAATTACTTTCCTTGTCAGGAACTTAGAAATATAAAAAATTGAAATGAAAAATTGAAAAAGTAGATCGGAGGGGTGGGTATGTGGAATGGCAATTCTGGAAAGGTACAGAGTGTGACAATATTTGTGTTTTCTGTGATGCTTGGCAGATTGACTCCATTGCAGAAGAGACTCCTCAGGTAGGATGACTTACCCAGTGGATAACAGTCATCTATCTTTAGATGTGTGGGTTTTCTGTCAAGGATGATTTATCCACGGCCACTGCTGAGAGTCCAGCTTATTCTTGGTAGGAATTTGCCTTCAATTCTTCCTCAAGCAGCATCATTCGTGAATTTGTAGAATGAGTTACCAGCAGTCTTCTTTCCTCCCACATACACCTTGCCTTACTAGGATCACATTTCATGATAGTGGGTCCACAACTGCAGAGTTCGCTAGACTTTACCACATGCCTCATCTGGAAGCGGATGGCTTGACAGATGATGAAATGGAATGCGAAAGTCTCCGTTATAGTGCAAACAAGGAGAAAACATCTCGTGAGAGGATATTTCCAGAGGAGGAGCTGCGTGCCTTCAACCAGCAGCCAATCCCAATGTAGGCTCCATAGGCGGCATGTATAAGTCTGAGAGTCAAGACATAGAAGTGGAAGTGGCTTTTCTTGCAATGACTCTTAATTACACACAGGAATGATTCTGCCTCCTGTCCCCGGTAGTTGGAAGGTCACAAAGCCCTAAGAGAGGTGTTTCATAAGAACACATTAGCATGTTTCCAGTAAGTTGGAAAACTGAGCCTATTTCCTAAAGAAGGTGAAGGCACGACATTGCCTTAGGCAACTTATCACAATTACCAGGAGGAAATTAGGTTGCTGTTACCGAATAGAGGAAAAGGGACAATCATTACAGCACCACTTGATACTTACTTTCTTACTTAGCAGTCCTGGAAAATTGCTATTCCAAGGAAGAAATGGCCACCGATGACTCAGAATTTATGGAAAAGGATATATGAGTTATTACTCCACCGGATCCAAACCCTGTCTAGCTAAACAGGCTGGCAGAGGGTAAGGGGAGAACAGAGTCATAGCATAGCTGCCATGATTATCAGCACGGGCCTTGCAACCGGCTACCGAAGTGAAGAGGGTAACAGATGGAACTTATGTTATTAGTTGATGTTTTTCCCTGCATTTTTGCACTACTACATGGCCTGAAGAATTCCAGTTGTGTTAACATGTTAGATTTTCAATTAACAATTGGACAATTAGCAATCTCAAGATGGTCTTGAGATGTATTTGCCTCATTTATTTGCCTTAAAGAATCTCATCTCTCCCCATGAGTTTTTTTTTTCTTCTCCCCACATGCATGTAGGGTGGATCTCTGGCTCAAACTTCCATGAGCTCCAAACATTGATATTCCACTGCTTATTTGCTACCTTCAATATCTGTTATCTTATTGCTTTTCTCCCCCAGCCCCCATTGTTTTCGGCATTCTCATTGAACCAATCAACTATGCCTGATAAAACATCTAGACTATTTCTTCCTCTTCTAGCTTTAATGTCCAAGGCAATTATCCTCTTGGTTCTATATTATAAATAATCCTTCATTCTCTCTAAGTCTCAAAATAAAAATCACCTTATTTTATCTTGTTTGAGTTATCAAAAATGTAATCCCTAAAATTGGGGCCTTAGCTCCCACATGGGATCCTGTTTAATGATAGAGCAGTCCAAAGGAAAACTAGAATGAAAAGGAATTCTAATCTCCAACCTAATCTGTCTTTCAGAAATACCCAGAGGGAGAGAGTACATTACTAATAAACAGCAATCGTACTTTACACCTCCCCACCCTGTCTCTGCCTTGTGTCCTACCCTCCATGTGGATGAGAGCCGCCTCCTTGAAACCCTGCCCCTCTTCGCAAAGCTCAACCCTGGCATACCCTTTTCTCCGGCTCATGATTTTGTAATTTTCCTTTTTTCAATAAAACCCCTTAAAAACTCTGGCTTCTTTTATTGAGACAGTCCTTTTCCTAGTTATCCTGATTTTGTTGTAGAAGGCCTTTTTGCTACAATGCAGATTGACACAGTCTCTTTCTCAAAATGTAGAGAAAAAGGGAGAAATCAGGGACATGAGCAGGGAAAGTGTTAGTGTGATAAGACTCCTACATTTTTCTTCAGAGAATTAATGACGGGCTGCATCACTATTCCTGCTCTTGGGAAGCCCCTGTCATTCCCTAACCATCAGCATCCTCTCATTCCTCACCCAAGTCCCGCCTACTCCCTATTGGGTCAAATGACATATTTTTGGTATCTGTGGAGGTACTGTCTAAATCTGCCTAGTTGCATACTTCCAAGTACCTGTTAGTACATTGATCAGCTAACATGCCAGTATTTTTATTTAATAGGTCTCTGCAAGGGATAAGATGATGGCCCCTTCATTGCATTATTTTTTATAACAATTCAGTAAGCAAGCAATGCACCTCTGTCCCACTGTTGTAAATATGGGTCTCTCTATCCGCTGCCTAATGTCGTGGTCATTGTCAACCAGCTTGTGGCCTCCCTTGCCACATTAGAAGAAAATTATTAGGCTCATTCTTCAAACTTGGTGTAGTTGGTTTGGGGATGTTTTCCTGGCAGATAATGGAAAACCTAATGCAGTGGACTGAATGTTTATGCCCTTCCCAAGTTCATACATATGTCAAAAGGTAAGCCCCATGATGGGATCAGGAGGTGTATCTTTGGGATGTAATTAGGGCATGAGAGTGGAGCCCTCATGAATGGGAAATGTGCCCTAATAAAAGATCTCCAAGGAACTCTCTTGCTCTCTTTCTGCCATGTGAGTATACCAGAAGTCTGTAGTCTGCAGTCTGGAAGAGGGTTCTTCCAGCACCTGACCATGCTGGCACCCTGATCTTAGACTTCGTGCCTCCAGAACTGTTAGAAATAAATGTCTGTTGTTTATGAGCCACGTGATTGATAGTACAGTACTTTGTTAAAGCAGCCTGAAAGGACTAAGACATCTGACTGTGTATATCTGCTAAAAACTCTCCCGCTGAGGGACTTATGTCAAGAGGGCAACATGCCTACAGCACTTTATGGGTTCTATATCCATTCTTGTGGGCAGCAATGGTTGTCTCTTTTCTTCTTTAATACCGATTGACAAGCTTCACCAATAGAGAGAAAGCTAGGGATCACTTCATTTTAGGATAAAGATAAGATTGTTCAACTGTTCACTACAAATCCTTGCAGAAGGGCTCCACTACTCTGATCCTCTGGTATGTGGACCAAAATTGATGTCTTCCAAATAGATTTTTTTTTTCTAAAAAAAGTGAAGCATTTTTTCTGTTGTTATTGGTTGGTGCATAATTCGGAATTGGACATAGGAGTTCCCGACATTCTCTACCCAGATTTATCATTAGCACAGGGCAGTCTACCACCATAATGGAGATCCTCATGGCTTTGAGTCCATGCATAATGTCCAGTGCGGGGGGCCTTTGGTGTTTATTTCAGGTATCAACATTGGTTGGTCTCTGATGTCTGACATTCTTATAGAATTTCAGTAGAGTGTTCTGATCATGAAGTACATTGAGTTTACTCTGACCACTAGCTGTGAATTTCTGATCCTATGTTTATGCTAACAATTAATAGTAGTAATATTTACTTAATAGTACTTAAAATTATTTTACATTTTTACAAACATTACACTTACCAGTCCTATTAAATTTCAGGATCTTTGAGAATAGGATCTCTGTTGTATCTCCAATATACCACAGTATTTGTTGACTAATATAAATTCCCAAGGACAT
Organism: Myotis nattereri; assembly: GCF_964212035.1. Lineage (NCBI taxonomy): Eukaryota > Metazoa > Chordata > Mammalia > Chiroptera > Vespertilionidae > Myotis > Myotis nattereri. The sequence goes on along the minus strand of NC_138086.1, from coordinate 10,112,990 downwards.
ATTTTATACTTCTTTTCATTTTTGTAAAATCATTTGTCTGGGTGTAAGCCTGAAACATCAATTCCTGAGCTGTGCGTTCTCCCCTAAATCACAATTCCAAACTCAACATTATCTCCACTATGTTCCTTGTTCCTTTGTTTTTCTGGTAAGATTTCAAGAATAATCAGGGCTACTGTTTGCATTTCTTTAGACCAGGGGTGGGCAAACTTTTTGACTGGAGGGCCACAATGAGTTCTTAAACTGGGCCAGAGGGCCGGAACAAAAGTGTGGATGGAGTGTTTGTGTGAACTAATATAAATTCAAAGTAAAGATCATTACATAAAAGGGTACGGTCTTTTTTTTCAATAGTTTTATTCATTTCAAACAGGCCGGATCTGCTGGCCGTAGTTTGCCCACGGCTGCTTTAGACCATTTAAATATTTATTTTCTTTTTTTTTTAAATCTCTTTATATGGAGATACTTTACGTGGATTGCAGCTACTCACTCAAAATTTCTTTCTTTCCAATATCTCAATTTCTAACTTAAATTTATCAAGATATAGCCCAGTGTTTCTTATATATTCTCAAAATATTTTTATATTCCCAAAATATAACTCAATGGTTCTGCTCTCCTTCTCCGTATCTCATATAGAGCTACCTAATCTACCCATTTCCAAAGTAAATGTTCTCTGTTGTCTTCATCACATATGTTATGGTAGATTTGTCTCCTTGTTATTCTTATTAACATAATGGATGGCTTAGGAACTAAGTAGGAAGGAGGCATTGAGGGAACCAGAGGTAGTGAAAAAACGGCCTATGCACTAGCATTCATTTCCATTTCTCATCGCCTGGAAACCCACCCCTTATACTGATGGCAGCGTGGTCTCCATAAAATCTAAATTATACTTGCCAATGTCTTGTTTAGTGAGAACCAACATCTCTAACTCTAGATTATAAGTGCAGTGAAGTTAGGGCCTATCCTATAGTTCTGTGAACATCACATCTGTTTACTGACTGACTAGTATAGTTCCTGTCTCATGACAGGTACTCAATACATATTTGTTGAATGAACAAAGAAATAATAAACTTTTAAAATGATTCATCAGATACTATAAGCACAAACATGTTTGTTTCTGCCTACCAACTGATTCTCATATTATAATGCTGGATCATTTAAAATTCCAGAAGCACACTGTGCTATTTCCTGTCCTCATTTATTTTCTCAAATTTCTCTCTCTGGACCTAATAATTCTCTGGTCGGATCTCCATCTCATTTTCTATTTTTATTCCAGTTCATTTTCTAAAATTTTCTTATGGTTAAGATCCATAACTTTCAAAGCAAATTTTTCTCTCCTATGTAGTGTGGATGGGAACTAAATGGTAGTTAATAGTGCTTATTGAATTAAATGGAATTGAAAATTTTTTCTTTCTATTACAAAGATTTTTTTCACATGCAGTACATTATAAGACTGTCCCAATAGTCTTCCTATTTTGGCAGAGTAAATATTATTATTTCCATTTTGTAAATAATTGAGTTGAGGCTCAGAGAATTATGAGTATTTCCTGGATGCAGCATGATTTGTGACAGAGGTGGTGTTAAATTCATGTGTTTTTTTTTTCTTTTAAAAATTTTCCATTTTTTGATTACATTTGACATACATTAGTATATTAGTTTCAGGTGTACACCCCAGGGATTAGACATTACATAACTTGCTAACACATTCATCTGACACCATACATAGTTATTAGAATATTATGGACCATATTCCCTATGCTGTACTTTATATCTCCATGATTATTCTGTACTTCTTAACCCCTTCACCCAATTTGTACTTCTTAACCCCTTCACCTTTTTCACCCATTCCCCCAATCCTTATCCCATCTGGCAACTGTCAAAATGTTCTCTGTAACTATGAATCTGTTTCTCTTCTGCCGGTTTGTTTATTTTTTAGATTCAGTTATTGACACATATGTATTTATTTCCATTTTCTTGTTCATAGATATTTTTAAATATATTTTTATTGATTTCAGAGAGGAAGGGGGAGAGAGAAAAAGGGGGAGAGAGAGAGAGAGAGAGAGAGAGAGAGAGAGAGAGAGAGAGAGAGAGAGAAATATCAATGATGAGAGAGAATTATTGATTGGCTGCCTCCTGCATGACCTACACTGGGGATTGAGCCTGCAACCCAGGCATGTGCCCTGACCAGGAGTCAAACCATAACTTTCTGGTTCATAAGCAAATGCTCAACCACTGAGCTATACTGGCTGGATTTGTTCATATTTTTTAATCTTTTTTCTCATTCTTCTTCTTAAAGAATACCCTGGTTTTGGTGGTGATGAGTTCCTTTAGCTTTTTCTTCTTTGGGAAGCTCTTTATATGCCCTTTGATTCTAAATGGTAGCTTTGTAGGGTAGAGTAATCTTTGTTGTAGATCATTACTTTTCATCATTTGAATATTTCCTGCCAATTCTTTCTGGCCTGCAAAGTTTATGTTGAGGAATTAACTAAAATTTTTATGGGAGCTTCCTTGTAAGTAATTAATGGCTTTTCTCTTGCTTTCAAGATTCTTTGTTTGTCTTTAACCTTTGCATTTTAGTTATGATGTGTTTTGGTATAGGGTTCTTTTGGGTTCATCTTGTTTGGGACTCTGTGCTTACTGGACTTATATGTCTACTAGAGGATCAGTGTGCAAATTCATTCACTCGGGGAAGGGGGCGGGGAGCCCAGCCCAGCTTGTGTCCTCTCACAGTCCTGGAGCCCTTAGGGGATGTCCAACTGACAGCAGTTGGACATCCTTAGCACTGCTGCGGAGGTGGGAGAGGCTCCCACCACTGCTACTGCACTCACCAGCCGTGAGCCTGGCTTCTGGCTGAGCAGCGCTCCCCCTATGGGAGCACACTGACCACCAGGGGGCAGCTCTTGCAATGAGCGTCTGCCCCCTGGTGGTCAGTGTGCATCATAGCGTTCAGCCATTCAGTTGATTTGCATATTAGCCTTTTGTTATATAGGATTTTCTTTCACCAAATTATGGAAGTTTCCTGTCATTTTTTTTCAAATATGCTCTTGATTTTTTGCTCTCTCTTCTCTTTCAGGCACCCCCATGATGCAAATCTTTGTACACTTCAAGTTGGCCACTATCCTCATTTTTAGGGGATTCTTATTTTATTTTTGCTGTTCTGATTGCTTTTTGCTTCTTTATATTCCAAATCACTGATTTTTCTTGGCTTCATCTATTCTATTGTTGACTCCCTGTAAATTATTCTTCATTTCAGTTAGTGTATCCTTCATTTCTGACTTGCCTTTTTTTATGCTGTTGAAGTTCTTACAAAATTCATTTAGCATACTTAAAACCAGTGTTTGAACTCTGCATTTAGTATATTAGTTGTCTCAATTTAGTTTAGTTTTGTTTTTTTTTCCCCCTGAAGTTTTGTTCTGTTCTTTTATTTGGGACATGTTTCTTTGTCTCCTCATTTTGGCAACCTCCCTGTGTTTGTTTTATGTTTTAGATAGAGCTTCTATGTCTTCCAGGCTGTTAAAGAGGCCTAATGTAATAGGTGTTCTGTAGGGACCAGAACTGACCTCTGACCTCAAAGCTCCGAACATGGTGGAGCAATTGTGCAGGGGCACTCTCCACCGAGCCAGACTTACTTCTGTGGGCTCGGGTGCCAGCTGAGTCCACCCCTTAAGCATGTCACCAGTGGAGGTGGTTAGGTAGTGATGCTGTGATGTAGTCTGAAGCTAGCCACTGAGTATGCTGCTTCAGTGGCCTCCAAGGAGGTGCCGGTCGAGGTCAGCTGCCACCTGTGTTCTAACCAGGGCCAGCCAACATCAGCTATAAAGTTATCTGCAGCTGCCTGCTACGTGTGCTGGGCTTGGGGATGCCCAGGGGAAGTCAAGCTATGAATCAAGGCTAGCTTCCACTTCTACCAGGGCTGGGGCCACTTAGAGAGAAATACGGGCCTTTTAGGAAAATCTGAAACATGAGTCAAGACAGGCCTTTTATATGGAAAGTACCACTGAACACAGCGTGGGTGGACACACATTACCTAAACTTTGGGTAAGGTGGAGTCTTGGGGAATCAGCAGGGCAGGGGAAACAGTGTGAGCCAAGTTTCTGGAGTCTCAAATATGGTGACCGCCTACTGGCTCTGTGGGAGGAGGGCTTATCAAAGGCCTCTGCCAGCACTATTCTCTGGGAGAAAGTCAGATGACAGAGAATTAAGTTCCTCCCTGTATGTCTCTGGTGCCTTTCAAACTGCTGACCCAGTGCTGAAGCTCAGAGGGAATGGGTTTGAGAGAGAGAGAGAGAGAGAGAGAGAGAAAGAGAGAGAGAGAGAGAGAGAGAGAGAAGAGAGAGAGAGAGAGAGAGAGAGAGAGAGAGAGAGAGAGAGAGAGAGGAAACATCTATCTGTTGTTCTACTTATTTATGCATTCATTTGTCGATTCTTGTATGTGCCCTGACAAGTCATATCAGAACAATGCTCTAACCAATTGAGTTACCCAGCCCAGGGTGTGGCTTCTTCTTTCATTACTAGTTGTAGGACTTCCATTCAGCCAGATTTCAGGTGGCTTTGAATGATGGTTGTCCTGTAATTTAGTTGTAATTTTGATATTCAAATTTATGCCTTGTGACTTATACTTCCCAGTTCATGACAGAAACTTTGATTATATTTTTATGGCTCTATGGGATTCAGCAGCCTTGCAGAGTCCTCATGGCAGAAGATGCCAATTTTATTTTAGTTTTGATATTTTTCCAAACTGGGAACTGGTAAAAGATCTGTTTCTGTAGATATTCTTAGGATGGATGAAGAGGAAATATTTTCTCCCTTTGAGCTTCAGATGTTCCTCTGAGACACAGGGAAGAATGAGGGTTGTTTTGTTATAAGTATTTCTAAAAAAATAATAAAAACCCTACATTACATTTGCAATTTTATGCCACATCACAGTATTAAGCACAATTTCTAAAAACACTGAAACATGCCATTTTTATTAATGGTCCATTTAAAACCACCAAACATTTTGATGTCAATTACTAAAACAAGGTTTAACACTGTCAAAAAGCATTAGTGCTAAAAACAGTCATCCTCTCTGTATTTTCATCTGTAAAGCATTACAGTTTATAAAACAATTTTAACCCTGAATACATAAAGCCCTATATGAAGGTTTCCATATGTTTAGAATTTTATTTGTGTGTTTGATTTTAAATTGCTTTGAAAAACAGACAGTTGAGGTTTATAGAAAGGAATCTTTCTTTTAGGAAATAAATGTCTCAAAAGTGCAGGGCACCAGCAATAAAAACATTCTGACCACAAATCAGAAACACATTTAGAAGTGTTTGTTGAATATACCTTCTGAAACTGGTATTTTGTTTCTATTTGCTGGAAAATTGAAAAATCTGTTGTATCTTGGCATGGCTTAGCCAAGCCCCTGGCCCAGCCCCAGATTCCTCGTGCAGTAGATGGCACACATAGTATTCACAGCTAGGCCCATGTCCTGTATTTTCATTACATATATTTTAAATATAAAAAATATATAAAATATATCTCTTAACAATACCATTATTCATCTATAGTTGATCTCAACATAATATCAGTTTGCATATTCTTCTTTTCCTTAAAAATCTGTCTAAGACAAAAAAAAATAGAGAGAGAGAGAGAGAGAGAGAGAGAGAGAGAGAGGAGATGACAATTAATCAGTGTTTCAGCTGCTCAGTGGCACCTGGCCAAAAGCCATGAAGCTGACAACTGGAGTTTGGAGTGTTTTTTTGTAAGGCTAATTTAAGGCGAACTTAGATGGATTCAAGATTTATAAGCCCTAAAATGTCCTGACGGAGCAAAGTTCAAGTAAAGTAATTCGCTGCTTACCACACAAATGGGGCTGAGCCCACACTGCTTTGTGATTTAGTCTATGTAGTCAAGGAGAATTTTAAAAACAGGCAGAATGGCTGAGATTTTGTGTCTCACTTTAAAGGTCTTCTACTAGCTGAGAGGATTATATACTTTTAAGCAGCTAGTACTTTTATACCTCTCAATAATTCTAAGTCTAAACTTTCAGGATTGCAGTGTACTTTAATGACTGTGAGAAATGCTCACTCCAATCTTATTATTTCATAAATATTTCAGAATAAATAGCAGAAATTTTAAGGAATTGTAAATACCACTGGTATTACACAGAGTGGTGGAATTGAGGTTGAAAAACATCTGAAGAATGGTTTAATTAAACATATGTAGGCTATTTGAAATAATTTAGCTGCCTTAAATATAAGAATATGTTAATTCAAATAATTGCCTCCAAAAATAAGAAGCAGACTTTGATGTTACTTTGCAGTGCCCTAACATGTCATAAGCCAATGTTATCAAATTTGGGGAAAGTTCAAATGCCTGCTCGCTAGTGGCAAAAGAAAGGAAAGAAACCTTTCTCCATATGAAACTCCAAGAATTGTTTAATTGAAATGAGAAGGAACAAATAGAAAATGGCTACTATTTTTAACAAGAGAAGAAAACATTAATCATATTATGAAGGGATGCTCTTTATCAAAGAAATCTCATTTTTTTCTTATTCCTATTTATCATTATTAGGACAGAGAATCAAAATACAGTGCAGTGATTCTATCTAATCAGATACTTAAAAGAGAAACAATCAAAAGATTAAACTGCAGCATAGATTGGTTAAAAATAAATAAAATTGTCTCATAAAAACACATGATATTATAATTTTACGAATTTTTTTAAGAGACTCAGAAAGAGACACCTATGAATGGTATAAGGAATTGCAAATAACATCATTTAAATATAACAGAATGACATTTGTAAAGTAATAAGTTATATCTGGTAAGTAAGAGTTGAGGTTTACAATGGCTCTGAGGGAAAGCAGGGAAGGAACTTTTGGGATTTTAAGTAACATGGGCTTATATAACTATAAAAAGAAACAGATAATTGAACATTTGGTGCTTTTTTTAACTTTTAAATATTGTTCATAACCTTCACTAGGATACTTTTTCCTGGCAGTAATGGAGACAAATATGGATTTTTGCACTACAGATGAAAAAATAATTGTATAAGGGGTTATTCATTCCTTCATTCCCTCAGCACTCTTAACTTAAACAGTCTTGATTTTTACTACTAAACACACCCTCTATTTTCTACAAACGTGCATATGTCATGGGTGGAAGCTTGGCAAGTTCTTTGTCTGTTTCATTTATTTTAAGGTCTATTTTCCACCTGCATTGGAATAAAGGCAGCAAGACATAAAACAGTCTGGCCAGGCTGTGGGGAGAAAAGTCTGATCTATGTTTTCTTCTGTGAAATGAAAAAGGCTCTCATGACAGAGAATCACATATTTTACCAGGGAGCTGATTTCCTAAGAAATGCAGCACTGGCTGTGAAAATAGGATGTGTGCTGATCTTTATTTCATTGGCTCAGGATGCTCTATTGAGGTACCTGCTGATTTCATCCTTGTGGAAAAATTGTTTCTTCTGATTAGACAGACTAATTTGATTAATTTTCAAATTCTCTAGCTTTAATCATAACAGGAGTCTCCCATTGACTTAGCCTTTGGCTCAGAGGATTCCTAAGCCCAGGAACTACAGTGAACTGTCCTGGAGTCCTAAGCAAGCAGAGGACGCCCAATTGGTGCAACTCCTTGAACAAGGATGGGTAACTGCAGCCCCCAGGAGCTGCACTCCACACGTTGTTCATCATGGAGAGGATTAACGCGGGCTTCTGATATTCCACGTGCATTCTAAAGGATGGACTTTTTTTCTAGATAGGAAGTGCTGCATTCCTGCTGGAAAACACCAGGTGTTTCATTAACTAATGCCTGGCCAGTTTAAAGTGGGCATATGTTTCCAGCAAGACGTACAAACAAGGAGGCTGGTTCCAAAGCAGATGTTAACCTTCCACTCCTCTTTCCATTTAGGTTGGGATTGGAGTTGGAGCGAATGAAAGGCTATGCTGATAGCATCGCCTCTTGCCCATTAGGAATGTATTTGAAGATTGGGCCCTCCCTTCAATATTGAGGGAATGCACCTTGTACTTGGATAGCTGATCCAATGAGGAGGAACAAACTTTCTTTTTTGTTCTTTGCTCTATGTGAACTGAAATGACAGAAAGTTTCCAAACAGGCACACATGTGGCAATAGCAGGTCAGAGATTTGCAGGTAAGAAAAGCTAATACTGCTGTATCTTTGTATTGCTGCTATATACAAAGAAGGATGTAAAGAATGTCACTGTTTTCTCACCGTTCAGCACCAACGAGTACTCAACTGTTCCTATGTCCCCAAAGCCTAGCTCGTATCCTTCTGCGTGCACACAAAGAGAAGCTACCTGCTGGGGTAGACGATGTTTGTGGATATCAGAGGTCAGTGATTGAAGACCTAGGAGAATCTTCTACAGAAAATTATAGTTTGTTTTTTATCATTTTTCTTGAGTACTATGGATATTTTATTGAAGTATCATAGATATGCTCTCATAGCATTTGCAATAATCTATTTTTGTTCTGGGAAAGTGAAGGGATATTCAGTAAATTTCACTTGCATTTATTTTGCCTCAGCATGTCACAAACCATGTCTATCTCTCTGTGGCATACAATTTGTTATATTTCATCAGGTCCCCCATCCCAGGACTTGTATGCATGCATATAAGCAGAACCAATGGACATAAGACACTGGGGGGTAGGGGAGGCCAGGGGGTTGTCAAGGGCCGGGGGGGGGGAGGGACACATATGTAATACCCTTTGTAATACTTTAAGCAATAAAACAATTAAAAAAAAGAAATTGAGAGAGTGGAATTAATTCATTTGCTTTTATTTCTAAACAAATCAAGTTATATTGGATTAATCACAGATCAAATTGCATTTTTTTAATTTGTTGGAACTAGATTGAGAACAAATAAACAACTTGAAAGAGTTGTTTTTAAGACTTAAGCATTATAAAGGGAGCTTGATTCCCCATTCCCTTAAGAATTCTGATCCAGGCAAGTGAGCCTCTTTTATGCACAGTTACACAAGGTAAATTATTTAACGGCCCACCCTGAAAATTTAAAAAATGAATTTTTAAATTTTCTCTCCTAGATGGAATTATTCATTTTGATGGTATATTGGAGCTTTTAATGCTGACTGCATTCTTAGGGTTTTCATTTTTATTTTGAAGATCATTTATTCCTTTAAAGGTTTCTCCTAGTTAATTGGAAACAGTACCATCTAATGGAATGAACAGAGGATAAAGGATTGCAAATGTTGATATCTAATCCTTACTCTGTCAGTGACTACTGCTTTGTGTTTCAGCCACGTTATATTTTCCCTCTGTCTCCAATTTTGTCTTATGTAAGATTTGGAATTTCCACTTCCAGACTGTGTTAGTGAGCACAAGAAAGGAGGATGGAAAATGTTGCCCTCTCTGACAATATTATTATGGCAATGTTATTATTTATAGGAGAAATAGATATTCATATCCTTGATCTGCATATAGGGTAGAGAAACCTAAAACTATGTATAGATTAAAAATATAGGAAGTGACCATATATTGCTGGGTTGATGCAATACATTTTCCATGAGGAAAGGCATATTTAGCTTGTTTTTGAAAACATTAAAATTAATCCTAGTGTTTGGAAGCTAAAAAGACCTTTAGATTTTCTTTTAAAGGACTGTTTCTATGGAAGACACACCCTAATGAGTCCTTCTCTGGTATAATTCCATCCCTTGAGTACAATAGAATATGGCGAAGAATATGGGATGTCACTCTTGTGACTATATTTTGTTTTATAAGACTTTGCCTTTATTGACTCCTTTTGGCTGTGAAGAAGCAATTGGCCATATTGTGAATTGCCTATGGAGAGGGTCATGTGGCAGGAAGACTTCTAGGACTTGTAAGCCTCCATGATGTAAATGAAAGGAAATAAATTCTTCTAATAGGCTTGAATGAGTCGATTAATGGATTTTTCTTTAGTGGAGGCTCCAGGTGAGGATATAGCTAAACCATGGCAATATTCATGACCTATGGAAACTGTACGATAATAAATATGTGTTATTTTAACCCATTAAGTTTTTGTCCATCTGTTACTCAGAAAAAGAAATTTAATACAGTTGAATCTGTTCTGATCCTGGAATGCTAATCAGTGAAAAAATTCAGCTTGCACCTCAATATCTGTCTGGTTGTTTACAAATTACACATAATGCTCCTACAAATCTGTGGATTAATTATTACATAAATTTTCTTACTTTATTAGACAAAAAGAAAATACACATAAGTTCTAATATTTTCCTCTTATCTGTCCAGTGGATACATATACCATACTTAGGGATTCTGTATGCACATTAAACATCCATTGCTTTGATTGGAGGTTTCTGAGTGGTAGATCAGTACAAGTGCATCATAAATTTAGTTTAATTTCAAAAAAAAATTCTTGCATTTAAGACCTACATATTGTTAATATTTCTACGAAGTTCCAGATACCCATCTGCTGCTGACCTTAAGTGAATCCCACTGAACATCCAATAGTGTGGGTGAGGAAAGAGGTGGGACACAGGGGAAGGGGGTGGAACTGAAGACAACATTGACCTGATTCTGAGCATATAATTTAGTTTAACTTTCAGGTTAAGCCAAGTAAATCTGAAGTTTGTTTGTTTAAATTATAGCAACCTATACTTGTTAGATTCAATCTATATGCAATCTATAAATGGGGTGTTTATATATGGGATACTCTGATTTAATGTATTCTATACTCTTTTCTCCTTCACACTCTGTTTTTATTCAGAATTTTAGAAACAAAGTCAAGTTGAACACAGAGTCAGGAAGGGGGAGACTATATGAAAGTTGTGGGAAATGACTAGTAATAGCCCCATTTACTCAAATTAAGGGGGTGGTTGCATAGTTTATCCTCTATTAATCCAAATACCAAGTTGATTACAAGTTGAATGTTTAAACAATCAATGACTGTTGACAGATTTCATCTCCTATTATTAGCCACTGAGGGGTTGATGTTGAGAATTTCCTGAAAATAAAAAGATATTTGTCATTTATTTAGTACCTAGAGGTCTGATGCACAAAATTCATGCATGAGTAGGCCTTCCTTCCCCCACCCCCGCACCCGGCTGCCAGCACTGGCTTCCCTCTGGTACCTGGGACCCAGACTTCCCTCGCAGCCCTGGCTTCATCCAGGAGGTCGTCCGGAAGGATGTCTGGTCTAATTAGCATATTATGCTTTTATTATTATAGATTGCCATGTGTCAAATGTTATGATGGAAAATTGACCAACATTATCTTTTAATCCTTGCAATAGCTCTCTCAGGATCAGTAAAGCAGAGTGGTTAGGAGCACTGACCTGAAATCAAACTGCTGGGCTTATATGACCACTCTACCTCTTGATATAACCTTAATTCAGGCTCCTACATCATTCATTCATTTAATAAATATATATTGCCACATTTTTTGAGCTACTCATTCTTCTAGGCTCTGAGGATTCAATAGTGAACAGTAGAATACATTCCTCATGGAGCTTAGGTACTAATGAGCAAAAGCAAATGATAATAAACCAAGAGTAAACAAACAAATACATAAAATGTTAAGAAGTGGCAAGTGTTCTTAAGAAAATAACTCAAAGTAATTTGAATGGAGGAAGGTGATAATTGTGTGGATTGATCATTAAAAGTTTTTCTGAGAAGAAAGGTGTGCTGTGAGCAAGGTTAAAATGAAATATGGATAGAATGTATATATCTGGGGGAAGAAATATCAGAGAGAATGAAGAAAAAGCACCAATCCTCAACAGCATGTAAAAAAAAGAGTGTGAAGAACACATAAATAATTTTGTTTTGACTATGGCAAACTATGAGATGCTATCAGATAATCAAAGGGAGATACTGAGTGAGCAGTTGAAAACCCAGAGTTCAGTGTAGTGATTGGGTTGTTTCAAGGTTGAGTAGTAGTTAAAACTATAGTAGTATAGAATTATGGTAATCCAGGGAGTACTAGATCATCCTTTCCCCATCTCTTTTCTAGGCTTACTTACATGTGTAGGGCTTCAGAATGAGCAACTCCAAGATGTGCCTCAGTGATATGTTTCATGTCCATGTCTCTGTTTCTATTTTGTTCATCAGTTTATTTTGTTCATTAGATTCCACATGTAAGTGAGATTATGTGCTATTTGTCTTTCTCTGACTGGTTTATTTCACTTAGCATAATAGTCTTCAAGTCCACCCATGCTGTTGCAAAAGTTAAGATTTCCCTTCCTTCCTTCCTTCCTTCCTTCCTTCCTTCCTTCCTTCCTTCTTTCTTTCTTTCTTTTTTCTTTCTTTCTTTCTTTCTTTCTTTCTTTCTTTCTTTCTTTCTTTCTTTCTTTCTTTCTTCTTTCTTTTTCATTGGCCATGAGTATTCCATTGTGTAAATGTACCACAGCTCTTTTATCCACTCATCTACTGATGAGCACTTGGGCTGTTTCTAGATTTTGTCTGTTGTAAATAATGCTGCTATGAACATAGGCTGCATATATTCATTTGAATTGGTGTTTCGGGTTTCTTCAAAAGGCAGTTTCATTTTTAAATTTTGAGAAAGTTCCATACATTTTTCCACAGTGGCTGCATTCCCACTGGCAGTGCAATAGGGTTCCCCTTTCTCCACATCCTCACCAGCACTTGTTGTTTGTTAGCCATTGTGGCAGGTGTGAGGTGATATGTCATTGTGGTTTTCTGACAACTAGTGATGTTGAGCATATTTTCATACATCTATTGGCCATCTCTATGTTCTCGTTGAAGAAGTATCTTCAGATTTTTGCCCATTTTTAATCAGATTGTTTGTCTTCCTAATGTTGATTTGATAAGTTCTTTATATGTTTTGGAAATTAACCCCTTATTACATGTAACATTTATGAATATATTCTTCTATACAGTGGGCTCTCTTTTCATTTTGTTGATAGTTTCTTTTGCTGTGCAGATGCTTTTTAGAGTGATGTAGTCCCATTTGTTTATTTTTTCTTTGTTTCCCTTGCCTTAGGAGATATATTTGCAAAATTATTACTATGAGAGATGTCTGAGCTTTTACTGCCTATGTTTTCTTCTAGGATTTTTATTTTTGCAAATTACATTTAATAATTTTATACATTTTTAGTGTATTCTTATATATGGTGTAAGTTAGTGGTATAGTTTCATTTTTTGTCCAGTTTTCCCAATACCATTTACTGAAGAGACTTTCTTTACTCCATTATATGCTCTTGTCTTCTTTGCCAAATATTAATTGATACTATAGGCATGGGTTTATTTCCGGGCTCTCTGTTCTGTTTTGTTGATATATATGCTTGTTCAAAAGATCAGGCAATTTCTGATCTCTTCCAAGAGGTTTGTGGAAACAAGAAAAAATTTAAACTATTATCCAACCTATAATGATTATATAATTATTCAGACATACTTCTTATGTACTCCCAGTCCTTTAAAAACTGTACACCCACTACCCCTGGCCTGTACTGCTCAGTTGGTTGAGCATCTTCCCATGCAGTGAGGGGTCACTGGTTTGATTCCCAGTCAGGGCACATGCCCAGATTATGGATTCCTTGGTCAGGGTGCATGTGGGAGGGAGCCGATCAATTTTTTTCTCTCACATCTCTCTCTCTCTCTCTCTCAAAAATAATCAATAAAAATATATTTTTAAAAAGATTGTATACCATCTAAATAACTAGTAATTATTTAAATACAAAAGCTAGCTCTTATAGTTTCTGGTATATGTTCAAACATCAAATCCAATACCCTATACTGAGAAGAAGTTCAATAAACAGTTTTGAAGGAATAAAGAAATGAATGAATGAAGATAACAATAGAGAATAGAGATTAAAGCTTTGGAGTAGATAGAGACCTGTATCCAAGTCCTAGCTATTCTATTTACTGTTTGGTTGACTTTGGGGTTAATTATTTAATTAAGTTAAGATTCACTTTTCTCTACTATAAAATAAGGGGGAAAATAGCACCTATCAATTTTTAGTTGTGAGGGTAAAATAAGAAAAAATACGTAATGTGCTTAGCACAGTTGCAAACACAGTAAGTATTCAAGTAATATCACTAACTATTATGCTGTTCTATATTGCTCAATAATAATCATTATAAACTAATAAAAATATGTAGGTGCCTCCCACATTTTATTATTCTTTTATTTCTTTTAACTCCTGATAGTTATGCATAATCTAGAGACTATGATTCTATGAGTATAATGATTTAGTCCACTTTCCAAATTGTTTCCCTTGAGTTGAAAAGGATCGTGACGGTAAGGAACAGGATAAGTTGGGGTGGCAGCTCTGGGTATTTTTTATTCATCTTCACATCCACATCTGCTATCATCACTTTTATGTAGTGGGAGTCATTTGAAAAGATGATTATTTTGATGTAAAAACAGTATTAAAAACTCTATAAGTCACAGCAAAATTATTTCAGTTATTCCTAAGGTTAATGATTGGTGTCTGTTTGGTTCAAGCATAAGCTGAATCAACCTCTGGATTCATGCCTATTAACTTAGTGTTTGAGGAGTGGGACTATTAGGAACCAGTTTTCAGGAGAGTCTGAAGAGCCTCTGAAGGACAGAACTCGTCTCTAGGTAAGAGGAAGTCAACCATCAAGCTTTCTTTTTTTTTTTTTTCAACCTCACCCGAGGATATTTTTCCATAGACGTTTAGTGAGAGTGGAAGGGAGTGGGAGAGACAGACAGAAACATTGATCACTGATGTGAGGGAGACACATCGATTGGTTGCCTCCCGCATGCCCCCAACCAGGGCCAGGAGCTTGCAACCAAGGTACATGCCCTTGACCAGAATGGAATCTGGGACCCTTCAGTCCACAGGCCAATGCTCTATCCATTGAACCAAACCAGCTATGGCAACCAACAAGCTTTGCCAGACACAAGGCCTATGGGTGCCACGGAGAAGCTGTCTCTGAGTAAGCCTCGTAAATAATCTTTGGATTTATCTGAGTCCTTCTGAGGAAAAAGGAATGGAAGCAGGTGGCTGTTAATAACAATGGAAATAACTATCTTGTGCAAAGAGGAAATACCACCAAGCTTCACTGCATTGAACACTTGAGACAATTCAGTTTCACTCTGTCCTCAATTTTTTAAAGCAAATCAGCAGCAGGTGGGCAGTTAGATAACAGTGACTGAGTGTGGCTGGTGGAGACTGAAGAAAGAGGAGCAAAGTGCTGAATATGTCACATGCTTAATGGGAGGGTATACTCTGGTATACAGAGGAGAGAGTCTCTTGGAAACGACATCTTTAAGGGAGGGTACACTTTCTCAAGGGACTGCTAGAGAAAGCACAAATAAAACATATGTCCACACATTACATTAAGAGTTTCATTTAAGAGGATGGTGTTATGCTACCAGTGAGCTGTTCTATGCAAAAATTACACGACCTATTAGTCTTTGGGTGAACGTACCTTCTGAGGTGCCACAGTTTTGATCTCTCTTTTCACCAATGAATTTTTTTCATCATTGTCAGAGTTATTTCTGTTTCCTTGGAACAAAAAATAAGTTAGCCTACACAAATTGTGACCTCAGCCATTTTGCACTTCAACCCACTGTGCTAACTAGCCAGCGCCAGGGCAGCAATCAAGTCCGCAAAACAAAGACAATGCTTAAAAACTGTGACAAGAAATTGTAGCAATCCTATATAGTTGGATCTCCATGCAGTCTGTACAGGAAAAGAAAGGAGATAAAATATTGGTGAAAAAAGCTAAGAGCAAGTAATTAGTAGCAGGGGACAGCAATGGAATATTTAGATTATCACACTTCACTTTGCATTGGTATCAGCTTATGAATATTTTAGCAGCACTCATTTACATACCCACTGAGGATTGCTGAGCAGGAATTACCCTTTGTTTTCAGGCATAGAATTCAGTGAGGTTACAGGTTGTATCTAGACTTTAGCTTCTTCAAATACAAAGAGCTTTGTGACAATATGTTCAATGACATGTAATGTCTACTTTTTAAAAGTCAAACCACAGAATTTTCCTGCATAATCCTTTATACTCACGTTGACAATTTCTCTTTTGTGAAGATGCTTTTCGGTGAGCATATTTTTAAAGTTTTGTAAAATATAACTTGTGGCACCTGTATTTTAATACTTGTCATACCCATCTCTCCCAGTCTTTTCCCTGTACTACCACTAGAGCTCAGAGGGGTTAAGTGTCTATCCCAAAGTCACACATTAATTTGAAGAACCCAAGTGCCTCCTTGGTCTCACCCTTCAGGCCTGGTCAGATAATGGTTCGCTAAGGACTACCGAATGAACTTCAGGTGTCTGAGGCAAGTTGTTCTCAGGTGAGTAAAGAGTATAAAATGTGAAGTGTGTGATCTGCCGCTAAGAACCATCTACACCTTCCACACAGTTATTTGGACAGAAAACAAAAACAAAACAAAAAAAAAAACACCCAAAAAACATAAAGCAAATTTTACACTTTATAAAAAGATACTAAATAAAATTGAGTAGATAAAAAATGGAAAAGACTGACTGGAGAGAGTAACTGTCCTATATAATAAAAGCCTAATATGCTAAGTGTCCAGTCATCTGCTGACCGGTTGGCTGTTCAACCAAAGTGTAATATGCTAATGATAGGCTAAGCAGCCGTGGGCAAACTACGGCCCGTGGGCCGGATCCGGCCCGTTTGAAATGAATAAAACTAAAAAAAAAAAAAAGACCGTACCCTTTTAGGTAATGATGTTTACTTTGAATTTATATTAGTTCACACAAACACTCCATCCATGCTTTTGTTCCGGCCCTCCGGTCCAGTTTAAGAACCCGTTGTGGCCCTCGAGTCAAAAAGTTTGCCCACCCCTGGGCTAAGGCCACTTAACTGCTCACTATGACATGTACTGACCACCAGGGGGCAGACTCTCTGACCAGTGGGTTAGCTTGCTGCGGGGTCCAGTGGATCCGGAATGTGTGAGATGGGACGGATGCACTCTTGAGCCCTCCCGTGGTTCCCTTCTGGCCCTGATCGTACACTGGTGGCGTCCCATGGCCTGGACTGCACCCTCTCACAATTTGGGACCCCTCAAGGAATCTCAGAGAGCCAGTTTCGGCCTGATTCTGCAGGCCACTCCCCTCAGGAGGGCACCAGATGCAGGGCTCATGGCTAGCAAGTGCTGCTGCAGCAGTGGGAGCCTCTAGCGATCAGGACTAATTGGGCGTGAGTCCGGGACAGGTGCACTGGGGCCGGTATGAGTGGGAGTGGCAGGTTGGACCGTGGGTTTCAGCCCAATCCCCACAAGCCACCCTGAGGGATCCCACCTATGTGTGAATTTATGCACCGGGCCTCTTGTTCCCTAGAAGAACTTTCTAAATCACTAAAGTATCTTTTTCAAGTCATGTTCTTATCTCTTTCCACCCTTGCTCCCTACCCTCCTCAAAGACCCTCTGCCAAGCAATTTCACATGTATCATAAACATACTCTTGTGAACAAGAGTGATAATTTTTGATGTGGGGCCCTGATGCGGATGACAAGCAGCCCCAGGTAGCCATTCACTTACCAGTGGCTGGTAGCTCTAAAATAATTTTTAAAAAAGGGAATCAGAGTTTAGGATTCAAATAAGTAAGAAGAAGGGATGCTTGTGTTTTCACAGCTTGTATTTTTGAGGTGGTAAAAATCACTGAGCTGATCCACCCCGCTAAGGGCCTCATCATTGCATTCATCTATTAGCAACCGTTCCTGTTTGAATTCAGGCTGCTGACCCTTTCCCTAGTCATGCTTGAAGATCAGCCTTGTGGTCAGGTTAATAGCAATTCTTCCAAAGTAACCTACCACCTATATTTCCTTGTTATTCTGTTCTAAAGTTTTGGCTGGTTCATTAAAGTTTTGGCATATAGAAGCAGAGAAGCACCTATTAAGTGAACACAATAGGGACATTATGGTATTTTTAGAGAAGATGTGAGTTGGAAAGATTTCCCCCCTGGATGAAGGGTGTTTCTGTCATTGATATATTTAGCTGGTCACCAGTAATCAAAGATAATAAAGACTTCAGTCTGACACCAGAGTTGTTATTTTATTTTATTTATTTATCTATTTTTATTTTTTTTAAATATATATTTTTATTGATTTCAGAAAGAAGGGAGAGGGAGAGAGAGATAGAAACATCAATGATGAAAGAGAATCGTTGATCAGCTGCTTCCTGCATGCCCCCTACTGGGTCTTGAGCCTGCAACCCAGGCATGTGCCCTTGATCGGAATCCAATCCGGGACCCTTCAGTCTGCAGGCTGATGCTCTATCCACTGAGCCAAACCACGGCTATTTCTTTATTCTTTTTCCTTTTTTTTTTTTCGGTAAAGCAATCTAGTATCAGGCAAGGGTAGCTAGAAGTTACTCAAGACATATTGGTTGAATCTCCACTCAGGGCACTGAACCATTACTATAATCAAAGCGCTAGACTCCAGAAAGCACTAGACTCTTTGACTTTCATAATTTTTCATTCCTGTTAATAGAAAATATAAGTGCATAGAGAACTCTAATACAGCACATTTTCTACAAATGAGTTAGACATGTAATGAACTCGGAGAAGAAAGAAGCTGTTTTGGCTTGGGCGATAAGGAAAGTTTCATAGAGGGGTGATAGAATGGAATTTAGATTTTAGTGGGTGGAGATATTCATTTTAAGACAGCTAGTAAACAGTTTTATTTTGTATTCTTACTGAGTTAAATATATATATATATATATATATATATATATATATATATGTAATCCTGTGATGAACACAAAATTAAATATTAATGTTTAGGAAACACTGCTCTGAAAACAACATTTCAGAGGACTACCTAAATAGGCTTGGTCACATCAGTGAAAGTTTTAAGGTTAGATGGCGTTTATGCTCTCAGGTTGGTGGGATTCAGCAGTTGGGTAAATACAAAGCCATTATAAGCCACCTTTACATCAAAATATAATAGACAAGTTGATGAACTAAGCATATGCCCAGGAGAAACTTGGATGTTAGATAATCCATTCACTGGAGGGAAACAGGTTAAAAACATGTCTTCCTTTCTCAGGGTTTGTTTGAAGATTTCATAAGTCCCCACTCTTCCATTCCCATATTTCTCTGGAATACATACATGTCTTTGTTGGAACATTCACACTTTGGTTACAAATCTAAAGTTGAACATCCATTTCCCTTTTAGATTGCTTACTTGTGCTAGTAAGTGGTAAAGGTGGAAAAATAAAAGATTGCCTCCAAAGAAAGAAACTTTTATTTTGGTTTGAAATACAATCTGGGCTTTCCTGTAGCAGACTGAATGGACTAGAAACCACATCCTTCTAGAAGCCACTGTTAGCGAGTCCATATATCTAGAGCTCCTGCTGACAGCAGTTGGAGAGTGACTCTGTAGAAGGGAAAAGTCAGTTTGTAGCAATGATTAACTGGATATCATACATGGAGTAAGTCCACAAATGTATTCAGACTTTCAAGCGCATTTTCAAAGATCAAAACAACCACAACTAGCTGGATTTGAATGTAAGAAACATTTGGAATATGTGTATATGTACCAACCAACAACCCCAAAAGTCTATGTTCTTGTAGCATGACAAGGATACTTACCTTTGTTATTGAAAGCTTATATTCTATGAAAGAAAGCAAGGTCAACACTAGGGTAAATTTCTGGCAGGTTATTTAAACTTCTGAGAGGATGAATGCCATTTAGGAATAATGGGTGTGTGGGTTTTTCTTGTTTTTTTAAATTAAATAAACCTGTCTAATAATATTAAGGTGTTATTTCAATGTTAAGAACAGACAAAGCCAATCTTAGGTACTAAAATAGGGAGGCAGAAGGTTAGGGTCAGGGCAGGGAGGGAGTTGAGAACTGGTTAAGGCTGATATTGAAGACAGGAAAAAAAATTAAAAATAAAACTTCCTTTATTTTTGTATTGGACAACATTTTATTTTTGTTTAAATTCTCTTTTGCTTTATTGAATTCTTACCAAAGTTAGCTATGGAATTTGAATGTTTCTAATATACAATAGAAATAATAGATTTTCTTTAGACATGTGAAAACAAGATATTTTGTTATAAAAGGTAAAAACAAGGGATATTGTTATTATAATTCAATGTCACTAAATTTAATAGAGATTTTTAAATGTTAAGTTTATATATGTATTGTCTTAAATTATTATAAACTAATGAACAAGTTGCCATTTTTAATAAATCTAAAATTCACAATCATGGAGCCTCCCAGTAAAGCCTAGAATTTCTGTTTTTACCTTATTTGATTAAAAAAGTTTTATTCCTAGAGAAAACAATTAAAATCTTATTCATATTATTCCCACAGAACCTTTTTATATTCAGTAGCTCTAAATTAAGAATAGCTTCATAATTTATCTTTAAGCACATGATTAATTTAATGCTGTTGCACAAAAATTATTTGGGGTATGTTTAACTGAAACTAAAATTCTTAACAAATTTTGAGAGCCTTGCAAACTGAAACTACATGAGACTGATATTTACATCCCAAAATGCACTGAAGTCTTAACAAGAAAACTATGATTATAGCTATTTTATATTTGTCATAGATACAGTTTTGGTGGCTAGAAGAAATGTATTCACTTTCTAGAAGCAAGTAAGACAGCAAAGCCAAGAAACAGCTAGTAAGACAAAATCTCATAATAACTAATGGAACATGATGAATAGTAAGAACATTTACCCCTGGCAACTCCTAGGTGATTGGAAACATGTTGCAGAATGATAAGGTAACACGTGTGAGGAATTTTGACATTGAGAAGCAACACGTTTTCTTAGAACACTTCCTCTATTTTCTCTTAGCAAACTGGTCTTGGAAGAAGGAAGTAAAGGGAGAAGAAAGGAAAAAGGAAGGAAGGAAGAAAAGAAATACATTGATTGAGGGAGGATTTCTTCCCTTGGAGGTTTATAAATCCCAAGTCTTGAAGAAACATCACGGGGTATTCTGAGGAAGGCAACAATGTGATCTGGCCTTGGACAAGGCCCCCCCACAACTGTAGCTGCAACTTGATCTTCATTGCCCAGGTTATTTACGATTTATTGCTATAGTTTTCTCACCATTCCTCACTTCTTCTGAGCTAAAGAGAAAAAAATAATATTTTTGTTCTCTTCTTGTTTCCTTTTTCTTTTTGTGATATAAATCCCCACTCCAACCCAAACCCGGAATGACACTTGATATGGTTGGGACACCATTTTACAGGTAATTCACATCTCTTTGGGTCTTGGCAACATGCTAGATAATTTATAATGATATTTTTCCATTAGAATATTTAGAATCCGTTTAAGTTACATTTGATATTTAATTTTTGTTCTTTTAGGAGAGAGTGAGACAAATAAAAACATTTCAGCTATACTAATTTAATCATTTCTTCGCCTTCAGCTTTTTATGTTCTTAATATCTTTTTCTTAAGAAACAAACAAATAATAATAATAATAATAATAATAATAATAAAACTCTGGCTGTTACTTATGTGTTTCCTTTTTTTCAAAAGTGGAACCACAATTCTCAGGTAGCTTGGATTTCCCATTCTAAATTACCTGTAGCTCTTCTTCAGTGCCCCTCCACTCCACAGTCAGTCAGTCAGCAAGAACCTGTTTTATCAGTGGAGCGTCACTCTACCTCGCTCTTTTCTTTTTCAGTGTCACTGCCCTAGAAGACGCTCTCATTAATTCTCCTAGATATTCTTGAGATGTTTTCTAATGGGTCTTTACAAGTAACTAAAAAAAAAAAATATCTAGGCAATGAACCAAGTCAGAATTTCTTATTGAATTGTTCATCGCATCACTGTATATCCTCTATTCCAATAATTTCTAAATAGTACAAAATATCAATAGTTTCAATATATTTTAATTGATTTTTTTTACAGAGAGGAAGGGAGAGGGATAGAGAGTTAGAATCATCGATGAGAGAGAAGCATTGATCAGCTGCCTCCTGCACACCCCCTACTGGGGATGTGCCCACAACCAAGGTACATGCCCTTGACCAGAATCCAACCTGGGACCCTTCAGTCCGCAGGCCGACGCTCTATCCACTGAGCCAAACTGTTTAGGGCAATAAGTAAATAATTTAAACAAATAATCTGGAAGAAAGATAGAGAAGACCGAGCAATTCCACTTCTGGGTACTTATCAGAAAAGACTATTTTTTTAGTAGCGACTTCAAAATACGACATTATTGCCCTGGCTGGTGTCGCTCAGTGGTAGAGCATCAGCCTGCACACTGAAGGGTCACTGGTCTGATTCCTGGTCAAGGGCAGGTACACAGGCGCCTAGCCCTGGTTGAAAGTGTTACACGTGTCCCCTTTTTTGTTGTTGTTTTTTCCCATTGACTCCCCGCGCCCTGCACCTGCCCCTCCCAAGCCTTCCCTATTTCTGTGTCCATGAGCTATGCATATATGCATATGAGTTCCCTGGTTAATGTCTCCACTGCCAACTCTCCCCCACTTTCACACACCCCCTCCCTGCTACATTCCCTCTGAAATTCATCACTCTGTTCTGTGGTTCTAGGGTCTATTTTATTCATTGGCTTATTTTGTTCATTAGATTCCACATATGAAGGAGATCATGTGATATTTATCTTTCTCTGACTGGCTTATTTCGCTCAGCATAATATTCTGCAGATCCTTCCATGCTGTTGCAAATGGTAAGAGTTCCTCCTTTTTTTTTTTAACTGCCGCATAGTATTCCATTGTGTAAATAGCTTTTTAATCCACTCATCCACTGAGGGCACTTGGACTATTTCCAAATCTTAGCTATTTTAAATTACGATAAACATAGGGGTGCATATATATTTTCTGATGAGTGTTTCGGTTTCTAAGGATGTATCCCTAGAAGTGGAATCACTGGTCAAATGGGAGTTCCATTTTTAATTTTTTGAGGAAATTCCATACTGTTTTCCACACCAGTCTGCTTTCCCACCAGCCATGGACTAGGTTTCCCTTTTCTCCACATCTTCGCCAGCATTTGTCATTTATTGACTTGTTGATGGGAGCCATTCGGACAGGTATGAGGTGATACCTCATTGTTGTTTTAATTTGCATCTCTAGAGGATCAGTGACTGAGCATTTTTTCATGTGTCTCTTGGACATCTGTATGTCCACTTAGGAGAGTGTCTATTTAGGTCTTTTGCCTATTTTTTAATTGGATTGTTTATCTTCCTTTTGTTAAGTTGTACGAGTTCCCTATATAGTTTGAAAATTAACCCTGTCTCAGATGTATCATTGCCAAATATATTCTCCCGTACAGTGGGCTTCCTTTTCATTTTGTTGGTGGTTTCTTTTGCTGTGCAGAAGCTTTTTAGTTTTATGTAGTCCCATTTGTTTTTCTCCTTAGTTTCCATTGTCCTAGGAAATGTATCAGTAAACATATTGCTTAGTGATGTCTGAGATTTTGCTGCCTATGGTTTCTTCTAGGATTTTTATGGTTTCACCACTTACAAGTCTTTTTTCCATTTTGAGTTTATTCTTGTGTATGGTGTAAGTTGCTGGTCTAGTTTCATTTTTGCATGTATCGGTCTCATTTTCCCAGCAACATTTACTGAATAGACTCTCTTTACCCCATTTTATGTTTTTGCCTTCTTTGTCAAATATGAATTGAATGTACCATGAAGGAGTAGGTTTATTTCTGAGCTCTCTATTCTGTTCCATTGATCTGTACGTCTGTTTTTATGGCAGTATATGCTGTTTTGATTACTATATACTTGTACTATAGCTTAATACTACGTAGTGTAATACATACCACTTTTTTCTTCATTATCAAGATTGCTGTGGCTATTTAGGATCTTTTTTGGTTCCATATGAATTCTTGGAATATTTATTTGTGATTTGTGAAATATGCCACTGTTTTTGTGTTTTTTGTTTGTTTGTTCTACTGGTATTTTAATAGAAATTGCATTGAATGTATAAATTGCTCTGGGTAGAATGGACATTTTAATAATGTTAATTCTTTTAATCCATGAAGTTTCTAAACAGCATTACCTTGCTCCAACTTTTTATTTCAAATGAAATAATATGGTGAACCTCAGAATAGCAAACCTATGCTATTGAAACGTGTAGAAGACCCAGGTCTTTGCTCTTGATACTTCAGCTACTTCTCTCAGAGGCCCATAAGTTATGCTACTGACTCCTGAGTTTCAAAGGATAAAAGTTTTTAAAAGCCTGATTTTCATTGTAGCCTTGTTGTACAGATGAGGTAGCTGAAGCTTGAAGTTAGTAAATGGTTCACTTTCAAAATAACACAGTTTATTAGTCCTTAGCAAACACTAAAAACCAAGGATCCTTCACCTTTATCGCACTCACTCACTTCCATGGCTCTCTCAATGCCCTAAATGGTTTGGCCTTTACTGGGAAAGATGAAAACTTATTTTACACTTTAATTTCCAAATGATCATATCTCACTTTAGAGACATGTCTTGTGACAGTATTTTTACAGTTAAATACCTCTCCCTCTCAATCTATCATTATGGCACACGTGAAAGAAAAAATAGCGTTTTAATTTCCTTATTTGCTTATCAATTGAGTAAAGCTCTACATAAGCAAACTAAGACCAAGTCAGTGAAATGTTGAAATACATTTAAGTGTGAATTTCACTATTTATAGAAGATGATCATAACATCTAGGAAAGGTATGGACATTCAAATTGCAACATATATCTACACAGCATTTCATGATGTACAAAATGACTGCACAAACACACTAATATCAGTCAAAATATTCTAGTTAAGGAAACAGAGGTGTCAAAGATTGTGCAAAGGACTTCTCCAAAGAGGACATACAGATGGCCACATGCATATGAAAAGATATTCAACATCACAAATCATCAGACAAATGCAAATCAAAACCAGAGTAAGATGTCACTTCAAACCTGCCAGAATGGCTATCTATAATAATAAAAGCGTAATATGAAAATCGTCCAGATGTCCTTCCAGATGACCTTGCAGACAACCTTCCAGACGAAGCCGGGACTGTAGCCACGGGATCAGGGCAGCTGCTGCAGCAGCTGTGAGGGAGGAATCGAGGCAGCCACTGTGGCTGCGAGGGAGGGAGGGATCGAGGCAGCCATCATGGCTGCGAAGGCCTACTCTTGCACAAATTTCATGCATCAGGCCTCTAGTCATTAATACATCTACAAACAAAAAGTGTTGGTGAGAATGCAGAGTAAAGGGAACCCTCACACTCTATTGGTGGGAAAGCACATTGGTACAGCCACTGTGAACAGTGTATGGAGTAACCTCAGAAATTTAAAAATGAAACAGCCTTATGAACCAGTGATTTCACTTCTGGGGATTTATCCAAAGAAACCCAAAACATTACTTTGAAAGAATATATGCACCCCTATGTTCATTGCAGAATTATTTACAACTAGTGGCCTGGTGCAAGGATATGTGCACATTGAAAGGAAAATAATTAGAAGAAATATTTTAATATTGCTATTTGCCCTTTCTCCCTCAGTGCCTGGGAGCCAGGTGGCAGGCCTGCCCCCTCACAGCTGCCACCGGTCACCGACTGCAGGGCAGTCGGGCCCCACACTTGCACCTGCCTTAGCCTGGCACTGCCTGCTCACCTGCTCCACCACCCTGCTGCAGTCCTGCTCTCGTCAGGGCGCATTGGGGCTGGCAAGCCTCCACTGCCTCCCACTGCGAGCACCACATCACTGACACCACCATGTTCCACGTCGCCCCATGGTGGTCAGTGCACATCATAGCGAGCGGTCAAACTCTCAGACTCCCAGTCAAATGACTGCCCAAGGGGACAATTTGCGTATTGGGCTTTTATCATATAGGATTGCCAAGATTTGGAAGCAACCGAAGTGTCCATCAGTGGGTAAGTGGATAAAAAAGCAGTGTTACATATACACAATGGAATATTACTCAGCCATAAAAAATAAGGAATTTTTTTACTCTCACCCAAGTTTTTTTTAAAAAATTGATTTTAGAGAGAGGAAGGGAGAGAGGAGCGAAACACTGATGCAAGTGCAACATTAATAGGCTGCCTTCTCTGCACTTCCTGACAGGGAATCAATTCCGCAATCTTTTGGTGTATGAGATGATGCTCCAAACAATTGGGCCACCTGGCCCAGGCAAAAATAAGGAAATATTACCCGTTGGGATAAGATGATGGACCTAGAAAGCATTATGCTAAGTGAAATAAGTTAGTCAAAAACATAAAGTACCATATGATTTCACTCATCTGTGGACTATAATGAACAAAATGAACTAACAAGCAAAAGAGCAACAGTTATACATGGAAAGCAAGCTGTCATCTGTTAGGGGGTGGGTTGGGAGGCTGGGAGAGGGGTGAAGTTATTGAGCAAACAAAAAAATAAGCAAAATATTAATTGATAGTCTGTAGATTCCAGGGAGAGGGGTGGGTAGGGGGAGGTGCATAAGGATAAAAAGGGGTAAATGGTGATGGAAAGAGACTTGACTTGGGGTGGTGAATACACAATACAGAGTAAAGATGATGTGTTATGGAATTGTGTACCAGAAACCTGTATAATTTTGTTAACCAGTGTTACACCAATAAATTCAATAAAAAGGAAAAGAAAAGTAAGGATGGCAGGTACTATGACACACACTGACCACCAGGGGGCAGAAACTCAATGCAGGAGTTTCCCTCTGGTGGTCAGTGTGCTCCCATATGGGGAGCTCTGCCCAGCCTCAAGCCAGGCTGATGGCTGCCAGTACAGTGGTGGTGGTGGGATGCTCTCCCGCCTCCTCAGCAGCGCTAAGGATGTCCGACTGAAGCTTAGGCCTGCTCCCCGCTGGCAAGTGAATATCCCCCGAGGGCTCCCGGGCTGCCAGAGGGATGTCTGATTGCCAGCTTAGGCCCAATCCCCCAGGGAGTTAGCCTAAGCCAGCAGGTGGACATCCCCTGAGGGGTGCCAGACTGCAAGAGGGCACAGGCCGGGCTGAGGGACCCCCCCCCCCCTCCTCCAAGTGCACAAATTTTTGTGCACTGTGCCTCTAGCAATTATATAAAACCCAACTTGTACAAATGACTGGAGTTAGATAAAATGTTAGTTATACAGCATAGGTCAATATCACAGACTTAGAGAAGAACTCAAACTTTATACTGCTAAGAAAGTGTCTGTTTTTTTAAAATTCTAAACACACCATTCAATTTTCCCTATCATCTATATATATATATATATATATATATATATATATATATATATATATATGGCTAATATGCTGTGTCTGACCATCTGACTGGTCGCTATGATGCGCACTGACCACCAGGGGGCAGACGCTCAACACAGGAGGTGCCATGATGCACACTGGCCATTTACAAAGAAACGGCACCATGGACCTGGTGCCCACAAAGCAAAACTCGGCTTCTTCCAAGTGGGATACATGCCCCGCCACCACCCCAGAGCAACAGCCCACCAAATCACAGCCAATGCTGCTGAGACCCCATGGCACAAAATGCAGCCCACAGCCCAGCACAGCCTAGAAACGGTGGTTGTGGGCTCCAGGTAATGATGTCACATAGCAACACCTGGCTTCCTCTCCCTAGCGACAGGCCATTTAACAGTAAATGGCACTATGTACCTGGTGCCCACAAAGCAACACTTGGCTTCCCCTAAGTGTGACACAGGCCCTGCCATCACCCCAGAGTGACAGCCCACCACATCGCAGCTAATGCTGCCCAGACCCCCTGGCACAAAATATGGCCCCCACAGCCCAGCCTAGCCCAGAAATGGTCACTGTGGGCACTGGGTAATGACGTCACGGAGCAATGTCTGCTTCCTCCCCCTAGGGACTAGCCTCCTTGGGGTTTCTTCAGCCAAGGAACATGACTTGCTTTATAGCCAGGTACAAACATTTTACTCTGTAACCAATGTCTGTGAAGCATTTTCCTGTGCCTCATCTTTGATCCTCACAGAGGTCCTGGAGTAGGTAGATAGGAGACTCATGGAATGCTATTTTCATTTCATTAGCCAGAAAACAGAGATTTAGAAAGTATAGAAACCTCACCTGACTGAAAAGAAGTAAGAAATGGTGGACCTTGAAAATGACTTCAGGGTTTTCTCACTGCACAGAATATAGTCAGACACTGCTGTAGTTAAATATTTTACCCTTTGTTCTCCCTGCATGATCCACAATAATAAATAATCTGCTTTGTGTTGATATTTACTACTGTGTTACTGACAATTACCTGAAAGAGAAGTTGGGGTGCTTCACTGGGCTGGTAAAAGTTTAGCTAAATCAGAAAGCAGATCTAATTAAGCAAGTTTATTCTATATCTATAAAAGGCTAAGTTGACTCACCCATGCGCTATACATATAAAGCTCTCACTGGTGCCAATCACATGCATGTGTTTTGATCTCTCGTTGTCAGTTGTAAATTTGGTGCATGCTGCTATTATAGAGAAAGGGCGAATAGCAATATTAAAATATTTCTTCTAATTAATTTCCTATAAGTGTGCATGAATCTGTGCAGTCAGACACTAGTTTTTGATATGCTCAAATATGATTTTATATTTTATTTCTGTTCTTTGAGACTTGATGTATTAAATGGTGCCATTAATAGCTATTAATATTTGTAGTATTAAGTGGAACTTTTAATGATATGACTGGTTTTTACTTATCAGAATTTCTAAAGTTGAAAAAATCGACCCAAGCCATTATGCTCAATTAATATTTGACAAAGGAGGCAAAAACATATAAAGGAGTCAAGATAGTCTCTTCAAAATGGTGTTGGGAAAATTGGACAGATACATGCAAAAAAAAAAAATGAAACTAGGCCACTAACTTACACCATACACAAAAATAAACTCAAAACGGATAAAGGACTTGACATAAGATAGGAAAACATAAAAATCTTAGAAGAATCCATAGGCAGCAAAATATCAGACATTTGTCGGAACAATATCTTTACCAATACAGCTCCTAGGGCAATGGAAACTAAGGAGAAAATAAACAAATGGGACTACATCAAAATAAAATCTTCAGCACGACAAAAAAAAAAAAAACAAAAAAAAAAAACAAAAAACAAACAAACAAACAAACAAAAAAAAAACAATCAGCAAAACGACAAGAAAGCCCACTGCATTTGAGAACATATTTACCAATGTTATCTCCCATAATGGTTTAATCTCCAAAATTTGCAGGGAACTCATCCAACTTAACAAAAGGAAGATTAACAATCCAATCAAAAAATGGGCAAAGGACCTAAATAGACACTTTTTGAAAGAGGACATACCGAAGGTCAAGAGACATATGAAAACATGCTCAGTCACTAATCATCCGAGAGATGCAAATCAATATGACAATGAGATACGATCTCACCCCTGTCAGAATGGCTAGCATCAACAAATCAACAAACGACAAGAGCTGGAGAGGATGTGGAGAAAAAGGAACCCTTGCGCACTGCTGGTGGGAATGCAGACTGGTGCAGCCACTGTGGAGAACAGTATGGAGATTCCTCAAAAAACTAAAAATGAAACTCCCATTTGACCCAGTGATCGCACTTCCAGGAATATATCCCAAGAAAACAGAAACAGCAAACAGAAAGGGTATGTGCACCTCTATGATCATAGCAGCACAATTTACAATAGCTACAATTTCAAAACAGCCTAAGTGCCCATCAGCAGATGAGTGGATTAAAAAACGGTGGTACATCTACACAATGAAATACTACACTGTGGTCAAAAAGAAGGAATTCTTACCATTTGCAGCAGCATGGATGGACATGGAGAGCATTATGCTAAGCAAAATAAGCCAGCCAGAGAAAGATAAATATCACATGATCTCACTCATTTGTGGAATATAATAAACATAAACTGATGAACAAAAATAGAGTCAGAGACATAGAAGCATAGACCAGACCATCCAACCTAAGAAGGAAGGCAGGGGAGGGTGGGGAGGGGGGTAAGAGATCAACCAATGGACTTGTATGCATACATATGAGCATAACCAATGGGCACAGACAGTAGTGGGGTATGCTGGGCGCTGGGAAGGGGAGACTTATGTAATACTTTAACCAATAAAGAATTTAAATTTAAAAAAAAAATTCTGGAAAGAATGGATCAGGTATATTAAATTAAATTTTTATTGTTTAATTATAAACAAACAAAACAAACAAACAAACATCACATTGGAACAAGCCTTCATCCTTAAGCTGGGATGGTAAATAAGGTTAAGGGTGGCAACATTGTATCTTTAGGTTATTAACTTTTGTATGGCCACAAAAATTTGGCTGAATATGGCTTTTCATTTTTTTATTAATCTTCACATGAGGATATTTTTTCCATTGATTTTTTAGAGAGAGTGGAAGGAGGTGTGAGAAAGAGGGAGGAGAGAGAGAGAGAGAGAGAGAGAGAGAGAGAGAGAGAGAGAGAGAAGAGAGAGAGAGAGAGAGAGAGAGAGAGAGAGAGAGAGAGAGACATAGCTGTGAGAGAGACACATTGATTGATTGCCTCCAGCATGCACCCTGACAGGGGCCAGGACTGAACCTGCAACCCAGGTGGTGCCCTTGACCAGGAATCAAACCTGAGACACTTTTGTGCATGGGCTGATGCTCTAACCACTGAGAACACTGGCCGTGGCTGAATACGACTTTTTAAATAGAAAAAAATTACATGAAAAACAATGTGTTCTTCCCATAATAGGATTATCTGGTGTGCAAATCACTACAGTAGAATGATGATGCAATGGGGCATAAGGATAATAAGTCAGATAATAAATTGGTTATAACACTAACTATATCACTATGAACCAAAATATACACATTTGATGGCCATGATCGCACACCAATGTTTAAAGCCCAATGTGGAAAAAGTATTTCAACTTCCCTCTTTTAAAACCTCAAACCTCAACAGCCTGCTACAGTCTGTGTCTGGCATCATAATATATATATATATATATTAGAGGCCCGGTGCAATAAAACTTGTGCACTCAGGGGGGAGGAGTGTCCCTCAGCCCGGCCTGTGCCCTCTCACAGTCTGGGACCCCATGGGAGATAACGTCCCGCTGGCTTAGGACTGCTCCCGGGTGGCAGAGGGCAGGCCCAATCCCTAGGTGCAGCCCCTGGTTGGGCTCAGAGCAGGGCCGATTGGGGAGTTGGGGCGCTGCCTCCCGTAATGCACAGAGCAGGGCGATCCGGAGGTTGGGATGCCACCCTCAGTCATGCTCAGGGTAGGGCCGATTGGGGGGTTGGGACACCGTCCCCTGTCACACTCCAGGCAGGGTCCATGGGGATTTTGCAGCGCCACCCCCTGTCATGCACAGAGCATGGCCGATGAGGGGGTTGGGGTGCCTTCCCTTGTCACAAACAGAGCAGGGTGGATAGGGAGGTTGTGGCCCCGCCCCCTGTCACACACAGAGCCGCAGGGTGATCAGTGGGTTTGGGCCCTGCCCCCTGTCACGCTGATCCCGGTGCCGGGAGGCCTCGCGGCTCTGCTGATCCCGGTGCTGGGAGGCATATTATCCTTTTACTATATAGAATAGAGGCCTGGTGCATGGGTGGGTGCCAGATGGTTTGCCCTGAAGGGTGTCCTGGATCAGGGTGGGGGTCCCCACTGGGGTGCCTGGCCAGCCTGGGTGAGGGGATGATGGCTGTTTGCAGCTGGTCACACACCCTTCAGGGTGTGGGTCCCCACTGGGGTGCCTGGCTAGTCTGGGTGAGGGGCTGAGGGCTGTTTTCAGGCTGGGGGTGACTGAAGCTCCCAACTGCTCCTTTTTTTTCTTATTCTGGGCCAGCTTTAGCTTTGAGGCTTGGCTCCAGCTCTTAGGCCTCCGCTGCTGAAAGTAGGTTTCTGGCCTTTGCTTACAATGTTGCGATCCTGCTGGCTGAAGCCCGGCGGTGGACTAAAGCAGGTTTCTGAGGTTTTGTTTAGCTTCTATATTTGTAACATAGTTGCTTAGAGTTGCAGCTCAGAGCCCTGCAGCAGCAGGCGGGGAACATGGGAGTCCTCCGTCACTGGTCACTGAAGCAAGCAAACCTCATGTTAGTTTCAAGCTGCCTGGCTGCCGGCCGCCATCTTGGCTGGCAGCTAATTTACATATCGCCCTGATTAGCCAATGGGAAGGGTAGCGGTCGTACGCCAATTACCATGTTTCTCTTTTATTAGATAGGATATATATATATATATGTATATATATATATATATATATATATATAATCTGCTTGTGCTTTCAGCATGGAAAGCCAATATTTAAAGGAAAGGTCATCATCGTTATTAAGAGATATAAGAAAATCAGTACATATCAGTATCTATTTAATAATGGGGACATCATGAATGTCAAACTTAACACACTTTACAGACTAATTCCTCCTAAAGTGTATCTTTGTCTCAAGTTGCAGTCAGTACTGGAAATTTTATATTACCCTCTCTGCCTGAAAGCATTAGAAAGTATTTCTAAGATAGCTGGCTAAAAAAATGAGTGACCTTTTACAACCTTGTGCGATTTTGGGTTCAATTTCAAAGCTGATAATAGTTCAGCCTTACAATATTGGCACTGGCCTGAATTAAGCAAGGGGGTCATTTTTTAAAAAAATATTTTTATTTTTGAAAGTAATTTATATGCCTCTCCTTCTTTCCCCCACTGATCCCCTCCATCCTGAACCCCCGCCCCCCAGACCTTCACCACACTATTGTCTGTGTCCATGGGTTATATATACCTTACCTAATAAAAGAGAAACATGGTAATTAGCCGTAACCTCGCTACCCTTCCCATTGGCTAATCAGGGCGATATGCAAATTAACTGCCAGCCAAGATGGCAGCTGGCAGCCAGGCAGCTGAAGCGAACAGGGAGGTTTGCTTGCTCCAGTGATAGAGAAAGCCAACGTTCCCCGCCTGCCGCTGCTGGGCTCTGAGCTTGCACTCTAAGAAACATTGTTATAAATATAGAAGCTAAACAAACCCCAGAAACCTGCTTTCAGTCAGCCGGGATCTTTGAGCTGGAGTAGCAACAAAGTTTCAAATACAGAAGGTAAACAAAGTCCAGGAACCTGCTTTCAGCAGCTGAGGTCTGAGCTAAAGCCGGCTCTCAGCTCCAGTGACAGCTATAGAACGTAAATAAATCCCAGAATAAAGAAAAAAGGAAAAAAGGAGAGGCTGGGAGCTTTAGTCACCCGCCAGCCTGAAAACGGCCCTCAGCCCCTCACCCAGACTGGCCAGGCACCCCAGTGGGGACCCCCACCCTGAAGGGTGTGTGACCAGCTGCAAACAGCCATCATCCCCTCATCCAGGATGGCCAGGCACCCCAGTGGGGACCCCCACCCTGATACAGGACACCCTTCAGGGAAAACCAGCCGGCACCCACCCGTGCACCAGACCTCTTTCCTATATAGTAAAAGGGTAATATGCCTCCCAGAAACAGGATCAGCGGAGCCGAGAGGCCTCCCAGCACAGGGATCAGGGAGACAGGGGGCAGCGCCTAAACCCCCTGATCGCCCTGCGGCTCTGTGTGTGACAGGGTGCGGCGACCCAACACCCCCCCCCCCCCACACACACGGGCCCTGCTCTGTGTGTGACAGGGTAGAGCCATAACCTCCCCATCGACCATGCCCTAAGTGTGACAGTGGCAGCACCTCAACCCCCTGATTGGCCCTGCTCTGTGTGTGACAGGGGGCAGTGCCCCAACTCCCCTATTAGCCCTACTCTGTGAGTGACAGGGGGAAACTCCCCAACCCCCTGATGGGCCCTGCTCTGTGCATGACAGGGGGGAGCTCCTCAACCCCCTGATCGGCCCTGCTCTGTGCGTGACAGGGTACGGAGCCCCAACCCCCCTGATCAACCCTGTCTTGAGTGTGACAGGGGGCGGTTCCCCAACCCCCCAATCGGCCCTACCCTGAGCGTGACTGAGGGTGGCATCACAACCTCCTGTTCCGCCCTGCTCTATGCATGACAGGGGGTGGCGCCCCAACTCCCTAATCGGCCCTGCTCTGAGCCCGACCAGGGACTGCACCTAAGGATTGGGCCTGCCCTCTGCCACCCGGGAGCAGGCCTAAGCCAGCAGGTCATTATCTCCCGAGAGGTCCCAGACTGCGAGAGGGCAGAGGCCAGGCTGAGGGATCCCCTCTCCCCCCCCCCCCCCCCCGAGTGCACAAATTTTTGTGCACTGGGCCTCCAGTCCTATATAATGAAAGGGTACTATGCAAATCTACCGAACGGTCGCTATGATGCACACCTACCACCAGGGGGCATCTGATGCTCAACACAGGAGCTGCCCCCTGGTGGTCAGTGCTCTCCCACAGAGGGGGCACCACCACTCAGCCACAGGCCCGCCTCCGCAGCAGTGCTAAGGATGCCAGGTCAGTCAGACATCCCCTGAGGGCTCTCAGACTGCTAAAGGGTGCAGGCCAGGCTGAGGGACTCCCCGCGCCGCCCCACCCCCCACCCCCCATGCAGAAAGTTGTGCACTGGTTCTCTAATAAGCATATAAGTTCTTTGGTTAATCTTTTCTTCCTTCCTCCCCCTTTCCCTCTGAGATTCCTCAGTTGGTACATGCAAGGAAATCATTTTCACAACATTTTTTGTTGACTTCAGGATGAAATAACCATTCATGTTGTGTTTCTTTTTGCAAGTTTGGAAGGTATATATGTGTTGAATACATTAGTAGGTATATCAAGAAAGCATTTTTTTCCCCCACATTTCTTTTAGTTCTGGAATTTCTATAATGCCTATTAAGTTATGCATTTTTTTTAGAAACTAACAAAATAATTTAGTAATTTCTGCATTACAATGACCCTAATTCAAGTACAGTGATTGCTTGGAATAGGTTGTTTCTTTTTGTATTATATATTTAAATTAAAAATAGGAAGATATAGTTTCTACTAATGAATTTCATAGGGCTTTTTAAATATTATATCCCTTAGGAGATTAACTCACTCGGTGTGAAGACTCCTAGGTGGTACTTGTGCACCTGATTAATTCATAAATGGCACCGAGGGCTGCACATTGGCCCAAGTCTAGTTAAATCATAGTAGGCAGCTAGTCCTCTGTAGGATGCATTGTAAATTGTGCTCTTATTATACACCTAATTACAGCATTCTACACCAGTGTGATTCTTTTTATAAAGTATAACTGTGATGTCCATTTTAGAAGATAGAGATTGAGGTTCATTAAAATGACTTTAATTCATTTGATTGTGATGGGACCATGACTGTGACTTAACAGAAAATTATTCTGAAATTCTAAGAACATACATGTAAACTATGGAGATAGTTTTGATATGAAAAGCAACAGTGTTTAACACTGTATCTACAGATAAACGTTCTAGCGTCCTTTGAATCCCATCATTGTTTCTGTGGATATGCAAGTTCTGTCTTTATAAGTTGGTGACGATTCCCTTAAGCTGCATCTACCATTTAACTCATTCAACTAACAAATCGGTTTATTGTATTTATTTATCGGTTCCTATGATGTAGACAGCAGGTCCAAGATGTAGATAGCAGGTAGCCTGGAGGCTGCCACTTCAATATGGTCTTTTTCTTTAATCCAGGATCCCCAAAATGTCAAGAATATTAAAGAAAAGGTAGTTTTATGCATATCATTAATGTTTTTAATTAAATATAAAGGAAAATGAAGCTCAAATGAGTTAATAGGATTTTCACAAATTTGACTAGTTAATGGTGTGGGTAGAACACATGGCTTGTGATTCTTAGACATTTTTGCTTCCATTCTGCATTTTGCCATAAAGCACAAGAGACCAAAAAAAGGAACAATGAAAAGATAAAACAATAAATGTGAAAACATATTGTGAATGTCAGTCTAACACTTTTTTCTTTTAATGTACAAATCATACAGGCATAAAGAATTTGAAACTCTTTTATGATCTTCCCATTTGGCATAGCTGAATTTTTTCAAATCTGCTTTAAACAATTTATACATATTGTGCTGACTTATATGGTCTAATGGGCATAACACATTTTTTCCTAGATAAAGATGTTCTAAGTTTTAATAATCCAGAGCCTCTCACTTATAAAATTATCCTGTTTATAAAGCACAATTAACCAACTATTTAAAATGCTTTGGATGTGTGCCATTTGACAATTTTTTTTGTCTTCACATTTTAGACCAAAGAATAGGGAAAATTGATCACTTACTAAAGCTGTCCTGACCCCAGTCAAAATAAGGTAAAGAATTAAGTGGTTACATGTGTTGGTAAGATTAAAATTCCATTAAGTTTGAATTAGCAGAATGATGCTCTAATCTCTGATTGGACAAAGAAGTACATGGTGTTGAGACTAAGTAGCATACCTGACATTATGGTTCCTTGAAATATGGTTGATTCACTGTGATATAGTGCTATTGGTGGTCATATTGGTGAAAAGACAGATTGAGGAGGAATCTGATTATACCTTATAAAAGGTAAAAAAGAATTGCTTTTGTTGCTGTTCTATCCATACCATTAACTAGTTATAATAGTTACTAGTGGCCCAGTACACGAAACTCATGCACGGGTAGGGTGTCCCTCAGCCCGGCCTGCACGCGTTCCAATCTGGGACCCCTCAGGGGATGTCTGACTGCTGGTGGGATAGGGCCTAAACGGCAGTCAGATATCCCTCTCGCAATCTGGGAACGCAGGCTCCTAACCACTCACCTGCTTTCCTGCCTGATCGCCCCTAACTACTCTGCCTGCCCACTTTGCCTGCTGGCCCTCTTGCCCCCAACTGCCCCCCCCCACCAGTCTGATCACCCCTAACTGCCCGCCCCCTGCCAGCCTGCTCACTCTCAACTGTCCACTCTGCCAGCCTACTCACCCCCAACTGCCCTCCCTGCCAGCCTGATCTCCCCCAACTGCCTCCCCCCTTGCTGGCCTGCCCACCCCAATTGCCCTTCCCACTGGCCTACTTGCCCCCAACTGCCTCCCCCCTTGCTGGCCTGCCAACCCCCAACTGCCCTCCCCACTGGCCTGCTTGCCCCCTACTGCCTCCCCCCACCAGCGTGCTTGTCCCCAACTGGAACCCCCTGCCAACCTGCTCGCCTCCAACTGCCCTCCCCTCCTGGCCTGATCACCCCTAACCGCCTCTGCCTCAGCCTCACCACCATGGTTTTGTCTGGATGGATGTCCGGAAGGTCCTCCAGTCTAATTAGCATATTACCTTTTTATTAGTATAGATAATTATTACAATAGTTAGAATTTGCTCCACATATTTTGCTATGTAGCCTGAGAATTGGATACATATTCAGATTAAGCGTAAGCAGAATAAGTAGAATTGTAAAAAGTTTGAATTACAAGTGAATAGAACAAATAAATTTATAAAGTAAAATTTTCTTAATTACTTCTCAAATAGTTTAAGGTGGTAAGATATATATTACCTCAGAATTTTATCCCTAACAGTCATATTGCCTTTATAAATACCTCTTGTGAGATTTTAACTATATATATATATATATATATATATATATATATATATATATATATATAGAGAGAGAGAGAGAGAGAGAGAGAGAGAGAGAGGCCAGATTATTATGACCACCTGACGTTTATAGGCAAATTAGCGATAATTTCTCGCTGAAGTTGCTAGAGGGCCATACCATTATAAATAGGGAAGCAGGTTGTTTGCCACGACAGTAGAAGTGATTTTTTTCTGAAGATATGCATAAACAATGTGATTTAACAGCCTTTGAACATGGGATATATATATATATATATATATATATATATATATATATATATATATAGTTAATCACACACCTCAAGATGAATACTTTACAGGGTTTTCTTTTTTTAGTGGGTGGTAGATAATTTTTTTTCTTTACTTTTTTAAATAAAGCTATATTGGATCTGAAATTAATGTCCAAAATTAAAGTAGGTTAGTATTTGAACATATGAGTTAATTATAGTATATTATCAATTAACTTTACCTGTTTCTTTTTACTTGTAAGGTTTTTGTTTTTATTTTTATGGATTGACCTTAGATAACCATACAAAATCCCTTGGATTCAATACAGTGCACAAGAGAGGATATTAAATGTTTTAGGTCTCTCATGAGATAGGGTAGGACGATAGAAGTAGCTGAGCATTAACCAATGAACCTGAAGGGGTTTGGGACTGGGATTTAAAGAAAAGAGAATGCATGGTGATTGGAGGGCATGGATGCAGTAAAATCGGGTGTCAAAAATGAATACCTTTGTGGGAATTACACAAATTAGAAAAAGTTAGAGGATGGTGATGGTCAAGTTAACTCCTCCTAACTTTCCTGAATTTGGATTGCTCATAGAGAGATGGGATGAAACATGGGAAAAGGCAATATAATCTTAAAATGCAAAATTTAAACTGAGTGGCCGAATATACCTTAAAATGACAGGATTGTGTAAAAATTAAGGGCCATGAGCTAAGTTAAGTTATAGAAAATAACAAAATGATATATTTTGGACATATGAAATTGTGACTATAAAATTACACTTTGTCTCTGATACAAACCTTTAGAGAAATTATTTTAAAAGCTTTAATTCTCAAAATACCTTAGCTTGACTTTTAGTTTCAACCTAAGCAAATAATATGATTCTTCCTGAAACTTATTTGACCTAGAAAATTAAAAAAAAACATATATTTTTTCTCCAGCTTCAGGTTTTTAATCCAAACCACATTCATTATGAATAAGTCAAGGGTCAAAGATTCAGATAAAGCCTTGCAATCTAAACACACTAATGATTTACAGCAAGAGACTATGAACCTTGAATTTAGCAACAGTAAGTTTGGAATAAAAGCCATTATCTCCCACTCCTAACTAGTAAGGAGGGAAGCAAAGCATTAGGGGAAGCCTCCCTGGCTTCATCTATATCTTCCTCCAGGATCATTTTGTAGAAGGAGTTGGAAGCAGGCTTGAAAAAGGATCTTTCACATCGGGATTTTTTATTTTCTTGTTGAATGATGATCTGAAAGCCACCAGAGTGTCTTCCAATGAGTATTTTTACACGTGCGTCTGTGCCAATGAATACCCTGGATACGCTCTAATAGCTCTACTGAAGTTTAGACTGCATGCTACCACAAAGAGGTACTGCGTTAAACACATTGGCATTCTACCATTCTGAAAATTTATGAATTTTAACGAATTTGCTTAGATTTTGTAGTCCACAGTTATAATGGTTTATAATTCAGGGATATTATTTAAAGAGAATTTAAATTATATAAAAACACTGAGGAGCAGAATTTATATCTTCATCTTTCCCATTACTTTTTATATGTTGATTATTCATTTCACCACAGTAAAAAAAACATTGAATTGTTTAAAATGAAAACTATACTTAGTTTGTAAATTAGCATATGTACAAAAATATCCTCGTGTTACTTTATGATTTTTCAAATGAAAAGCAAACTATGGAGTGATATATACTTTGGCCTAGCATTGTAACTATTAAATAGTAGTTTTTAAGGCAAAACAATGACAACAAAAATAATATTATGTAATTGTAGTGAATGAAAATTAGGGTGATCATAACTAGGTTCCAAATGAAGAAAATACATCTAGTTCCATGTAAGAAAAAGTAATAACTTTATACATTGAAATTACTTTAAAATGCAAAATATAAAGTAAAGTTTTGGAAATAATTTAATGCATTTTCTAAATTGGATAATTCCAGCAATTTTCTCTCATTGTGCTCTTATGGAAAACATACTATAAGCTGCTTTTTTAATTTTGTTTTTTTCCAATTCCATTGAACACAGCTTTATTGCTGGGTATAGAAAAGTCAACAAGAGGCATTAGCTGTTCTCAAATATTTAAAAATTAATAAGGAAGCTTATTTGTTTGCTCATTTCTACTTGCTCCAAAATGTACCAAAATAATTTGATAGCCTTAAAAATACATTATAACAGCATAACATGAATAAAAACCAGGTAATAATGATGAAGTGGAGAATAAACAAGAGCAGATAAATGAAATGTAATTAGAAATAAGATTAAGCAATTATACACATTCAATGAAATATTGAATACTTTTGGTAAGATGTATAAACTGATAAAATACAGTGTATGATTAACTATACCAATAAAAAAATGCAAAGCAGAGCTGCAACATAAGGATGCATAACTCTGTAGCTATATTTTTTGAGGTTTGGCTAAATCAAAGATTTAGCTAAGTGAGAGTTGGGCTTACTTTTGAAGGAATTAGAGGAAGAACAGACACATGGAACAGGGGTGGAATAACATGCAAAGTTGTGTAGGCATGAAATATGGTTAGAATTGAGTAGTGTATTTGGGAAATCAAATGTTACATCATAAATTGAAAGAAAGGACAGGTAGGGTCATTGATGAGTGTGGATCTGGCCAGATCTACAGCACATAACTAGGAAAGTGTGGATAAGAGAAACCTCTTAGGAATTTCAGAGGGGAGGCAGGGGGAGGGGGGAGGTGGGGGCGGTGATGAGCCAGGGAACTTATATGCATATATGCACAGCCCATGGACTCAGAAAACAGAGTGGTGAAGGCCTGGGAAGAGGAGTTGCAGGGTAGAGGGGGTCAATGGGGAAAAAAAAAAAACAAAACGAAGAAACAAACAAAGGGAACATCTGTAATATTTTCAACAATAACGATGTAAAAAGAGAGAGAAACCTCAATCACCCAGTTTGAGATGATGATTCAGTTGAACAATTTTGAAGGAAAGTTGTGAATTACTATTATTTTCAAGTTTTTATTGGGAAAATAAACATATAAAGAGTAGAGAGAATAGTATAGTGAACCTTCAGGTATTAACCCCCTAGATTATTGAAGAAGTGTTGTTTTATTTACAGTTTTACCAACCACTGTTTGCCTCACCCCAACACTACCACTGGAATATTTTGAATCAAATTCCATACATTATATAATTTCATCAGGAAACAGTTCAGTGTGTATCTCATAAGATAAGAACTTACGAAAAACATAACTGTAGCAAATAAGAAACATTAACAGTAATCCTTTAAGATTCTCCAACACCTAATTAATATTACATTTTTCCTGATTATTCTAAAAATTCTTATGAATAAAATATTGAAGATACTTTTTAGTTGTATTTTTCCCCTTGTTTTATCTGTGTATTTTATATAAAAGTTCATTTTTTCATTAAACTAACCCAAATACTATTAACATTAATGGATGTTTCAAATAATAGTGGATTATAACAAAAGTCTTCACCTATTTAAATTCTAGGACACAGGATTCAGTTGTCAACAGCTAGTATCAGGTGAACTACTACAGAGTCCATATATATCATCTATCTCTATATATAAAAGCCTAAGTAACTGGCTGACAGGCTGACCATCCGACCTGTAGCTATGATGCTCACTGACCACCAGGGGGCAGATGCTCAACACAGGAGCTGACGAGCTGCAATGACTTGGCAGCTGTGGTTCTCAGGTGACTCACCCAGAAGCAGAGAGGAGGGAGCCCAATTCTGAGGTGCGTCACCCCGTCACCCGAGAACCACCCTCTCTCAATCCATGATTCCTCGGGGTCTGTTGGAGAGCTGGTTTCAGCCTGATTCCCCTCAGGCCAGGCCGAGGGACCCTCTTGTAGTTTTATAAAGAGAGAAAAGGTGGCAGAATACAGCACAACTCAATTTTCAAAGATGGATTAGTAAAAGGTCATTTCACAAATGATTTCATTACTTTATGGAGATCTGGAAACTGCTTGTAAATTGTGCTCTTATTACATCTGGAAATTTTAAACATAAACTAGACAAAAATACATTTCCAGTACCAAATTTTTAAGTATTCTGTATTCTGTCATTTCTTAAACCACAAATAGGCATACACAGAGCCACAGTTCAATATATCATTTTTTGCTAACATAAGTAAAGTTTAGGCCACCTCTCTTCAAATCAACTAGACTGGGCCATGTGTTATAAATGACAGATGATAGATGATAGATAGATAGATAGATGATAGATAGATAGATAGATAGATAGATAGATAGATAGATGATAGATAGATAGATAGATAGATAGATAGATAGATAGATACTAATTGAAAAGTTATAATTGGGTATAAACAAATGTTGGAAACAAACTATAGATGGCTAGGAAGACTTAAGCTGGAAAGAACAGACTAGTTCTTTACAGGTAATACACAATTCTTCCTAATAAAATTGAATTCAGCATATATACTTTATTAAAAAAGAAAACATTTTCACTATTAGTAATAGTTATACTAGTATCCATAGACAAT
This sequence comes from Myotis nattereri, assembly GCF_964212035.1. Classification (NCBI taxonomy): domain Eukaryota; kingdom Metazoa; phylum Chordata; class Mammalia; order Chiroptera; family Vespertilionidae; genus Myotis; species Myotis nattereri. The sequence continues at coordinate 10,070,957 of NC_138086.1, read as the reverse complement.
CTTATTTGAGTTTCAGTAAGTCCACAAGTGGTTTCCTAACTTATAAGTGAAAGTGCCCATTAAGCAATAACAAATGGAAAAATAAAAACAAACTGTGCATGGGAAAAAATGAGAGTCAACATATCGTTTATTTGCAAAGAAAAATATTTTCAACTACAATTGTTGCACTTGCTAACTACCAATAATCGTTTCCTATATCAAAGTAAAAGTTATTTTTTAATGTGTTCATTTTTAAGATTTTTCAGCTCAAACAGGTTTGTTGGGCAAGAAGTTACTTAGTAGCCAAAAATGACCAATTATCCTTTTGAAATCATTCTTCAAAACACATTCTTCATCAAGGACAGCATAAAAAGAAATATTAGCACATCAGTAACTCAAAGTGTACAAATCCTTTGTGACTATAAATCCCTTCATTGTACTGTACAATGGCGAGCAATAATAAACATGGGGTAAACAGTTGTTCCAAACTATAGAAGCCTGAAGAGATCAGTATAGTGACAGCAGCAAGACAATGCATCGGTAGGTTGATCAATGCTGAAGGTGGACCATTAGATCACATGCCTTCTATTTGTACATACCAACATCCTGAAGAATAAAATAAAATTTGTAATAAGTATGATAGAATACCCGTTAAATAATTTGCCTTTATAATATAGAAAATCAGTATTTGGTAAAAGTCATTGTTTTTAAAAAGGTGAGGAAGCAGAATAAAAATGAAATTTAACATAATGTCTGCTTTTTGTAAAATAAATGTCTTTGTATACGTGAAGGACTGAAAATGTTCTATTCCTTTGAACTGGAGATGATGCTTCTCATACTTGATTCACCAGCTTCTGGCAACTGTAAATGAATCTCATTATTTACTTGGGTGAAACTATGCATTTTTTTAACATCTATACTAATAAAAGGGTAATATGCTAATTAGACTGGATATCTTCCAGATGTCCTTCCAGAAAAAGCCACGGTGGTAGGGGCTGAGGCAGAGATGGTTAGGGGCGATCAGGCCAGCAGAGGGGAGCAGTTAGGGGCATCAGGCTAGCAGGCAGAGGTGGTTAGAGGTGATCAAGCAGGCAGGCAGGCAATCTGTTAAGATCCAGTGGTCCCAGATTGGGAGAGGGATGCCTGACTGCCAGTTTAGACCTGATCCCACAGGGATCCCGGATTGGAGAGGGTGCAGGCTGGGCTGAGGCCCCCTGCCCCCATGCACAAATTTCATACACCGGGTCTCTAGTCTATATATACAAAAGACTAAGCAACCAAACGAATGACAGAATGACCGGTCACTATGATACGCCCTGACCACCAGGGGAAAGATATTCAACACAAGAGCTGCCCACTGGTGGTCAGTGTGCTCCCACAGTGGGAGCACCACTCAGCTGACCAACGGGCGCCAGACACCTGGCTCATAGCTAGTGAGCGCCACTGTGGCAGCACAAGCCTCTCCAGCAGACACTCCCCTTGTGCGCCCCTCCCCCATTTTGACCGGGACCTTGGTGGCGGTGGGAGGTGCAGTGGGGCCATGATGAGTGGGAGCGGCGCAGCCCACAGCCCAGACTTGGGCTCCACTTAGGCCGCCTGCCACTTCGCACACTATTACATCCCTTGGGGAATATAGGACTTCTGGTTTTGGCTGATCCCTGCAGGCCAGGCATAGGGATCCCACCAGTGCACAAATCCGTGCACCGGGCCCCTAGTTGATATATAAGTGAAATTTTCTTATATTTGTTGATTGTAAAGATTATTTATATACAGTTCAATGTAAAGATTTTTCCAAATGCAACAATAGTTCTCATGTATAATTTATAACTTTCTACACATACCTTATATAAGAAAAAGCCTAATATGCAAATTGACCAAACGTCAGAATGACCAGTGGAACAACTGGTTGTTATGACATGCACTGACCACCAGGGGGCAGATGCTCTAAGCAGGAGTTGCCCCAAGCCTGCAGGCCCCAGGCCAGCCAAAGTGGGTGCCAGCGAGGGCCACCCAATTGCCCCACTGGTCGCCCCACAGAGGGAGGTGACTGGCGGCGGAGGCGGAGGGCAGGGCAGCAAGTGGACAGTGCCAGGCAGGCCAAGGTGGGTGCCAGCAGGGGCCCCCTGATTGCCCTGCTGATCACTGCACAGACTGGCCCTGATTGCCGGCCAGGCCTAGGGACCCTACCTGTGGAGAATTTCGTGCACAGGGCCTCTCGAATTGACGATAAGGATTTAAATTTGAACATATAAATGGATACAGACCTGTGTGTTTTCCTAAACTTACAAAAACATTTTCACAATTTGTTTTTTGTAAAGTGAAGAATTGACAGATTTAGAAATAGCCCTCTGACATTCAGAAGCTGTCTTCTCCGTCATGACCTGTCAGTAACATTTGCGATGACATTGAAGTACAATCTTCTTCAGGAGTGAGAAGTTAATGAAGTTCAATAGATCCTCTGCTTACAACATATATGAAACAGAGAGTATAAACACATGCTGTAGGCTTATTTTGGCTCCTGTTAAGCTGACACCATCAGACTAATTTAGTTAAGGATTTGCAGACATGGTTTCAGTATCATATTATTGCTGCAAACCAGAAGGTTAAAGAAAAGCTAGCTAAAACCAACACTGGGTGTTTTATTGGGGAGAGCATTATCTGATTTAAAGTAAGTTCCTGATCAATATATTATAACTAGAGGCCTGGTGCACAGATTCATGCACTGGTGGGGTCCCTTGGCCTGGCCTGCACCCTCTTGCACTCCAGGACTCCTCAGGGGATGTTGGACTGCCGGTGTCTGCCCAATCCCTACAGGCCAAGCTGAGTGACTCCACTGTTGCATGAATCCGTGCACCGGGCTGCTAGTATGTATATAAGGTGTTTGGTTAATCTCTTCCCACCCTCCCCTCACCCCCCTTCCTTCTGAGATTCATCAGTCTGTTCCATGTTCCATGCCTGTGCATTGAGTGTCTGCCCCCTGGTGGTCAGTGCATGTCATAGCTACTGGTCGAATGGTTGAATGGTTGGTCAGCCAGTTTATAACCTATGCTTAGGTTTTTATATATATAGATGCCATAAGTGCCATTTTTTTTGGTGTCTATTATGCCACTATGGATGTGCAAAACATAAAAATAGAGATACAATTTATTTTATTGTAGTTTGTCTTTGATGATGGATTTAATTTGAGCGATAATAATACAACAAATTTCTAATACTGGGAAAGAGTTTGGATAATTTCCTCAAGAAAGCTATATCAACATGTAACTTGAACTTTTTCTCACTCTGTATCTATTTTTAATTGAATTTATTTGGGTGACATTAGTTAATATCCTATATAATAAAACCCTAATATGCAAATCAACCAAATAGCAGAACAACCAGCAGAATGACCAGTCGCTATGATACGCACTGACCACCAGAAGGCAGATGCTTAATGCAGGAGCTTCCCCCGGTCAGCTTCCCCTGACTGGGGGAAGCTCCTGCATTGAGCATCTGCACCCCAAGAGGGAGGTGATTGGTAGCAGGGGGAGGGGGAGGGGCCAGCCAGCAGGTGGTGTCAGGCCACCAGCCAAGGTGGGTGCCAGCGGGGACCCCCCAATCGTACCATCCACTGGTTGCTCCACAGTTGGCCCTGATTGCCGACGAGGCCTAGGGACACTGTGCAAATTATTTTTGTTTGGTATAGTTTCATTTCTTTAAGTTTTTCTTTCATTTTCCTTGTCTGAGGTGATATACTATTGAAAAAAGTGTCTGAGATTTTACTGCCTATGTTTTATTCTAAGATATTTATGGATTAATGGTTTTAATTCTAAAATGTAAGTCCTCAGTTCATTTTGAGTTTATTTCTGTGTACAGTGTAAGGTAGTCTAGTTTCTCTATTTCTTTCTTTTCTTTCTTTTTTTTTTTGCTGTGCAGTTTTCCCAATGGCATACATTGAATAGACTATCTCTATCCCACTGTATTTTTTTTTGCATTCTTCATAAAATATTAATTTACTATAAAAGCATACATTTAATTCTGGGTTCTCTATTCTGTTCCACTGATGTATATGTCTTTTTTTATGCCATTACAACGCTGTTTGGATTTATATGACCCTGTGAGCTTTGCTTCTCCTTAAATGTAATTTAGTGTAAAAGAAGCGAATGTGTAAAAGAAGCCAATGAGGTACGCATGCAAGCAATGCATTTTTAGTGTCAATAGATTAATACACACTTACGTTTGAATCAACTTTAGTGTTACTGGACTATCAAGTCCCATGAGTTCAATGCTACTTATTACAAAAAATAATTGGCACAAACTTTATATAGTATGATCTTGTGGTTGGAAATTTCTCAACAAAGCAACTCACATAGATGAAAGAAATGTTTGATGGACTTTTTTGAGAAGGATTAATTTCATATTTATCTATGACTCCATGTTCATCATCATTTAAACAAAAACTTCACAATTTAGCTAACGCTTCATTATTAAAATCAGTTTTCTTGGTTCTACTCATTGAATCCCAGAAGGTGATTCATTGAATCTAGGAAACACTGGCCTTTTCATTGCTGGAGTATAGTGTCCAGCAACATAGTACCAGAACACCATCAGAGACCCACAGGATCAGAAAATTTGACATTAGTAAAGGGAAACCCTTAATGAGTACTCTCAGAAGTCCTTAGTCATTGAAAGTTCATTTTCTGGCCTTTACTATAAAAAATAATAATGGTAATGCTTCTATATGTTTGGTGGAATATTTTCCTTCCTTGTACCTATATATATAAAAGCCCAGTGACCAGAATGGGGGAATAAACAGAACAACCTGAATGACTGGTGGCTATGACTCGCACTGTGGCAGCCAACTGGTCCCACCTCCAATCGGCCTCCCCCACCGCAATCGGGGGCATGACCAGCCAGCCAACCTCCCACGGCCCCTCTCTCCTGCTGGCCTGGCCTGATGGGACCCCAATGGGGCGGGTGGCTGGACTCCACCCATGCATGAATTCTTGCACCAGGCCTCTAGTTCAGATATAAAACAACTAAGTTTTAATACAGGTAGTTTTCTGTAGCTATAGTATTTATTAAAAAAAAATTTAATCTTCACCCAATGATATTTTTTTATTAAGAGAGAAAGAGAGAAACATCAATGATATGAAAGGGAAACATTGATCAGTTTGTCCTGTAACAACCCCCTATCCTCCCACATCCCCGCCAACCAAGGACTGAACCTGCAAATTAGGTATGTGACCTGACCAAGAAGCAAACCCACATCCTTTTGGTGTACAATTTAGCCACGTGACCAGGCCTTACCCTTTTTTTGCTATCATAATGTGTGTCAGATAAGTGTGACTTCCCACTGAGTGATTTGTAGCACACAAATAATTCACTGTATCTGAGAGTGAAATTGAATTGACTAGCCATGAACTACTAGCTTCAAACTTGGAATCTTTGTTGAAAATATATTATAAAATATCTTACTTCAGAGCCTATGGTGAATCATGCCAGCTATAATCATTTCATTCATTGCTCCCTGTCAGGCTCTGAAATACCCACTCTGTTCCTTCACACAAACTATAATAGGATATAAACTCACTCACTAGCTTGCTCATGTCAATTAATATTTTTCTCATCATGTTTCTTTAGTCTAAATGCCTTTCCCCTGAGTTTTAAGTGGGATCCCTTAAATCTGGTCTCTAGGGCGTATTCTTTCATAGACTCTTTCCTCATTTTTCTTCTATTTTTCTCAAATGTTGCTTGAACCTTTGAGTTAATTTCCTACATCATGGTATTTATTAGTAAGACAATTGGAGGCAATCTCTCCTCATTAGTGCAAAGCTTCTGAAAAGCAGGATTGTTTCTCATTTATTTACATTTCTTGGCAATTAACTCCTAAATATTTTGTGATTTGCATAGGAAAAAAGCCTCAAATCTAGACTTCCATGGAAAACGAGTGGAGAAAAACAATATGATTACTATGCATTTTTATATTGTGTATTAGGACTTTATAGAGACGACTCCTAAGAAAGTCATAGAGAGAAAAAACACTAGACTAAAGCTCATGTTATATTGAACTTACTTTTCATACAGAGTACAGGCTGTGAGTAGCGAAGATTCTAACTGTGCACAAAGGTTTTGACTAATTGAACTAAATTGACAAGTTACTTTAACTGAACACGTTGGTATATTGTTTCGAATTACACTCTTATTTTGCATCTAGAAAGCTGATAACAAGAGGGAATGCTTGAACTTTTCAACTTTTCACTGTTTCTTTAGATATTGTTTAGACATAGCCAAAAGGAAATCTCTCCAAAAATACCTCAAAGAGTTTTTTTCTTCAACAGCGTAAGATCATGAGAAAATAAACCCTCTTAAATGGCACTTTAAAGTTATAGGAGTGTAGTCTGGGGAAATCAGTTCAACCATGGATTACCAAAACAACAGAAATATAAACCAGGTATCAATTTATTATACTGCTGACATAAATTGAGTGTGATTAAAACTGTCAGCGAGGTTCTTTGACACTGAAAATAAAATACCAAACAGACTAATGCAGAGGACTTTAGCTATAAAACGCTCGACCCTCTCTCTTATAATATTATCTTGCTATGAATGGAACTGATTGATAAATTATGTTTAAATTGACTCGTTTTGCCTGAATTCAATCATGAGTCAAAAATGCTTTAAAAGTTTTTACACACCTTTTCTCCTGGCACACACATTTTATTCTTTGTAGAAACCACTTTGCAGTCATTGCCAATTGATTCCACCACACTCCGTGCTGCTGGATTCTCTCGCTCTATTTCCTTTGGAGAAAATGGTTCATCTGACATGATATGAGATGAGCACATCACTTTTTTTGTATGTTGTTTGCCCTAAAATGTCTCATTTGTTGGCCCAAAATTAAAACTTGTACAACAAATGGCCTGGAGGAGGTTCAGGTGCAGTAAGTTAAAAAAGAAAAAGAAGTAGTCTTTACCTATGTGTGCTTCTCAGTCCCTTCCCCATTTTGGTCCAAATCCCCTCTCCTCTGGCAACCATCAGTCTGTTCTCTGTACCTGTGAGTCTGTTTCTGTTTTGTTGTTCATTTATATTGTTCTCTAGATTCCACCCATGTGATGTAAAGTGTAGCAGCGGAAACATAGTCAATAATACTATAACAATGTCTGGTGCCGGTTTAGTGCTAGAAATATCAGGGAAAACACTTTGTAACGTATATGATTGTCTAACCACTGTGCTGTACAGCTGAAACTAATCAAAAATACTCTTGAATGTAAAATGCAATTGAAACAATTAAAACGTTCAAAAATTAGGTTTTCATTGTGTATGCAAGATAGAGCACTGACTGGGTCAGGAGAGGCGCGATGACTGGCATCTAAAAGGGCCCATCCTCTTGAATGCTGCTATTCTGTGTAGGCCCAAGTTGTGTGGAGACACCTTCAGCTAAAATGTTCTGTGGTCTTCCAGCTTCTAGGCTGTCCATTGCTGGTATGCTCCACCTCCCCACCCATGTATCTGGAATTGGTTTGAAAGAATGGAGCAGAGACCTTATAAATGACTAAAGACCAGACATTTTGTCAAGGGGAAAGGGAAATGGAAAAGAGAAAAAGAGTATAAATCCCAAAATCCCTGCACATGCAAAAGCTTTCGTCTTTTTTTCCTACTTCTAAAGAAGATGAGTTAAATAAGGGCTCACGCACAGCCACATGAGTGAAAATGAAGTTGTGTGTTTTTCTCATCCTTCAGAACAGACTACGGGATGAAAAGGAGGGTGAGTTCTCTATAGTCGAACATGCCCAGAAGTAGCAAACTTTGACTTAGCCATAAGCCAAATAAGCTGCTCCTGCATAATTGGTTCTTGGTTTAAATCCATGGAGATGTATTTTTATGTATGTGAGGTGGACTTTTGATTTCATCTCTGGGATAAAGTTTGAAGTTATTTTGTGACTTTGGCATAGGAAAATGAAGGAAACTCTTGTAATGGAGGGTTCATGTAGGATTAGTATGAGTGTGTGTTTAACTCCCTCATGTGAATTATATTTTGAATTATTACCACTTGAGAGTCACAATGTTTTATATACTTAAGCTCAATATATCCATATGGAAATGCATTGTAAAGTCACCTTGCCAGGCCACTATGACTTTAATACTTGAGTATTTAAATAGTATGCCAGAAAATAGAGCGCTCTGGTTCTCTTTCTCTTGATTCCATCACATTAAATTAACAGACACAGTACCAGACCCACATTATATATCAATATAATAAACTTTTAAAATTCATAGCAGAGGAAAAGAGCCAAAATCCAGCTCTTAAGTCTTTTTGCAATATAAAGAAATATCCATAAGACAGAGGGTTAAGATCAGCTTTTAACCCACCATAGGATATGTGTAAAATGGACCAAAGGTAGCAAAAACATAGATGCTTTATGAACATTAAATGATACCCATCTGGTGTGGCTCAGTGGTTGAGCGTTGACCCATGAACCAGTTTGATTCACGGTCAGGGCACATGCCCAGGTTGCAAGCTAGATCCCCAGCAGGGGACATGCAGGAGGTAGCCAATCAATGAATCAATGATTCTCTCTCATCATTGATGTTTCTATCTCTCTCTCTCTCTCTTTCCCTTCCTCTCTCTGAACTCAAGTAAACACACACACACACACACACACACACACACACACACACATAAATGAATGACACCAGGAAGCTAAATCTAATTCATTCCTTTCTTGTATCCTGAATTTACCATATTGGTAAGTCTTCCCTCAAGATAGGTAGTTCACCATAGATAATTCCATCCAAAATGCTCACCATTACAAATCGCTTCCAAATACATATTTTAAACTTTCCACTGTACCCTGAAGTATTTTCTGTACTTTTGTCAGAGTGAATAATCCTAGGGAATTTTAGAATGCACTTTAATTCTCTTGTGCTCTGTCATAAAGTTCTGAAAGGAGAATACCAACATACTAGATCAATTCAGTAATAAATATTTTAATAAACACCAAATCCTAGCATGCATGCTCGTAGGAGAAACTTGAGTGACCAATCCAGAACTACATTCTTTTTCAGCCCCCAAATTTCCAAAAATGAAACATCTTAACCCACAAAGCAAAAGGGAGACTTTGCTGTGGAAGGAGAATGGCTCTGGGAGTTTATTATTCTGTAGAGTTTTATCACCAGTAATATTTGTTGATACTTGACCATGAGAGCATATGAATTTGACTACTTGTTAAGAAGAGTGAAGATTGTCTCATTTGGGGCCAAAGTAAATGTAGCAGTAATGTTGTTAACAAGGGGATTTTATTTACTATGCATAATATATTCTGCAAAATACACAGATAACTGCTAAGGTCATTGGCAGAATTAATAAATTCGAACCAAAAATGTGCATGGTAGGGTCTTTTGCATGGGCATGTGATACATTTCATCCAGGAGCCTGCCCTAAGCAATGGAAAGAATACTGCTTACCCTGTGCTCCAAGGACATGGCAAAGCCTAACTACAGAGGCAGCCACCATGCTTTTTCAAAGGATAAAATAACACATCAACACTAACTTCATCTGTTTAGTGCCAGAGATTTTGCTTCTGATAAAAATAACTTTCATCTTTCAGAAGCTAATCCCTTAGTAATTCATTGCTAAAACAAGCTATATATGTATATGTGAATATATGTATATATGTATATACACAGTAGTATATATACACATAAACATATATATTAAAAACATTGTAATGGTGGAATCTGTTTTTATCTTTTTAATCTTCTCCTGAGGGCATGCTTTTACTTATTTTAGAGAGAGAAGGGAGAGGGAGAGAAACATCGATGTGAGATAGGTTGCCTCCACAATACATCCCATTGGAGCTCAATCCTCCAATCCGAGTATGTGCCCTGATCAGGAATTGAAGCCATGACTCTTTGGTGCATAGGACAATACTCCAACCAACTAAGCCACACTGGCAAGGCCTGGAATATGTTCTTAAATTTTCTTACTTTCCCCCTTCTTTGTTCCTTCATTTCAGAAAGTAGTAGTATCCCTTTAAAAATGTCACTATTAGTTCTAGGAGAAATAACACTGTTCTTGTTCAGTGCTATTTGGCAAGACCTTGTGGTTACAGTGCTGTACTTAACCATTGCCCAATCCAAGAATGCCTCCCTCTGTCTAGGAACATACCATCTACCCAAGTATATGTAAGATCAAACAAAACAATAACCAACAGGAGATCAATATAGTAATAACCCAAGCTGAATTTCTATGGAATAATCATTTTTTAAATAACTTTAAAAGAACAATTATTCTTTTTGGTTTAAATTATGCAGCCCTTAAGTAACTCTGAGTAAATGAATTATGTGCCATTAAGAGATTACTTTAAAGTTTTCATTAGCTGTAAAATAAAATAGCTTTAAGCTTTAGAATGTTTTATTCAGTTGGAGACTCTCATGTCTTTGTGATAGTCTGGTGACAATTTCCATTCTAAGTGTCAAAAACAACTCTGCTATCTGGAACACTTCGTATAGTATTCTCTCCTTTTAATATTCTAATCGTGAGGTGTGAAGTGAAATGGTTGCACAGTGTAATGGTGGTAAAGAAGTGGAGTGCCAATGAGACGGGAAGGTGACAGACTCAGAATGGGTCCCTGAGGTGCTCTCCAAGTGCACTGGCTAAAAATTCTCCTGGGAAAATTTTCTCATTAGTCCTCAGACACAGTTCAGTAATTCAATAGCACCAGGTTACCATTAGACACAAGACCAAAATATGTTACTTCCCATGCTTTAGTTCTTTCATTTGTATATGTCATTTTCAGACTGAAAATTATGAGCCCTACTCCCATGCAAAACCAGTCAGTAAGTTGTTTACATACTGAAGTATGATGCATGGCAAGCAGATTCTGTAGAGGTTGTTTTTTATTGTTGATGTATAAAGCAAATTCAAAGGGAAATAGACACTTGAAATGATTCTGATACTTCCTTAAAGAAGTGTTGGTTCTTTTGTCCTAGAATTACTACACACACACACACACACACACATCCATGCACACACATTTTCATAAGAAAATCAGGAAGCACTCAGGCATAGTTGTTAAAGAAAAGATCACATTTTCAAAAAGCTCTCTTGCCCTTACTTATGCTACCTGTAAAGTAAACTTGTATCACTGATTAAAAGAAGTCTTTTATTAAAACCAATTATTCTCTAGTGATTGTATTCTCTGTTTCAGAAATTATAACATTCTTTCTTTCTAAAATAAAAAATATTGACTGATATACTAAACATGTGAATATCAATATTCACATCTTGTACTACAACAGAGAGTAAACTCTTAAACACCATGGTTGTTACTTAATTTTCAATGTAATTACTGTGTAAAGATTTAAAAATGCATATATTATAATTCTACTTGTATTTTTCACCATAATAATTGACATATACCTTTCTCTGTACTATGAAAGTCAACTACACTCCACTACTCAACTGAAGGCAGAGGGTTTCCTACCTCTTTACTCACTAGGTCTGAATGAAGGCAGTGTCCACCCCCATTGCTTATTGAAGTCCTCCTGGTTACCTTAGAAAAGCATAAATGAAATTTGTGAAAATGAAAATTAGACGCTACACTAACAATTGATGTTGATTGTTGTATTTCATAAGACAATTCATAACATTTAAATTTCCAGATTTTGAAATGATGGTCATTCTTATATGTTTAAAACAGCTTGTATATGGAATTGTGAAAAAACCATTCAGTTTACTTTGTTATACATATTTCAGTGGAACTAAAATTTTCATGCATACACCTAAAATCATGAAAGAATGAAAGAGGAAGTTAATGTTTGGTCATGCTGGTGTACGTTTCTTACACAAATGCTATGTGATAAGTAAACAACAAAAGGAAGTTATCTACTAGAAATAATTATGATGAAGGGGATCAATGGAGATGGGAAATAAATTTAAAAAAGAAAAAAGATGAGGTATAGTATAGGAAAGAATACTTACAAAATAAATTGTTTAAAAACACTTCCTGAGAGAATATACTCCTATCAAAACAGTAATGATCAGGATTTCAAACAAACCATCAAATGCTTCTGTTTATGTGACACCTATAGTGTTATAATTGAATTATTAATTGTAAATATTTATAGGATTCATATTAAGGAAATTGTCAGCTGCAGCTATACTTCTTCGCTTCCTGTCATCCCAGTTATCTAGGGGGCTGACTCAACCACTATTTGTCCAGAACACCCAATTCCCAAAACATAAAAAAATGGGAAGTGATTGAAAAGAGGTGTTAAGATTTTAAAGATCCTTTGCTGAAAAAATTTTAAATGAGCAAAACTATGAAATTAATTTCCCAAGAAAATAATCTTTATACTGTTAATAGATGTCCACAGAAAGAAAACATATAATATTTTGTTACAATCTGTCTTCTTTCCTGTGGAAGGAATCATATCAGCTTTTAAATTCCCAAGTCTATGTAGTTTATTCCACGTTTACTTATAAGATCTATGCTCATAAAAAAACTAGGCTAATGAAAAATGCTACGTTTTATTAAAGGGAAACAACTTAGAATTATAAGATTTGGCAACTGTTCTGCGTTATTTAGAAGTTTAAAGGTATATTTTAAATCTTTAGTCTCAGGTTGATGTCATTTTCAGCAAATAAGTAAAAATCTTTATGTTTAGCAAATAATACAGAACAGTCCACTTGTCTTATATTTTCATACCATTTTTCTTTTAAATTGCCTTAATAATGCCACTGCAATGACAAAAACTGTCATTTCTTATGACTTTGATATAATCTGAATTTGCAATTTCTTTGCCATTTTATTTTTATGGGTTGGCTATATTATATTTTTGTTGATATTGTGTTTTATGGTATGTTTTCATATCTGAGAAGACTCTTTTTTAAGCAAGGGAGGTAGATGATCCCTGAACTTACAGCTTATGGATTCAAATTTTTAGAAACAAGTGAAAATGGTTTTATTGTGTTTAATTCAATCAGTATTTTAGAAACCTTAAGCTTTTATTTAAGTTTCATGCTGTAAAAATGAGTTACGTTTGTATATAATTTAATATACACAAAAGTCAAAGTAGATAACTAAAACTTAGCACAATAGCTAAGGAGTACTTTCTGATTAAATAATTTGATCTTCTCACTGAAAAGTCTCCCTATATGTAGGAAATCAGTGTTGTTGTTTTTTCCACATTCCAATATAAGTAAATTAATGGCAATGTAAGTTTGTCTCATTTTGTTTTAGTTCAATATAAAATAGTTCTTAAGAATCTTTTAGCAAATTCCTGTGATGTCTTTTATTATCAGTCTAACACTGTGACTTGCATATGCTCTCATTGACACTCACAAGCCAGCAGACTCTATTGCACATATGCACACACATAAAAGTCAGGGCCCGCTCAACAGATGTGATCTTGTGTGGGAACCGTATAACTTTCTCTGAAACACTGAAGGCATGACTTTCAAGTAGTTTTAAATTTCAAATCAGCTTAGTCCATATTTAATTTAGAAATGTTGCTTTAACACCAAGCCACACCAGACCTTTTAAAGTTCAGTGGCTATGATATAAAATTCTTCGCTGTGTTGCACCAATAAATTAAGGAGTACAGTATAATTCTCCGCTAACACTGGAATCATTGTGAAATGAAATAAAGACTTTGATATAGGTCCTCACTCAGGTGCACACTCTTTCATAGTTATAGTCACAGTGCGTGCTCATAAAATTTAATAAAAACCCACATAGATGGTGCATAGTTTATGGAAGTAAGCGGTAAAGAATAATATCAACTCAACCATTTTTTCCTACTGGTCACTTTACATGGCAACAGATTAAAAGATGCTGAATTCCTTTTCTCTGAAGACCACTTTTATAACTCAGCTATTTGTGTGTTTTTAAAATATTTTTAAATAAGCGGCCAAAAGAAAGAGGCACTTGACACCTCCAGCAAGTATCTCAGTTCTTTTTATATTGTCAATAGCTCCGCCGATAGTACTGTTCTTTTGACAGCTAGAAGCAGATGTGGGGGTTAAGTATGGGAGCAATTCAAATGTCCGCAGTAAACTGCAGGGGGGCTGAGAGAGCTCAGAGAGCAGCGGCTTTAAAGTAATTGACTAATACAGTAAAGATATTAAAGTCATTTAGTGCCAAAAGGGAACACACTGATCCCTGACCCTCAGCCACTTTGGAGTAATCTAGTATTCAATCCAGCATGTAATGACTGCCAGACGTGTCAATCCTCCAGGCTCTCCAGTCAAATGCCTGTGGCTACTATTGGCTTATGGTAAAAGGACAGAAATGCAAGGAAATACCTCTCAATCAGCCTATGATGTGATAATGTTATTGCTCCAATGTATTCTGTATTGTCCCTGCGTAGTTTAATCTGTTGAGACCCATGTCAAAAATTGCCCTTGTTCCCCATAGGTTTTTATTCAACCTTTTAGTAATTCAAGTAAATTGGAAAGGAAAAGGGGTAACTTACTTGATAAATGATTTCTAGCATATATATGTATATATATATATATATATATATATATATATATATATATATATATATCCAGCCCGCATTGCCTGTAATCTGTAACCATTATACCCATTGTTATTCCTATTGAAAAATCAAAATCCTGTTGAAGAATCAAAATGTATAATATCTATATATATAGAAAGCCAGCAACTGGAACACATAACTACCAGAACATCGGGTCACTATTATGCCCACTGTGGACAGTGAACCGGCCTGATCGAGCCATCCCCACCCACAATGGGCCCCCACAACCCTGATTAGCTTGCAGCCCTTCCCCCTGGCCAGCCCCGCTCCTGGTCGCAACCCCATCCTAATAGGGGGCAGGCCCAGATGTTGAAACTCCTGCAGCCCCTCCTCCCAGCTGGCTCCACCCCCAATGGGCCCTTACCATTCCAATTGGACCATGGCCCCTCCCCACAGCCAGCTCCACCCCTGACCGCCCCCCCCCACACTCTGATCAGCGTCAGTGCTGGCCAGCCAACCACCCATGGCCTCTCCCCTAGGCCACTGACCCGCAATCGGCCCCTCCTACCCCATTTGGGGATGGGGCTGGCTGGCTCACCACCCACAGCCCCTCCCCACGGCAAGCTCGACCCTGATTGGGCCTTGATTAGGGCAGGCTGGCTTGCCAACCTCCCACCATCTCTTTCTCCTGACAGGCCCAGCCCCAATCCACCCCAATTGGGGTTGAGCAGGCCAGACCCCACATGTGCACAAATTTGTGCACTGGGCCTCTAGTATATAATAATATCTAATTATGAACCCAGACAAAAAATGGGCCTGGGCTGCCTGTAACTACTTGAGCCAATCAAGCAGAGACAAGGTTGAATCATGTATGAGAATTTATTCCAATCATGCCAGCAGTATGAGAGAGAAATAGGCCATCCAGGAAATCTGCTCTGCACCCCCCTAAACCAGTTGCTTATATGGGGTAAAAGGACAAAGATCACATGGTGAAATAGGCAAAAGGAATAAGAATGGATATGCAAAATAAAAATGGGTATGCAGGCATGAGGAAGTAGGCAAAAAGGAGTAACAATGGGTATAATGGTTACGGATTATAGGCCATGTGGGCTGGGGATTTGCAAAGGGCTGGGGGTTTGCAAAGGCTGGAACTGCTGGTTTTCGCAACAAGGTGGTTGAAGTTTTCGTGATAATAGGCAGCTCTCAGATGAGGGGGATGGGCCACATTTCCAAGTTAGCTCCCAGTTCCTACTCCCCACCCCTCCATACAACTCCCAGCCAGGTTAGAATGTACTTTCCTTAAACAAAGCAGTCACAGTTAATAGAGCATGATTAATACTTCTTATAATTATAGCTAGTCCCCAATATTCTATTTATCCCCTAACAGTTATATAAAATAGCGTTGTTTCCAGCATATATATATATATATATATATATATATATATATATATATATGATCACCTGTGGCTTAAAGGCTCTGTGTGCAAGGTATAATTTACAAGTGTGCTAGCTATCTGATTTGTAAACACTTGTTCTTTTTGTTACTCCAATAGGCAAATTATTTTACAATAAAAATATTGACATAGAAATTTATTTACACAGTGGCTGAGTCATATTTAGTGTAGGCGCCTATTAAGCAGAGACAAGGTTGAATCATAACAGAGGGAGATGTAAGAAAAAAAAATTTACTTGTTTCTGCCTTTGAACATCTAAGAGTTGGCCAATTTCTGGGAGGCTTGCATTTTAAATGAAGTGTTTTGCATTTGAAAAATATAATTATTGCTACAGGCTGAAACAGAAAAAAAAAAAAAAAAAAAAACCTAAGAGAGAGTGCAGGAAATTGCCATTTTTTGTCATTTTGATTTTTGTTAATTAAGGCACTAGAAATTGACTCATATTTCACCTAAAGTTGAAAAATCAAAATCCGTCAATCTATCATGTTGGCCATGCAGTCTTTTGGTACACATGGCTGTGGAGGGAATATGGGCAAGTGCAAGAGAGCCACAACAGCCAAGAGAGCCAAGAGCCCCGAAGGGGAGAATTACTTTGTCTTAGGTTTTGTATCCCCAAATTTTGGTGGGCTTGTAGTGGCCCTGTACCCACTAGCGAATGATCTCTGTTCCCAGGTTTGACTGACAGAAACCTTCCCTGCATCACCCCAGCTCACTGCGTGTGCATTCATCTTCCCCTTTATCCAGTCCCTTCCCCCCAGGAATCTGCAGGGAATGGGCTGAGTCCTTAGGGCAGCGGTTCTCAACCTGTGGGTCGCGCCCCCTTTGGCGGGATCGAATGACCCTTTCACAGGGGTCTCCTAAGACCATCGGAAAACACATATATAATTACATATTGTTTTTGTGATTAATCACTATGCTTTAATTATGTTCAATTTGTAACAATGAAAACACATCCTGCATATCAGATATTTACATTATGATTCATAACAGTAGCAAAATTACAGTTATGAAGTAGCAACAAAAATAATTTTATGGTTGGAGGTCACCACAACATGAGGAGCTGTATTAAAGGGTCATGGGATTAGAGAGGTTGAGAACCACTGCCCTAGGGAGTGTGAAATTGCAGCTTCTTGGTGAAGCAGCCCAAATGGTCAGGCTTATAATGTATGGTCTCCCTTTTGCTCCTTTCCTATTATTAATAACTGACTAATAACAATAGTATCAGTACAGTTATTACCTATCATGTAGACATCTATACATGCATATGTGTGACCTTTGTCACCTGGAACATTGATATATTTCGATATGATGTACTATTCTGAAACTGGACCACCAATGGGTCTGGTCTGCCTGGCACTACTTGAGCCAATTCAGCAGAAACAGATGTTGGGGAGCACACGAGACTTGTTTGGAAAATTTGTAAGGAGGATATTCTGATAAAAGGGAAGTGTGTGGAAGGCCACTTGCCCGGTTTATCAGAATTCCAACTTAGGGGAGACTTAGTGGAGTGCCAAAGGTGGCCCCCCTAATTATTCCTTGACCTTTCCAAACAAGTCTGCATGTGCAGACCCCTGGGTGTTTCCTGGAATCCTTATGCTTAATCTTTGGGTGTCCTTGCTTAAAAGACACTACAAACACATGTGTATCCCAAGATTACTTACCCTGCTGATTGTATCTAAAAGATAAACTTTACCTCAAACTGCTGTTACATTAAAAGGCTAACAAGGCAGGTAATCGATGCTGCCTGGTCCCTTTGGCCAGGCCATGCCTTAGCCCTCTCTTTCACAGTGAAACTGTGTTGGAGTAACCTGTCCATCCATTGTTCAGGGGCTGCTGGTCAGCCCCGGCAAACAGGGTTGAATAGTATATGAGCATTTATTCCAATAATGCGAGCAGTCTGGGGGAGCAGCAGGTCATCCATGAAAATCTGCTCTGTACTCCCCCATAAGCCAGCTACTTATATGGGGTACAAAGACAAAGATTACATGGGGAAGTGGGCAAAAGGAGTAAGAATGGGTGTGCTGCTTAGGGATTCAGGCAATGTGGGCAATGTGGGCTGGGGGGCTGCAAAGAACAGGAGGCATTCAGGACTCCACTGTTTCCTTTCCTCAACAAAGTTGTTAATCTTTCCATGAGAATAGGCAGCTCCCAGGTCCAACATACATCTCCCAGGCAGGTCATAATGTGCTTTCTTTAATCAGAACAAAACAATCATGGTTAATAGAGCATGATTAATATTTCTTATAATTATTTCTTATAACTAATAGCTAGTCCCCAATATTCTATTTCTACCCCTAACAATTCCAGAATAAGAGGAATGGTTGGATACCTTTAGAATTCTTTCTGTAATTGTCTAATTATTTATTTAATGTTTTCAAAGCATTCTTAAGAGGTAAAAGTAGAAAGGAAAACCAAATAGATAAGAGAATCATAGGTTTTCAAAGGACCTCGGAATTAATTTGTCTATCCTTCTACATCCTGGCATCAAATATTGAAGCTATTTCAGATGAGGGTATTTTTATACACAATTCCAAAATTAAGCATGTATGACTCTGCAAAAACAATATTACTTTAAATTAATAACTTGATTATATAAACGAAAACATCAGTCTTTATAGCCACATGTATTACAGGCTTCTTCAATGAGCTGAGATCTATTTCTTCCTACATCTCTTTACAAAATCAGTGAGCCACTTTCCACCCTTTGTATAATAACCTCATGTCCTAAGAACAGTTGTTAAATACATATTAAGTTTTCTATAGAATGAAGATGAGTAAAACATCCTTTGGTATGTGCTAACTGAGGAGGCTATCCTATAGCTTCAACAGAATTAAGGGTACATATCTTATGTTCATTTTTTATAGTCTATATATGGTTGAAAAAATTTTATTCCTACAGCAAATATGGAATTTCAGTTCTGTGCATGACATTATGCCAGGCCCTGCAAAGGGTATAAAAAAGAATAAGATATGATCCCTGATTTCAAAAAACTTACAGACCAATATGGAAGATGAGACATTAAACAAATAACTATAGCACACAGTTGAAGAAGAAGAAGGTAACTAAAGTTTATTTAGCAGCTTCAGCTAGCCAGTCAGTCTATACAACTGCAATGAATGGATATAGGATTGCGATATACTAATTTTCATGTGTTAGACTGTCCTTACTGAAGCTTAGAAAAGTCACTTTGTTAAAAACAGTCAGAATTATATTTGAAACAATTTTATTCTGGCTCTGAGACCTATGCTCTCTCAGCATGACTGCATCTTTTCCATAACAGGAGCAATGATGCCATATCTCTCCCCTGTGAGGAAAGCCACCCTTATGCTCTTCCACATTGAAATCCCATTTTTTATTGTACGTAAAGGTAAGACTCCAAAGGTCAATCATGCATTGCGGTGTAAGTAAAATGATCTTTATGTGGGCTCATCTCTTATTACATTTGATATCTAAGGCCATGGGATCAAAGATTTTATCTTATTTCTTATTATAATCAAAATATACTAGGAATTTAATAAATATTGATTAAATGGGTGTACAGAATATCTTTATTCTCTTCAGGCCAGGAATTCCTTCAGGGATTAAACTCCTAGATCAATTCTCAGAGAATGAAGGTAGTCCCACAAAGGTACAAACTTGCGAAAAGCCATGATGCTTATTAGCCATCAAAATGTTTAGTCAATTTATATATTTCAAAGTTTCCTCCATGTTTTTAATTAAAATATGATGACAAGAAGGCAGAAAATTATGTGCATGAAAAAGTACGTATGATTTTCTTTGAATTTTATAATTCCATATATATTGGCAGAATTGTATCAACAGGTTAAAATCAACAGATGGTTATTCTATGAACTAATTGAATCAATATTTAAATTTCTATTCTTAAGCTACCTTCTTACAAGCTGCTGTTTTTATTAAGGACCATTATGACAACCCGGGGTCTTACTTATATATTTTTGTATTAAAAATTATGAATCGTATCCCTTTACACTTTCTCTTTTTTTAACCCGCCCTTTCTTCTTTTTTCCATTTTTTATTGTAAAGTAGGACATATATTCAGATTATGTGCACAATACATAAATATAAAGCTCCAAGAAGGATCACAAGTGAGCATCTGGGTAACCATTAGGCAGCCAGGCAGGTGAAGAATTACAAATTGGCAGCAATCCAGAAATATCCTTTGGACCGTTGCCTTTTTTTCTTCCTAACCCATAAAGGTAACCACATTTATGACCTCTAACTTCAAGTCAAATTTTGTTTGGTATCAGTATGCATGTAATCACATTTATACCTGACTTCTTTCACTTAACATTATATTCGACAGATTCTTCATTTTAGTTTTGTGTATTAGTAGTTTAATCATTTCTATGTTGTGCAGTGGTCACTTTGATTAATTTATACATTCCATTGCAGATGAGCATTTGCATTTCCAGTTTGGCGAATATAAAGAATAATGCTTGCCCTAGCTGGTTTCACCCAGTGGATAGAGCATGAACCTGTGGACTGAAGGACCCCGAGTTCAAGTCAGGTCAAGGGGAATTACCTGGATTATAAACTTTATCCCTGGACCCAATCTGGGTGCATGCAGAAGGCAAACAATCGACATGTCTCGATGTGTCTCTTTCACATTGATGTTTCTCCTTCTCTCTTTCTCTCTCTCCTCACTTCCACTATCTCTAAAAAATCAATGGGAAAAGTGTCCTCAGTGAGGATTAACAAACAAACAAATAAAACTAATAATGCTGTGGTAAACACAGGGTATATACATAATTTTTTTGGTTGTGTATATAGTTAGGTATTGAATTGCTGCGACAGAAAATGGTGCCATTTTTCCAAACTGGTGTTACCAATGTATTCCCCTATTAAAAGTATGAAAGTTTCTGCTGTTTTATATCTTACTAGTAGTTGATGTTGCTAAATGTCTTAATAATTTTAGCTAATTTTGATGTATATAATAGTACTTCAACAGGGGGATGGGAGCATGAGTGTGCAGGGCGGGGGCGGGGGAAGTTGGGGGTTAATGGGGGGGATGAGGACACATTTGTAATACCTTAACTAATAATAAAAAAAAAATAGTACTTCATTGTAATTTGCATTCCCCATGATTACTAATGAAGATAAGCACATTTTTTATGCAATCTCATCAATCTATTAAATAAAGAGGTAGTATGTGCTGAAGGTTTATCATGGGTTTATTCAAAATATACGTTTGAAATAACAAATGAACTGGATTTTAACTGATGATAATAGGAATGTTTACTCACACCCGTGGCAATATTGGGAACTATAAAACTTTAAGCTAAAAAATTAGATTATTACTGTGATGCACTTCTTTTGTCATGACTGACTTTAAACACAGTTCTTTATTTGAATTTTACCGTTTTTCAGTGATATTTATTCCTGTCCTTTGAATATCTTCTGTCTACTAGACTGATCATTTTATTGATTTCTACAAAAATTACATATTTACTAAAATTTTTGTCTATGGCAAGTATTTCCTCTAGTTTGCTCTTAGGTTTGGTTTATAATTATTTTTTTGGCCATACAGAAGTTTTTCATTTTTCTATGGC
This sequence comes from Myotis nattereri, assembly GCF_964212035.1. NCBI lineage: Eukaryota > Metazoa > Chordata > Mammalia > Chiroptera > Vespertilionidae > Myotis > Myotis nattereri. The sequence goes on along the minus strand of NC_138086.1, from coordinate 10,049,487 downwards.
TAAATCTCTCAATATTTTTTCCTCATGATTTCAGGTTTTATCTATATTTATGATAAATTTCTCTACTCAAATCACCACAAATTATTTTTTTTAATATTAGCTGATGATCTATCCTAGAGTCTTATAGTTTTAAATTTTACAATGAAATCTTGGTCTGCTATTGCTTTTTTGGAATAAAAAATGCTGCAATCATTTATTGTTCTATGTTTTTCCCAAAAAGTTAGTTGTCCAAATACCAATACCATTTCTCAAATAATACATTTAGTGTCTACTAATTTGAATTGTTATCTTTGTCATTCACTAAATTTCAATGGGTGAACTTATTTCTGGACTTTCGACCTTGTTAAATCTTTCTGTCTATTTCAATGCTAATAATTAGCTGTTATAATTAAGTTTATTTTTTAATGTGGTTTAATAGTAATTATTTTGTTCTTTAAAAATATTCCTAATTTTTTTTTACATTAACTTTTCTGGATGAACTTTAATAATATTTTGTTGACTTCTCATCAAAATTCATGTGATATTAAATTTATATAATACATTAATTTTGGGGAAAATTAGCATCTTTGGAAGACTGAGTGTTCCCAGCCAAGAATATCTTTTCATTTATTCAAACTTTATTACCATCTTCCTTTTCTATTTAGTTTTTTAGAAGTTTGCCAAGTTTGGTAAAGGGAGCTTAAAATAGGCAATTGGATACAGTAACTATTAGGTTTTAAATGAAAAATTTTACAGAGTCCAATTTAATGATTAGCTCATTACTGAATGTCATACACTTACAAATGTTATAGTTTAAAAATGCCCTGAAATTAATATATATAGTTATAAAAGCATGTTGCCCTGTGTGTGTTTAATGAAAATACATTCTTTCTCTTTTGGTTAATAACTACTCCTGATCCACCAAAAGTCAACTTTATGGATAGTCACCTTATGCTCAAGTGCATATGATCCCTGCATAGCTGATGATCTTTTTACAGAAGGAGGAAGGCATTCAAAGTAATAAATTATGTATGCATTCAAATATATCTATGATTACATTTAAGATACAAGCCAACAGTAACCTAGGAAAGATTAAGTACCCCAAATAAGATTTAAAAGTAATTTTTTATGTTGTACAGGCATATAATAAACTAGAGGCCTAGTGCACAAAATTCATGCACTGGGGGTGGGGGTTGTCCCTCAGCCCAGCCTGCACTCTCTCCAATCTGGGACCCGTCAGGGGATGTCTGACTGCCAGTTTAGGCCCGATCCCTCGGGCCCTAACCGGCAGTCGGACATCCTTCTCACAACCCAGGACTGCTGGCTCCCAACCTCTCACCTATCTGCCTGCCTGATTGCTCCTAACCGCTTCTGCCTGCCAGCCTGATCACCCCCTAACCACTCCGCTGCCAACCTGATCGACGACTAACTGCTCCCCTGCCAGTCTGATTGCCCCCAACTGCCCTCCCCTGTCAGTCTGGTCACACCTAACTGCCCTCCCCTACTGGCCTAATCACCCCTAACTGCCTTCCCCTGTAGGCCTTGTCCCTCCAACTGCCCTCCCCTGCTGGCCATTTTGTGGCAGCCATCTTATGCCCACATGGGGGCAGTCATCTTGTGCGAGGTCATGCCAGTCAATTTGCATATTACCTCTTTATTATATAGGATTAATTATAGAGTTTGGGGCTCTCTCCTAATAACAATGCTTCTTTCATGACCAAGTTGTTATTTGTTGTTGAAATAATCCAATGTCCAAAGGCCTCATATGTAACCAATATAACAAGGCAATCTCCCTTTCCTCATGAAGGCATGGTCTGGTTGAATAGTAGTAGAGTTGTACACAATCTCATCAATAAATAGGAAGTATTCACTAAAAGTTTATCATATGTTTACTCAAAATATACTTATGAGCCCAGCTGGTGGTTGAGGATCAACCCATGAACCAAGAGGTCCCCAGCTCAATTCCCAGTCAGGATATATACCAGTGGGATCAATCCCCAGTGGGAGGCATGTAGGATGCAGTTGACTGATGTTTTCATTTCTCTATTCCTATTCCTCTCCCTTCCTCTCTAAAAATCAATAAAAACATATATATATATGAAATAGCAATGACTGAACTGGATATTACCTGTCTATATAAAGAGATCAGAGATATGAAAATAGCTGTGAGCTGGCAAGGGAGATGATGATTTCAGAAATTAAGTAGGATTTATACCAAGTTTTTAGATTTCCTAAAAAATAAATGCTACCTCGAAATGGGGGAAGTAGGACATTCTAAAGAATGAGAAAAAAACTGAACATTAAGAAGCAATGATCAAAACCTCTGAGAGGAGAAATATGGAGGCACATGAAAACTCTCCCTCTTCCCCCTTTATCTCCATCTCTCTGCTTCTACATCTTTCCACAAGTAACAGGCTGACATTCTGTAATGTTGTTCACCTTCTATTTGAGTTTGAACTATGCCTCAATATTTAAAAATCCGGCATCGTTGTGATACAAGTCACAGTAGTGTAATTGCTGCCTCACTTCTGCTCTTTTGAATAATTCTCTGTACTCTCCTTTTACTCAGAAATCCAAGAGCTCACATGACAGCGACTAAGGGTTTTTGTTTTTGTTTTTAGTGGGTTTCACTTTCTGATTCACAATTCAAACTAGGTAATTTTATTTTACATAATAAAACTATAATATTCTTTCAGATGCATTTTCATCTAATAGAACCATTTTGTAAACATGACAGTAGTGTCTTCTCCAAGTCAGATTTTAAAAATATATATATGTATAGCTATACAATGCATAAACACACACACAAACGAATGCGCACGCACACTTTCTTATTATCGCAGAATGAAAATGCAAATGAATTTATTAGCCTAAGAGTGGCACCAAATGGAAATTTATGTACATTTAAAATACAGAACCCTTGAAAATAAAGCAGTTGCAGACTATTAATTTTCCTCTTTGACAGTTTTTTTAAATTCCCCTAAAAAAATGGAACAGCATGAATACTGTCAATATATCACAACAGCCACATTAGGTTTTGTGATATACATCATAATATAAAGAACACTATTAGAGCACAACCTGGGAACCATTAAATCATTCTAAATCACTGTTACATTCCATTAGTGTCAATGGTGAAACCACATAATAGGCTTTATTACAAACTTCACCTTGGTAGCCCATTGTCTCTAATAACCACTTCTCTATGATGTGGTATCATACCCAGAAATCCAGGGAGATAATAAAGGCTCCCTTATTTCTTTTTTATTGGATGGGTAAAGTTAAATTTAGCTGTAAGTAAAAAAAAAAAAAAAAAAAATCCCAAAGCTTTGTTCACTGACTGCAAGTTGCTGCTATTTGGACAAAAAAGAAAAAAAAAATATAGGCAGACTTGGGAAGAACAGTTTGAAATAAATGTAAAACCTGGCAATGCTGAGGCCAGGGTGGGCTGGGCAGTGCCAGCAATTACAATGTCAGTTTTGAAATGTGGTTTAGTGCATGTGTGCGCCTCTTTCCACTTTTGTTCAGGAGCAGAGTATTGATTATAGAAACACCGTAAGTTTCAAACCTGCCCTTTTCTTCACTCTCTCCTGGTTGGAGCGGTACCCTTTTAAAAAGTCATTTGGGCACTTTGTTGAGGTGAGGCTGGTAAGGACTTCAGCGCAAACTGAGATCAATTTTCAGATGTTTCAGGGAGAATTGTTGCAGCGTGTTCTGTGTCCCTCTCCCTTACAAATAGAACCATTTACCCCCTCCCCCTCCTATGAATTTAGTCACAATCCCTTCGCTCTATTTCTGAGATACAATTACAAGTATAATGCTCCCACAAAGATTTCTACTATACAAAAGACACCTTTGTTATTGGCTAAGGGCATTTTAGGGTAGGATTAAGTAAGTGAAAATCAAATGTAATTATCTCACAAATGAATGACATAATTTATCATTTAATGGACTACTGTCTCAGAGTCCAAATGCTTTGTATTTTCTCTATATTAGTCTTGATTAATTGTAAAGTATTTAAACAATCACTGGTTATAAATAAGCACATTTATTTCTATAAAACAACCGTCTACCCTTTGGGAGTCATCTTTGAATCAGGTTAACCCAGGGCATTGTAATAGATTATCATCATAACGACTTCACTTTGCTTTTGGCCTATTTTTTAATACCAGACTGAGAAATGAAACAATAATAGTACCACAAGTATCTTTGTTATAAAATGATGCCTTCACTTGGAAAGAGAAATGGATAAAAAGAGGAACAAATGAAAAATGCATTATGGAAAGTAGAAATAAGTCACCAGTAGTTGAATACTTCAGAAGGATAAACAAACCACAAAATTATCTACCAGCAATCTGGTAGATGTATTTTTATAAGAATTATCTAATAAAAGAGACAAAATAATGTTTGGAAATCATAAAGTAGATGAAGGGTCAGAAATACGGAAATCTGCTCTCATACCAGGTAAGCTTACTGAATGTCCTCATGCTGTGAGTCTTTTTAGATTTATCCATTAACAGTGAGGCTTGCTTACCCAAATCAGATTTATTAGATTGAAATAAACACATGTTTTTCCTTCAATACAATTTTACTTCCCTTCCCTTCCCTTCCTTTTCTTTTCCTTCTTTCCCTGTCTCTTATTTGCATCCATCTCCCTTCCTCCGTCCCTCTCCTTTCCTTATCTTTTTCCCTTCTATCTCCCTCCCTCTTCCTCTTCTGTCTTCTCTCTCCCCTATTAGCCATCTTGCCTTCTGGTCCTCTTTCCTTTTGTCCTTTTTGAAATTAATAGTCCGTTTCATTGCTGGTTTATGTATAATATATTTGTAAATAACAATGTAGAGAAGTGCTAATATAGCACTTCCTGGGAGGACATTTAAAAATAAAAACCTGAGATAGTAGGCTTTCTTAATGAGGGTTCCAACAGGAAAAAAAAAAATAGCTACCAAAAACCCAAAAACCCAAAACATAAGCTTGATTTTCTGTCTCTGTTGCCTAAAGAAAGTCTTTTAGCTAAAGCCTCACCTCTGGCCTTGTTTTCTACTTTCAGGGGATATTGTATTTCTCTTTTTTTGTTATATGTCTGGTTTGCAATGCCATTGATGTTCATAGGAAAGTGAGAGAATCGCTGTTTGAAAAGTCTATGCTCTACTTTATGAAGGCTTGCTTTATTTTCTATTTTTGAGATATTTTCCCCTTTTTTACTCTTGAAAAAAATCATGATCCAGGTCAACTCTTAAATACATTGGAAAACTTAACTGAGAAAAAATTGCACCACTTAAAAATAATAGATGTTCACCTGTATTTTTGGTTTTAATCTTTTTCTGATGTCCAATTGACACATCGGACATTATTGCTTCAGAACTGAATTTGTGTCGTAGATGAACTGGTTTTAGAATTCAAAGGAAAACATTGTTAATATTTGTCTATTCGTTTTATTTATTTTTGTTAAGCCTCACCAGAGGGTATTTTTCCATTGATTTTAGAAAGAGTGGAAGGAAGGGAGGGAGAGACATGGATGTAACAGAGACACATCGACTGGTAGCCTCCCACACATGACTTGACCGAGACTGGGATTGAACCTGAAACCCAGCTATGTGCCCTTGACCAGGAATGGAACCTACAACCGTTTGGTGTGAGGGCTGACACTCTAACCACTGAACCAAACCAGCCAGAGCTTGTTTATTTGTTTTAAGGCCCTGGCTGTAGGCTTCAAAGGGAGAACACACTAAGGTTTGGTTTGTTTCCCGGTTACTAGACAGAGTAGTGTGTCTTCTAAACCAAAGATAAAAAAGAAATCAAGGCATATATTATTACTTCTTAATTTCATTTATCTTTCTGATAACAGAGGAGATTTTACTGAAGGCTTAAAAATCTATAGGGGATGCTTTACTTGTGGTTTTGCCTCATTCCACACTACTTCTAGATGAAAATGGTGAAAACTTGAAGGTGTGTACAAAACTTTGCCATAAAATTACTTTATGGCTAATCTGACAGGATCAACTAATCTATGATGTCTGAATATGTTATTCTATTTCCCATATTCTATACACCCATTCTGATTTAAAAAAAAACACAAAAAAAACACACACACACAAAAAAACAAACAAACAAACAAAAAAACAACAACAAAAAAGTGCCTTGCAATCTGGATTAATATGTGATTGTAATTCTGCAGGAAAATCAAGAAAAGCAATGCCACTAAATACACTTTTATAGACCTGGTTTGGATTTTGTATAGTTTTCGTTATATAGATATCATTAAGATTTCATAGCATGGCAAATCCTGAAACATTTTGCAAATTGTACGAAGAATTAGAACAGCTGACTTTCCAGACTGGGCACTCGTTAATCAAATTTAATTTTTATAGTGACTGATATTTAGAATATAGTTTTGATATTCACTCATTTCTATAGATGGCATACATATCACTTGGACCATATCACTTAATTATGGAAATAATTCCTTTATCTTCTTCATTTGCCCAAATAAAGTGTAGGGTCATTTTTAAAAAAACAAAAAAAACTCTCAGATAAATATGCCTGGCTTTCCTTCATGAGAATGATTGTTTCACACCATTTCCCTTATAAAACTTTACACATTGATATGTAGTATATTTAGAAGTCTGTAACTTTTGGGAAATTATAAGTACAAGCTGACAGAATCTTTCTTAGAAGAAGACAGCCAGTAGTATTTCATTCAGTTCTTTTATGACACTGTGTGAGAAAGCTGCCTGCTACACCACAACTCTCATCCCATTAACTCACAGAGTCCTATAACCTTGAGCTATTCAATTTCAAATGGCCAAGTGAAATTTCCTACCTTGCATTTCTTAATAAATACTAAGGTGTTTGAAGAAAAGAGTCAGAATTTTCTGATGCTATAATTATTATAAACATGAGGGAAAATAAAATATTTGATTTAAAATATATGGGATAAGAAAAACACACAACTGTGTCATGTTTAGACTAAATACTGAATATAGTTTTCTCCTGTTTTCTCTTCTCTTCACAAAGTTTATTCCATGATAGGTTCTATTCTTCTTTAATAAATTAATTGAAATATAGTTTTAAATAGAGCAGCTTAGCCAAACAAAAAAAAAAAAAAAAGAAAGGAAAAGTAAACAACATGAAGCAAACATTTATTGAAGTCTTGCTAAGTGGTAGGCACTTTGTTTTCTGGAAATATCCTATATAACCACTCAACAACTTTATGACGGATATGATGCAAATGTTATTCCCGCATTATTAAGTGATCAAATTAAGAATCACAATTCCTTTCTCAAGGTAATATAACTAGGATTTGTATTTAGGGGTTATATTTATACTTAATTAAATGTAACACAATGCTTCTGCCTCAGGAAATGTTTCATTCATTCATTCATTCATTCATTCATTCAACAAATTGTATTAAGGACCTACAATATGTAATACTTTGCCACTCTCAAAATATAAGACTAGGAATAGAATTCAGTGCCAGTCCTCAAGATTGGCATATTCTATTGGGGAGAAGTAGAAAAGTTCCATTTAGTATAAAAGATGCTGTGATAGAGGCACAAATAAGAAACTGTGTCACCATTGCTGGAGAGGGAGTAAAATCTTTCTCAGAAGGAATATTGACACTGAGTTCTAAATGTGAAATTAGTTTGATGCAAGTGTGGATCAGACCAAAAACAAACAAAAAAACACCATAGTAAGGAGGCAAAAAGAGCAAGCAAGCACTATTAAGAATTGTAGTGTGATTTAATTTTTCTACATGAGCATCAGGTCAATTAGGAACTTTATTTGGCTGTATCCTATATAATAAAGAGGTAGTATGCAAATTGACCCTCACTCCATCACACCATCACAAGATGGCTGTGCCCACAGCAGAGGCGGGGTTCCCTTAACGAGCTTTAATGAGCGATCAGCAGGAATCTGAGGCTGTGTAGTGCTGGGCCAGGGTGGGGGACCTGAGGCTGTGTCCCCCACATAGTGGGGCTTGATAGGAACCTCAGGCCACATCCCCCACATGGCAGGCCTTGATGGGGGACCTCAGGCTGTGCCCCTACCCCCACCTTGGCCAGGGCACCTGAGGTCATGTCCCTGGCCCAGTGAGGCTTGACAGGGGCTCTAAGGTTGTGCCCCCCACCTGGTAGGGCTTGATGGAGGACCTGAGTCTGCACCCCCTGCCTGGTGCTGGGTCAGGGGAACTGAGGCCGCACTCCCGCCCAGTGGGGCTTGATGGGGGTGGGGCCGGCTGGGTCTGGATCTCGCCCAATGGGAGTGGGGCTGGCCGGATCTGGGTCTTGCATGATTTCGAGGTGTACGCGGATGGGTGGGGACTTGACTCTGGGTCCCACGGTGTGCCCCAGACTCTGACAGGAGGAAGATTTTCATATACATTTTACTAATTTTCTTTCATCTCTGACATTTCTATTATAGAGAAAGAGCAAATAGCAATACTAAAATATTTCCTCTAATTAATTCCCTTTTAATGTGCATGAATTTCATACACCGGGCCACTAGTTTTAACATAAGTGTATGGGAGCAACTGAAATGATAATGGCTGGTTTTTAATTTTTTTTAAATACCTCTGGCCTGCTGTTGTGGCTCAGTGGTTGAGCATCAACCTATGAACCCATTTGATTCCCAGTCAGGGCACATGCCCAGTTGTTGGGCTCAGTCCCCAGTGTGGGGCATGCAGGAGGCTGCCGATCAATTATTTTCTCTCATCATTGATGTTTCTATCTCTCTCTCCCTCTCCTGTTCTCTCTGAAAAAGATCCCTCTGGACCTAGCCAGTTTGGCTCAGTGGATAGAGCATTGGCCCTTGGATTGAAGGGTCCTGGGTTTGATTCCAATCAAGAGTATGTACTTTGGTTACAGGCTCCATCCCTGGCCTCAGTCAGGGTACATGGGGGAGGCAACCAACCAATATGTCTCTCTCACATTGATGTTTCTCTCTCTCCCTCTCTTGCACTCTCTCTAAAAATCAATGGGAAAATATCCTCTGGTGAGGATTAACAACAAAAAATCCCTCTGGCTGCATGTGGAGAATAAATTGTAGAAGATGCAGTAGAGGGAGACTGCTTAGAGAGCCATTACAGTGATCCAGATTATAGGGAGAAAAATTCCAGGATAAATTGTGGAAGTAGCATAGAAAATAATTGCTGATAAATTACATGTGGACAATAAAGGAAATGAAAAAATCAAAGATAAAAACAGTATAGCAGTATACATTTGAGGGCATAAACACTAAAATGACTAAGTTGCATTAGTCTTTTTAAATGGAGTTTTCAGGAGCATCCTAATTTTCACTTCCTGAAAAAAATTAGAGAATGTAGAAACTTCTGTTATAACAATTTGAATAGATCAATTATATTGATTCATTTCTAAGGCTGCCATGTTGATTTTTATTTCTGTGGAATATGACCTGATTAAAAAAAAGACCATATTAATCTTTTGATGAAACATGAAGAATGGATAGTCTCTTCAGCACATGGTGCTGGGAAAATGATATGCACATGCAAAAGAATTAAATTGGTCACTTATCTTGCACATATAAAATTCAATTAAAAATGGATTAAATATTTCAATGTGAGACCTAAAACTGTAAAACTGGAGGAAAACAGTCAGGAAAGTTTCTTGATATTCATCTTTGAAATAATTTATTAGATGTGATACCACAAGTACAAGAAACAAAAGAAAAAACAGACAGTAGGTCTACATTAGGAAAATTATCAAACAATTATTCAATCAATTAGTCCATAAATTGTTTTTGTTTCTTTGATTAGAAAAGCCAGTTTCCAAAGCCAGTTTACATACAACAGGAACTTCATTTGCAACTACGGTAAAGTCATATGATCACTACTTTTCTCATAACAGCCTTAACTGTTTCTGAAGGGAAGAAAAACACATGCAGAAATAAAAGTCAAGCAAGTTAATATGCAATAATAACTCTAATTTATCGAACATTTATTATGTGTGACTACATCATGCTAAAAAGTTTCTGTACTACAAAATAAACACTCAATGAAATGAAAAGGCAACCTATGGAGTGGGAGAAAATATTTGCAAACTATATATCTGATAAGAGGTTGTTATCCAAAATATATAGAGAACATACAATTCAACAGCAAAAAAACAACAAATAACCTGATTAAAAATGGACAAAAGATCTCCATAATACTTTACTTCAGATAAGACATACAAATGGCCAACAGTTATATGAAAAGATGCTCAATATTAATCATTAGAGGAATGTAAATCAAAACCACAATGATATATTGTTAGAATGACTATTATAAAAAAAAAAAAAGACAAGTGTTACCAAGAATGTGGAAAAATTAGAACACATTTATCCTGTTAGTGGGAATGCAAAATGGTTCAATGCTATGAAAAACAATATGGAGATTCCTATTATATATATATATATATATATATATATATATATATATATATATATATAATATAATATAATATAATATAATATAATATAATATAATATAATATATATATATTAGAGACCAGGTGCACAGATTGGTGCACAGGTGGGGTCCCTCAGCCTGGCAGACTATCCCGGCTAGCAGGCCAGTGTTAGGGACGCGGGAGGTTGCCCAGCTGAGGGAAGTTGGCTGTGGGAGCACACTGACCACCAGGGGGCAGCTGCTGCATTGAACATCTGCCCACAGTTTTATTGATCACTTACCAGGGGTCCTCAAACTTTTTAAACAAGGGGCCAGTTCACTGTCCCTCAGACTGTTGGAGGACCAGACTATAGTTTAAAAAAAAAACTATGAACAAATTCCTATGCACACTGCACATATCTTATTTTGAAGTAAAAAAAAAACAAAACGGGATCAAATACAATATTTGTATTTGCATGTGGCCCGCAGGCCGTAGTTTGAGGACCCCTGATTAGGCTTTTATATATAGATCCACATAATCAAAATAATTGCAATTTTTATCTCAGAGGGATGTCAGCATTCTCATGTTAATTGTAGCACTGTTCACAATAGCTAATATAAGAAAACAACCCTAATGTCTATCGATGGTTGATTGAACATAAAGGTGGTATTTACACATACATCAGAATATTATTCATCCTTTAAAAAGAAAGAAATCCTGTAATATGCAACAACATGAATGAACCCGAAGGACATCATGCTAAGTGATATAAGCCAGTCCCAAAAGGACAAACACTGCATGATATCGCTTTCATGGGGTATCAAAAATAATCAAACTTATAGAAGCAAAGAATAGAGTGGTGGTTGCTAGCAGCTGTTGGGGGAGGGTAAAGGAGAGTTGCTAAGCAATGGGGATAAAATCCGAGTTATGCAAGATGAGTAAATTCTAGACATCTGCTATACAACACTGTGCTATCTCTCTATATAAAAGACTAAGCTACCAGCCAACCGGCCGACCAGCCGGTAGCTACGATGCGCTCTGACCATCAGGGGGCAGACGCTCAATGCAAGAGCAGCGGGAGTGCTGCTCAGCTGACAGACAGGCACCAGATGCCAGACTGACAGCTGGCCAGTGCAGCTGTGGTAGCGCAAGCCTTTCCTGCAGACACTTCCCCAGTGCACAGGAGCGGCTGTGGTGGCAGGCACAGCAGGGCTGGGATGAGCGGGAGCAGTGCAGCGCCCTGCCGCTACATCCCCCGAGGTGTCCTGGATTGCTAAAGGGCCCAGGCCAGGCTGAGGGACCCCGTGCACTGGGCCTCTAGTAGATAATAATGTTACTTTGCACACTTAAAAAAATCTGTTAAGAGAGTAGATCTCATGTTAAGTATTACCACAATAAAATAAAATTAAATAAAAACTTCTGATGAGGTAATATCATTTAATGTTCAATTGTAGGGCATTATGGGAATTGTAGTTTTCAGTTATTCATATGTGGTTTGTGTGGTGTTATCTAGCCTTGCAAAATTCTATTCACCTGTCAAAAATATCATTTGCTGCAGGCAAATTGTTGAATGCAATTCTGCAAGACTGATCCGTATAGAGCGGTGGGTTTCTTGGAAACAGTACTACAACTACAAGTCTCCTCTGTCTCCCTACACGAAATGTAAAGGCATATCCATAAGATTTTGGTAATAAAGTGAAGCGATGAGCAGGTAAATAATCACCACACATTGAGCATTATTGTAAGGCATTTATGGGGTTGTCAGGATACTTACAGTGTGAACAAAATATAACCAGGGAAATTAAATACACAGGCTATGTTCTGAATCAAACTCACAAGTAGATAGTTCAGGATATAGGGATATTTAGGGTGATTTAAAAAATCCTTAGAATGATAGAATTGCAATACTGAATCATAGTCTGCCCTTTATTTTCTTTCTGAGAATCAGCAATGATAAATGGAAAAATGGCAGACCACAGCAAACTCATCTTTAAATGATGCAATAAAAAGAACAATGATGATCAATAGCCTTGATGGCTACTACACAAGTTACAGTTTGTACCCTTGGGAAAAGTTGGGATGACTCTACTTGACATTAGGGAAAGATTGAGTGTCAATGTTTGGATTTGTTTAATTATACACCCAAATCCTTTCAATATATCTCCAAAGCCAGGCTTTTTGCCTTTGAATATTTGTATTGTGATTCTTTTGGATTGTTTACTGGTTACTTCTCTTTATAACTGGAACTTGAACATTAAATCCCATTGGCAACAACTACCTGTCAAGAGCAAAAATAAAAAATAAAAAAAATTATGTATTTAGTTTTCAATGTAGAAGTGCTCGTAGTTGAAAAAAATATGTACCTGTCAAGTTTTCAACATCTCACTGGGGATGCAATGCTGTTGTGGTTTCAGAACCTGGCTGACAAATTCACATTTCAGTAGTAAAGACAAATCAAGGGTTTTTCTACCCCCCACTCTTTTTCAAAATTCCTTTTTCCCCTACAGCTTTGACAGTCATACAGAACAATTTGAGATCTAACTGCCACTTTGATGCGCTACTCCATTATTAAGTGGCACAGTCACTATAGAATGGATGGTGGGCCTGTACTAAAGGCACTATGGATTAAACAGCTTTCTACAACAGAGACACTGAATGGTCCAAAGAATTTTGAAAGATTTTAAAAAATATACTTAAAAACTGCTTCAGAAACATCAAAGTATTTAAGTAACCTGAGGTAGTAAATGATAAACTATGAAAATCAAATTATTTTTTAGCAAAATTCTTAATGTTTAGAGGAAACATTAAATAAATTAGCAAACATAGGAAAACCTACAATTACTAATTTCAAATATGAGTGCCTCAAGGGGCTTAAAAAAGGCAGTATGAATCTATGCAGACTTTAAGATATGAAGAAATGAACATTTATTATGTGACAGTAATTTCACACCATATTAATAGAAAAGGGTTGTAAGAGCATTTCTTTATACCTAAAAGGTAGAGTTTCCACTAAAGTAATATTGACTTAAAGTGCTTAAATTAATTCTTTTGTCAATATCTTTACAGTAAATCAATACACCTAGAATTAACACATTTTGCCAGAGGCAGACTAATCTTGGCAAGTTTTAGTTACAATTTATTAATCAATTGGTCACTCTTAGGAAAAATAAAAACAAATCAACAAAAATTTGATAATAATACAAAATAATAGAAGTTTAATATTTTGTTAGATATTCTTCTTTTAATCCAGGGGATAAAAATATCAAAGGCTACCCTATTATGGTGACTCCCTTTTATATGTTTTTAGCTAACAAAAGTAAGTAATCACTTTTTCTAAAAATATATAAAAATAAAACGTTAAGGCTTACTATACTCCAGAATATAATAGGTCACAAAATAAATATTTTCATAAAGTTATTAAAGGCAAAGTAATTACTTTAGAAACATTGATCCTGTGATATGTTCCAGGGAAGAAAAGACAAGAATTGAAAATTGTGTTAATGTATATAGTTCTGAAATATTTGCTATAATGCTTATCCTTTTATAGTTTTGGCAACTCAATCAAACTGATGATTATCTGAGGATGTGATCATAGTTTCAGTACTCAGTACTCCGTATGTGTGTTTTTTTAAAATTTCTTAGTCTGTTCTAGATGGAAAAAAAATGGAATCATTCCTTTATCCACTCTAACTAGTAATTCTCAAAGCAAGAAAAAATACATCAAGGATAAAGGGATGTTTTATACCTTTTATAAGGTGATGGTAGAGAGGTGTGGCCCTATAAAACAATAGTCAATAGTAAATATATTGCTGTTTGATACGGAGACGTTTAAAAAAGAAAGGAAAAAAATCAATTTCATCAGTTTCTCACTTTTTTATTTTTGAATTGCTAAAGGGGTTAAAAAGAGAGAGTGAGAGAGAGAGAGACCAAAAAGTAATTATGGGAAATAAAATAAGAATTTTCTTAGTTACAATTTCTGGCCCTTTGCTGATTGCAGTAAATTATAAATTATGCAGTCAGTGTAGGCCAACAAAAGAAGACATCTTCAAATCTCAGTCAAAGGTAATTACTTAAGTCGGCTGAATGTTCCCTTTTCATAGAGTGTGATCTCTCCCTGACAGCTCACACTGACAGATGACCTTCTCGGCAACGTTCTTATCCTTCGGATCATGAGCAGTGTGCCTCTCTCCCTGAATATCTCTATATATTTGTGACACGAAGCTTTCAAATACAGCTATTGACAAATCAGAACATCAGTCTAAGTGCTGGTCTCCCTATCACTCACAATATAGTAGCTATCACTTGTGGTGGTGTAGAGCAAGCACATCTCTGAAAAATGAGTTCTCACCAAGTGCTAATTTGACACAGCTCGCTTGCCTTCCCATAATTGCTCTGTCATTGTCAGTTGGCAGTTCCGGGCTCATTCCTGGAAGCTGTGCTGTACAATTGGATACAATTACTCCCATTTACCACCACTATTATGCCACTGATGTTGCCCAGTCCGCATATTGACATGCCTCATTAAACCTGGATTCGGGCCATTAATGAACATTGTTAGCATTTCTCTTAAACTTTTTTGCCTCTAATAAACAGTCAGTGTTCCATGAAGGAGCACTGCCATCCTTGTGATATGATATTTATTATCTTATGGGGGAAGGGGACTCCGCAAATGGAAACTATCCAGATGCTGAGAGAGAGAGAGAGATACGGTTAGATCAGTAGACATAGAGTTGATCAGCGGGACCTTTCTTTGCCAGGAGCATCCCAATCATTAACTGAGTGACTTTTTCTAACCAAAAAAAAAAAAAAAAAAAAAAAAAAAAAAAGGTCAAGCAGCATAAACATGAACACCTCCAAAGTGCCCCCATCCCAGTGAGCTCTCAAGGTTGCATCATTGTCAACACCTCTCTCTAGCCCTCCCTTACCCCCAGGTGGTGCTACATGCCACGATAAAGATCATTTTGCCCTGGGTCTCCAATCCATTATGTCCAGCTAACTTCAACGGGCATTTTTATTCAGAGATAATTATGTGTTGATCAGAGAAGTCAGCGGCTGTCACCCATACTGCAGGCACACCTGTGGTGTGACATAGGTGGTAAGGATGCCCCGCTCTTGAGCTGTCATGACACAAACAGGGACTTTATTATGTATGTGTCACCATTTATCTTAAGAAAATGATACTTTCGCACACAATGACAATAATGAACCTTTGCAACACTCCCATAAATCTTATTTGCAGTTTTATTCTTGACCTTCATTAAATATATACTAAGCATATAGAAACGCCTATAAATATGCAATATACTTTCTGTCTCTATATATGTTTATGTCTGTAGCCAGGTATGTGATTTCAAATTGGAAATATAAAGATTTTAACTAGAAACAATATCTTAAATAAAAATTAAGTTAGTCACTTAGTCTTGTAACTTTTCTATAATAATGATAAGAAAATAAATATTTATGCAGTTGGGGGTATTTGTTGAACAGTATGAGTGCTACTAAAAGAGATTTACTTGATTAAGTAGTGTAAAGTTGTCATGTATTTTCTGTAATCAAGGTTACATAATAAAACTAAAGAGAAAAATCTTCATTTAGACAATGTTGACTTCTAAACCTTTATGTATGCATGTTTTCAATAAAATTCCTACCAAATCAATTGGTGTGTAATAATTAAGTTCACATCTATATGACTTTGAAGCATTTAGGAAACAGGTAATTTTCTTATTTTAGTTGAAAACCTTGATTGTAATGTATAGAATATATATTCAAGACATGAAATTGAACTGAGCTACATTTTGGAAAAGTAATAGTTAAGGAATAATTTAAAAAGTAATAGGTAAGGAACAATTTTTAAAATTATTTTCTTTTAACTCCATAATCCATAACACAGTCCTACAGAGTTTGAAGGAGGGCATTGCATAGAACTTTCATGATCCTGGGTAATTTGGGATCCTTAATTCTTAACACCTAGCTTAAGATCACCTGCAGACTTATTTCTTGGAGGTTCTTTAATAAAAACAGGGATACTTGTCCTTTCATTTTAGACAGAAAATGTAAATTATAACAACTTCCAGAATATTCTGAGTCCTGCCCTTCTCCCACCTAATCTGCTAAAACAAAAAAAATTATTTATTGAACAGTTACTAGTTCTCAGACATCATAACAAGCCTTCTTTTCATGTTTTCATTTAATCCTCAATCAAGTTAATGAATTAGGTATATTATTATCCTCATTTGAGAGCATATACTGAGAAACAGAGATGTTATGTAACTCTCTCAATGTCACAGAGCTGTCAGTTAGGTAAGGCAGGACTTAAACCCAGGGGAGTTGACTACAATTACTATATTCTTAACCAATATTCAATACGGCCTCTCAAATGACTGGCATTTCTGTATTTAAAATGGCAAGCCAGTTTGATTCATTTGTTTCCACAGGATTAATTTTGAAGTTCACTGTTTTGGCATAGTAAAAGCATTATGAAAGTATAGACTTAATTGGATTATTTTCTGTAACTTTTACTATTGGGTGTTATTTTGTGTTTTGATTGGAATATAAAAATGCAAGGGAAAACATTTTTAAAAAAATTAAATTGATCTCATTTCAGAAATAAAAATATGTCACTTGTCTCTTATTAAAATACTAGTGACGCGTCGCATGAAATTGTGTGAGACCCGGGGCCCCTCTCCCCCTCACACCCATGCCATGAGACAGCCCTGAGTCCCAGAGTCCCGCCCCGTGTGGCAGACATGCCGTAGGGTGGCCCTGAGTCCTGGAATGCCACCCCAATGCCCCGCATCCGGGCTGCACACAGTGGCCGCCGGGCCCCACCCCTGAGGTGCACATGCGAGGCGGCAGAAACCCCAGCAGAAGCCACACAAAGCAGCCACTAGGACCCCTGCACCACCGCTGGGCCGCAGGAACCCCAGCAGAAGCCACATGGAGCGGCCGCTGGCACCGCCCCCGCTGTGCACACCGCCATCTAGTGACGGCATTATAGCATGAGGGTCAATTTGCATATTACCTCTTTATTATATAGGATAGGTCTAATTTATTCTGATCTAGTAATTTCTGATCTCTTATTTGCAAAAGAAGAAGGGGATATGCTTTTATATGATATGGTTCAAAGTTTTATTACAAAATATAAATTATTCTCAAAGTTAGTGTAAGTGTTGGTTTCTGCTGAGCTTTTCATGAGCAGTGACTTTCTGTGATGTGGACATGTGTCTGTTACATGGAACAGGGGTAATCTCTAAATAACCTTATTTGCTAGTTTGCTAGTGGGAATAGTAGCTTGTAAAACTAATAAGCTCTATTTTCTTTCAAATTTGGTTATTTTCTTTGTGGGTTAATTAAGGCTGATAAATAATTTCATACTTGAATGAAAAAGAAAACATTGAAGAATTTTTTGTTTTAGCAGACATATAGATCAATGAAACAGAATAGAGAGCCAAGAAATAAACCCAACACCTTTATAGTCAATCAATATAGTCAATTAATAACAAAGACGGCAAAAATATACAATGGGGTAAAGGTAGTCTATTCAATTAATGGTGTTGGAAAAATTAAACAGATATGTACAAAAAAGTGAAACTAGACCAACTTCTTACACCATCCACAAGGATAAACTTACAATGGATTAAAGACTTAAATGTTAGACTCAAAACTATAAAAATCCTAGGAGAAAATACAGGCAGTAAAGTCTCAGGCATTTCTTATAGCCATATTTTTTTCTTGATTTATCACCTCAAAAGAGAAAAACAAAAGAAAAAAAATAAACAAATGGAACTATATCAAACTAGAAAGTTTTTGAACAGCAAAGGAAACCATCAACAAAGTGAAAAGACAACCCACTGGATGAAAGAAGATACTTGCCAATGATACATATGATGAGATTAATACCCAAAATTTATAAAGAACTGATACAACTCAACACCAAAAATACAAACAATCATCTAAATAAAACGGGGGTGGGGGGGACCCTGCATGGGCGCTTGTCTAGAGCGGACATATAGATGGCATAAAGACGTATGAAAAGATGCTCAATGTCACTAATCACCAGAGAAATGCAAATTGAAATCACAATGAGAGATCACCTCACACCTGTCAGAATGACTATCAACAACAAATCAACAAATAACAAGTATTGGCCAGGAGATGGACAAAAGGAAGCCCTCCTGCACTGTTGATGGGTATGTAGATTGAGGCAGCCACTATGGAAACAGTATAGAGGTTCCTCAAAAAATAAAATGAAACTACCTTGTGACCCAACAATTCCATCTGTGGAATATATTTAAAGAAACCGGGAACACTAATTCGAAAGAATATCTGAGCTCTTATGTTCACTACAGTTATTTACAATAGCCAAGATTAGAAGAAGCCCAAGTGCCCATCAGTAGATGAATAGATAAAAAAGCTGTGGTACATTTATACAATGTAAAAAAGGAGGAAATCTTACCTTTGGGGACAGCATGGATGACCTGGAGAATATTATACTAAGTGAAATAAGCCAGTCATAGATAGATAAATGCAATATGATTTCACTTATATATGGAATCTATAAATGAACAAAATAAACTAACAAAGTGGAGACAGACTCATGGACACAGAGAACAGGGTGCCAACTATCAGAGGGGAGCTGGGTGAGAATGGTGGAATGGTGAAAGGATTAGGCAAAGAAAAAAAAGAAAAGACTGGAGTACACAGAGCACAGTATGGTTATTGCCAAAGGGAAGGAGAGAGGGGGAGGTAAAAATAGGTAAATGGAGAATAAATGGTGATGGAAGGAGGCTTGATTGGGGTGTTAAACACACAATATAGTATACAGATGATGTGTTGTAGAATTATATACCCAAAACCTGTATAATTTTATTAACAATGTCACACCAATAAATTCAATAAGATAAAAAGCATTTCTTGTTTTGTTTTTGGCAAGAGTAGGCTATGTAACTATAATTGCCTTCTGTATGTATTTGTCAACATAAACCTTGAAGTATTATTATAGAAAATTTTGGGGTTTTGTTAATAATTTTAATTAATAATAACCTTAAAATTGCCCTGCTTTACCTCTGCTCCCTGATGTTTAAGGAGCATGAAAATACCAGAAGAAGGGGTGAGGGACGTGGCCTGCGAGGTAATCACAGGCTAATATGTTAATTTTATAAAGGAGAAGGATTATATTCCTTGCTTGTGTTCTTTCCCCTTCTCTTTATTTATTTTTTTCGAATTTTTTTTTTATTGCTTAAAGTATTACAAAGGGTATTACATATGTGTCCTTTTTTTTCCCCCGCCTTTGGCAATCCCCTGGCCTCCCTTACCCCCCAGTGTCTTATGTCCATTGGTTATGCTTATATGCATGCATACAAGTCCTTCGGTTGATCTCTTACCCCCCTCCCTCCTGCCCCCCAACCCTCCCCGGCCTTCCCATAAAAAAAGAAGGAACTCTTACCATTTGCAATGGCATGGATGGAACTGGAGAGCATTATGCTAAGTGAAATAAGCCAGTCAATGAAGGAAAAATACCACATGATCTCACTCATTCATGGATAATAGAGACCATTATAAACTTTTGAACAATAATAGATACAGAGGCAGAGCTGCCTCAAACAGATTGTCAAACTCCCCTTCTCTTTATATAACAAAAGTGAGAGATGAACTCTGGTTTGAAACCAGAATAGTCTTTGATGCCTAAGATAGATGGAACTGAAGCACAAGAGAGTATAAGTTCTGAATATAGAGATAAACACATTTGGCTGAGACAATGATGGATTCAGTAATGGCCTATGAGTTTGGCTTAGCTTGCTTCAAGCTGTAGTACCTAAATAGTTAGAAAGAAGTATATTTTATAATTATGGCATTCTTTGGGGAGAAAAATAAATCTTCTCATTCCTTCAGTGAGATATTTTAATGATTCACATTCATTATTCAAAGAAATGTTTTACTGAGTGCCCATAAGTATCAGGCATCATTCTAGGACTAGAGAGACATCAATACACAAAAGAGATTAAAAAGTTTGTCCACAGAGAACTTACATACTAGTGATTAGAGATATACAACAAGTAAAACAATTAAATAAATTATATAGTAAAATTAAGTCAAGGAAGTAGCATTGAGAAGATTGGGGAAGGGTTGTAATTTTAAGCAGGTCTCACAGACAGGTAGACATTTGAGCAGAGATCTGAAGGAGTTAAAGCAAGAAACATACACGTATCTAGGAAGTGAGTGTTCCATGAAGGAACAGCCATTCAGGGGCATGTAGGGAACATGCAGAGGTTCTCAACCTTCTGGCCCTTTAAATACAGTTCCTCATGTTGTGACCCAACCATAAAATTATTTTCGTTGCTACTTCATAACTGTAATGTTGCTACTGTTATGAATCGTTGTGTAAATATCTGATATGCAGGATGTTCTTAGGCGACCCCTGTGAAAGGGTCGTTTGACCGCCAAAGGGGTTGAGAACCACTGGTTTAAGGGATAGCGAGAAAATCAATGAAACAAGAGGGGAGTGAGTGAAATTAAGTAAAGAAAGGGAAGTGATAGTTAGAAAGTATACCAACTTGTAGCGGAATGTTGTTTTTATAATTGAGTTATTGATTTGCCTTTGCTTTTTATAAGTGCTAATCGAACACCCCTCTTATCTCAAAGAGAATTAGAAATTATGCCTGAAATAGGCAGTACTTAATTTTATTTGGTTTCTAGAAGTCGGATGCAAATATTGGGAATGAATCCATCAGGGTTTTTTTTTTTCTTTCTACAAACACTGTTGGAGGGCTGTCTTGTCAATCTGTTCAGTGTGTGACTGTGCTGTACAAGTCTCTAAACAACATTCACAGATCAGCAATGGTGAATTCACTTATATTCTCCTTGAAAGATACATTTAGCTGGCAGAGTTAAAAACATTTGAAACTAATTTTGCATACTTTTTTGTTTTCTTATAGCGTATTTACCAAAAACTTTCTGTGAAGCAGAGAAAAAAATGTTCACATATTATGTCTGTTGCTCTCCCATTATTCAATTATGGTGCATACATATGAAAGAAACTCAATCTGTCTTCTGCACTCCTTGGCTTATAATTTAGTTACTTATTGAATTGCTTTTCTCATTCTATATGGTTAATAATAATTATAGTGTAGCCTTCCTAGTATGTCTTTATTATTAATGTAGCATCAGCAAATTTTGCTTATTTAACACACATATATTTGAAACACACTCTGGCCCATTTTTTCTATATGAGCGCTGATTGCATTTTTATTTTATCATTGGTTTTACAAAGTTTCTATATAGGGTATTGTCATCTTTATACTCATTTTAACATTCAAACATTTGATTCAGAACTCAACAACAAAAAAAATATCTGTGAAATGTATAAAAATTCCTATGAACATATGTATATACTGTATTATGGTGAAGATATGTGACTCATATGGCTCAATGAAGATAAATTGAAACCAAACAAAAAATGGAGGTTTGCTGCCACAACCAAAGCCAGACTCCTGAGGCAGGTGCTGGTGCAAAAGGAAAGTGGTTTTATTCCAGAGTCACATGACCTGGGAGAATGGTGGACTTCCATCTCAGAGACCAATCTCTCTTCCTGCTCAAGACCCCTGTTCTTATAGGGATATAAAAGGCGAGGGGTGTGGGGGTGGCGGGGGTGTGTTTCTTTCCTGTCCAATTATCTTGCTAAGTTTTGGCCACTCAGGTCCTATCCACTCATATTTATAGCTTTCTGGTGCGCTCAGTGAAAGAACCTCCCCCTACTTCCATCTTGGCCAATGGGGGAGAGTCCCTGGTGCTTGGAGTGTCTATGGTAAGAAAATTACCTGTTTTATAATGTCACTACCAGCCAGCCATGTTTTATATTAAATTTATAAATGAATTCTGTGATTATGACATAAACACTGGATGTTTGTTTATTCATTTACTGGAATAATTACATAAAAATAATAAAACTTGAGCTATATATATATATATATATATATATATATATATATATGCTTGTGTGTGTTATAAAAATAGGTTATAACAATATAAAAACAATAGATCTCACATATGTGGAATGCTAAATTCCAATCGATAATTTTTTTCTATTGCATTTTCATAGACATGTTTTGTGATTATTAAGATTGAAGGTTTTAATCACAAACTTGTCTCTATGCAGAGTAAAACATTTTGAAATCGAACTGCACTCCAGCAGTGAAGACAATGTGAAGTTGTTTATAAAACTTGGCATTTTGCATCCATTTGACCATCTTTCTTACAAAAGGAGATGGTCAAAAAAAGCTAAAAGAGGAAATTTCCATTGTTCAGTATACACTACTTATTTCTGCTTAGCTATACCCATAATTTATTTAAGGCATAGATTGGATTATTTCATGTGTGTTTTTCTTATTTCAAGAATTTCAGACATTATTTAAGAGAATCATATATGACTCATATATTATCTGAATCATATAAATAACATTACTATAAAAAATATAATGCCAAGAAAAACAATGATGAAGAGTCCCCTTACAAAATGACACTTTCCTAATTTTGGCTTATGTTTTTTATAAGCAAATGAAAAGATCAGCCAATATCTATATTTGCAAGTTGGTTATGAATATGAATTTTTGAATTAACATTTGAAAATGATAGTTGAAATAGAAGTCAGCATATAGAAACTGAAAAGTTTTCTTTTTTTTTCTGAGCATCTATTATTATCATATTAAAGTGTGGAAAATTGAGAATGAGAAAATTATCTATACTAATAAAAGGGTAATATGCAAATCAGACTGGATGTCTTCTGGATGACCTTCCAGACGTCCTTCCTGACAAAGCCAGGCCTGGGCAAAGCCGCCACAGTCCTGGGTGCCTGCAGCTGTGGACAACCCAGGAAATGCCACCCCCAGTCCCAGGAGCCTGGAGCCAACCTGGGTAAAGCTGGCCCAGGTCCCAGGTGTCTGCGACTGGCCAGAGGGAGGGAAGCCTGGGTCCCGGGTGCAGGGGCCGAGGCAGAGACAGTTAGGGGTGATGAGGCTGGCAGAGGGTTAGTGGAGATCAGTCAGGCAAGCAGGCGAGCAGTTAGGAGCTAGTGGTCCTGGATTGCGAGAGGGATGTCCAACTGCCAGTTTAGGCCTGACTGGCAGTTGGACATCCCGGATGGGGGGTCCTGGATTGGCAAGGGTGCAGGCCGGGCTGAGGAACACCCACCCCCCATGCATGAATTTCGTGCACCAGGTCTCTAGTAATATAATAATGAAGAAGTTTTATACATAATTTAAATGTAAAGGCAGAGTAAAATCTTAAAATAGGAATTAGGGAAAGTGTTAGAATAGTGAAGATAAAGCCACAATAGCAAGTAATAAATTGTGAAACTAAAATTGCATCTTCTTTTTCAACTTCTCAGGTCCCTGTTTAAAAAATCCTTAACACTTTATTTTCAGATTTTTTCCACCTATGTTCTTCTTATTTAATATCTGTTCAACAACATGTGAGAAGATAAATGCCTCTTCATGTACCCATTAAAAGAAAGTTGAACAATTATGGATATGGAATATAGAATATATTTTAAAAGAAGGATTCAGGAATTCAGTTATTTGTAGTTACCTCATAACAAATTGTATCATTGACTCTCACATAATTTTGCTTCTTACATAGACTGGTCACATAATCAATAAAGAAAGAAAGCTAAAGCAAATGTGTTTTATCAGTGTAAATCCCCCGTTACATTGATTCACCTCTTTCCCTTTTTTAAGTAACAATATTTGTTACTATGTCTTAGTATTTATGATATCAAGATGCAAGACATATGATTGAGGTATGGACATAATATTCATTATAATTATTCCTTATACTATGAGGAGCCTGCTGCAAAATCACAATTCAAGTATTTTCATATATATATATATATATATATATATATATATATATATATATCCATTCATAAAAATAAAAATTAAGACATCTATCTTAGTATAAGCCATACTATATTTCCAATGAGTTTATAAGTCCTGCTACTTACAAAAAATTTTACAAAAAGATTTATATCTATCAAAAACAAACAATAAAAAAAAGAACAGAAAAATATGAATGCTGTTGTTTTCAGAAAATGTTAAGTGTGTGGTAACCAAGCTATAGCACTTCATGCCAGAAAATCTACATACTGAAGCCTTATAGAGAATGATTAGTTAACATCATTTTAATGATGAGTTAATGTCTAGTAAAAGCATTCTAATTCCAATATATACAAAACCTTCTACTTGAAGACACAGGACCAGGGAGAACAGACCCATGACCTTTGTGATACTGGCAAAGGTTGGGTTCACTACAGTTAATGCCCAATTTGTCTTTCAAGGTTAACTACACATGCCATGCTGGGAAATGAAACAATTACTAACAAATTTTACAGGTATATTCTGTCAAATTTAAAAGGCAATCGAAAGCCTAAATAAAAATTATGCCCGAGGAAAGCATGTAAAAGGAGATAAACTGGGAAGATGAGTGTCTGTATCTCTACGTCTATATTTGAGAAAGACTCCTTCAGAAAAAGGCAGCATAAACTTTTCAAGTACACAGATGAAAATGCTTATATTGAACAAATCAAATATCCAGCTTATGGAAATGGAAATAGGAAGGACAGCACCTAATCATCTGGGCACAGCAAGAGTACATGATTCATTATTCTGTAATTAACTTTTAATTAACTTTGCTTTACTTACTTTAGAAAATTAAATAAACTTCATTTTATTGCTCATGCTAAACCAATGAGCAGAAGCTAGAGTTCTGCTCTAATTAAAATAAGCAGTTGAGCAAAACTGTGTGTAAAGAATAATGAAGAATTGTTTCTATCCAATTGATATATTTCTTATGTTCTGAAACAATTTTATAGATTTTTTTTCAAAAATTCTATTAGTTAGGGACTGAAGCTTTCTGAAATATGTGATTTAAAAAATAATATTATAGTCTAGGCTTAAGTATGAGACACATAATTGATTTAAACTTAAGTAGCATTTAAAATTAGATGATTGAGAGAAGTGAAGGAAGGAGAAAAGGAGTTAAAGAAAGAGAGGGAGAGAAGGGAGAATGAAAAAGGGAGAAAGATAAAAAAAATTTTTAAAGCTGTGCTATTTCATCAACCATCCATATAGGGTGAGGCAAAAGTAGGTTTATTGTTATTCATATAAAAATAACATGATAATTAATAAATAATAATTCAAGAATAATAATAAAAGAATTTTATGCTCTCTTGCTGACAATCATCTGCCTTTCCATTCTTTAATAGTAACACAATGGCCACTCCATATTGATTTTAGATTATAAATTCTATAATTTTGAATTTCAGAAATTTTTCCTCTCTGTATTATCTCTGATATCCACTGTCTCCAATTCTTAATTTATCTTGAATCTGTTTTTCTTATCATGTGCTCTTATTAAATACTAGAGGCCCAGTGCACAAAATTCATGCACTCTTGGGGGGGGGGCATCCCTCAGTCCAGCCTGCACCCTCTCACAGTCTGAGAACCCCCAGAGGATGTCCAACTGATGGACATCTTAGCACTGACACGGAGGTAAGAGAGGATCCCGCCACCGCCACTGTGCTTGCCAGCCGTGAGCCCGGCTTCTGGCTGAGCAGCAGTCCTCCTGTGGGAGCACACTGACTACCAGGGGGAAGCTCCTGTGTTGAGCGAGATCAGGCCGAAACCGGCTCTCCAACATCCCCGAGGGGTCCCAGATTGAGAGAGGATGCAGGCCAGGCTGAGGGACACCGCTGGTGCATGATTGGGGCCGGGGAGGGACACAGGAGGTTGGCCAGCTGGGGAGGGACCGCAGGAAGGCTCCAGGGTGTGTCAGGCCCATCTCACTCAGTCCCAATCAACCGGACCTCAGCAACAAGCTAACCTACTGGTCAGAGCATTTGCCCCCTGGTGGTCAGTGCATGTCATAGCGAGTGACTGAGCAGCCTTAGCATATTATTAACATATTAAGCTTTGATTGGTTGAACAGAAGACCAGATGATTGGACACTTAGCATATTAGGCTTTTATTATATAGGATGGATGATGTGTTCTTTAAGAACATCATTTCTTTCTGGTTTCACTTACTTTCCACTCATCCTTTAAACATAGTCAACCTTGTCAGTAGTATAACCAGATTAGCATCCTAGAGATTCCTTATCCTATCAAAATACCTAGATAACCGGTGTTCACCTGTAACAAATCTCCACTTGTGAATTATTTGTCATCACAAAATAATGTGTATAGGAAGCTAGGGAAATGGAAACAAACCAGGCCAAATATACCTGGATTGGATCAAAATAATCTTGAATGAGAATTTTACCATACCCTTAACTCTACTACATAGAAGGTGACTGGAATCTTTTTAATTTCCTTTAAGTTGTGTTTGTTTTAAAGTGAGTGAATTAATGAATTGGGTCCATACCAAATTTACCTTATTTACTACCAGCTAAGCACATCCTTGTTCTCAACAAGCCCTTTATTAATCTTATTTTAATTACAGTTGATGTGCAATATATATTAGTGTCAGGTGTACAACCCAGTGATTAGAAATTATATACAATGTGTAAATATATATATATATATATATATATATATATATATATATATATATATGGATACACACACACACACACACACACACACACACACACACACACTAGAGGACTAGAGGCCCGGTGCATGAAATTTGTGCGGGGGGGTGGGGGTGGTGTCCCTTAGCCCAGCCTGCACTATCTCCAATCTGGGACCCCTCAAGGGATGTCCGACTGCCTGTTTAGGCCTGAACCCACCGGGCAGTCGGACATCCTTCTCACAATCTAGGACTGCTGGCTCCCAACCGCTCACCTGCTTGCCTGCCTGATTGACACTAACTGCTCCCCTGCTGGCCTGATTGCCCCCAACTGCCCTCCCCTGCTGGCCTGGTTCCCCCTAACTGCCCTCCCCTGCAGGCCTGGTTGCCCCCAGTTGCCCTACCCTGCAGGCCTGGGTCCCCCCACCCCCAACTGCCCTCTCCTGCAGGCCTGATCACCCCTAACTGCCTTTCATTTCAGGCCTGGTCCCATCCAACTGCCCTCCCCTGCTGGCCTGATCGCCCCCACTGCCCTCACCTGCCGGCCATCTTGTGTCCACATAGGGGCGACCATCTTGTGTGTTGGAGTGCTGGTCAATTTGCATATTACTCTTTTATTAGATAGGATAGATTGCCATTTTATTACTCATATTTTTAAACTTTTTCTTCTTCTTAGAGAAGACACTTTAACATTTCTTGTCTGGGAAGCACATTTTCTGGTCTTCCATTCTAAATGACACCTTTGCTGGGCAGAGTAATCTTGATTGTAGGCCCTTGCATTTCATCACTTTAAATATTTTGTGCCAATCCATTCAGGTCTGCAATTTTTAGTTAATAAATCAGTTGACACTCTTATTGGTTCTCACTTATTAATAATTAACTACTTTTAAGGATTTCTTAAAAGAATTTCTCTTTGTCTTCTAAAGTTTAATATTTATTACCATTTTAATTATGATGTGTCTTAGTATTGGTCTCTTTTGCTTCATCTTGTTTGGGTCTGTCTACACTTCCTGGTCTTGTGTGTCTTTTTCCTTCACCAGGTTAGGGAAGATTTCAATCACTATTTCTTTAAATAGGTTCTCATTTCCTTGCTCTCTCTCTTCTTCTTCTGGCATCCCTATGATATGATGCTGTTATGCTTGATATAGTTCCCAGAGGCTCCTTAAACTATCCTCATTTTTAAAAACTATTTTTCCTTTTTACTGCTATGATTGTGTTTTTTCTGTTACCTTGTCTTCCAAATCAGTGATTCAGTTCTTGTCTTCATTTAGTCTGTTATTAATTTCTTTTAGTGCAGTCTTCATTTCAGTTATTGTAGTCTTTATTTCTGACTGGTTCTTTCTTATGGTTTCTATGTCCTTTTATATGCTCAGATATGGCCCCAACCTGCTGGCTCTGTAGAGGGAGGGCTTAGAAAAGGAACAACAGTATTTTCCAGCACTTCTCTCTAGGAGAAAGCTGCCACTCAGTCCCTTCCCTGAAGCCAGATGATTTAATTATCCCCCATATCTCCCTAGAACTTTTGAAACTTCTGCCCCACCACTGGAGTTCTGAGTGAGTGAGTCTGTGTGCCGGACCTTTACAATAAATGTCTGGGACTCCAGGAGACCTCTGTCTCACTCAGCCATAATATCTACTGATTTCCACAACAGACGTGACAGGGACTTCTCTTCCTGGCACTGGAACCCAGTGCCTCAGAGGAAACCTTCACAGCCGAGATAACCCTCCTGATTTTTAGTCACCACATGTGAGCGTGTCATCAGCCAATTCTGTGTCTCTGCCTCTCCTACTGTTCTAGATGTAGCTTCTTCTCTCTGTCCTTAGTTACAGGACTTATGTTCAGGGAGGCTTAAGTTGGTTCTCAATAATGGTTTCTCTGTGGCCCTTGCTGAGTTGTTCAGTTGGTTAGACCATTGTCCTCATGCACCAAGGTTGTACATTCAATCCCTAGTCAGAGCACATGCAAGAATCATCCATTTAATGCATAAATAAGTGGACCAATGAATTGATGTTTCTCTCTCTCTTTCTCTTTCTCTCTCTCTCTCTCTCTCTCTCTCTCTCTCTCTCTCTATATATATATATATATATATATATATATATATATATATCCTAAATCTATAAAAAAGTATGGCTCTTCTGTCATTTACTTGTTATTTTGATGTGGTTGTGGGAGGATGCCAGCACCATGGTTCCCTACTCTGCCATCTTGACCACACTTTGTTTATCTTTCACTACATCCTATGCCAAGGGAGTGCCAAACCTCTTGTTACTCTTCAAAGCATCTTTTTTAATACTAAAAGATCCAGAGCTTGTGATAAGGCAATATAAGGTGTCACTTATAAGAAGAAAGGAAGCAAGTAAAATCTAAAGTTTGAAAAATGACAAAAACAGATGATTGAACAGTCTGAAAGCAACAAGCATTTTATTTATTTTTCAATATTTAACTAGAGAATTAACATTTATTTCTATGCTGGTAACTTTTTAGAAAAGGAAATAGATAATTTATTATTGGGTTTTTCTCTTTTCTCAGGTGGAAAAGTATTATCTATAGAAAGATATATTTGTTTTTAGTGACCTCTTTATTTTTATTAATATTATTATTATTTTATACTAGATGCCTGGTGCATGAAATTTTTGCACTGGGGGGTTGGTGGGGGCGGGTTCAGCCCAGCCTGCATTTTCTTGCAGTCCAGGAGCCCTCGGGGGATGTCTGACTGACTGGTTTAGTGCTGCTTCCCAGGCAGGAGAGGCTCCACCACTGCTGCTGCGCTCTCCAGCCATGACCCAGGCTTCTGGCTATGGGATCACACTGACCACCAGGGGGCAGCTCCTGTGTTAAGCATCTGACCCCTGGTGGTCAGTGCACATCATAGTGACCAGTCATTCCGCAGTTCAGTTGATTTGCATTTACCCTTTTATTATATAGGATTTTCTTTTGGAAAGGGTCTGAAGCTGTGGAATAAAGTGAGTTAAAGAGTATCTATGTGTAGATGTCTCTGTATGAATAAAAATATATCCTATCTAATAAAAGACAAAAAAGGTAATTAACCATACCTCTGCTACGCTTCCCATTGGCTAATCAGGGCGATATGCAAATTAGCTGCCAACAAAGATGGTTGCTGGCAGCCACGCAGCTGAAGCGAGCAGGAGGCTTGCTTGCTCCAGTGATGGAGGAAGCCAAGGTTCTCCACCTG
Organism: Myotis nattereri; assembly: GCF_964212035.1. Lineage (NCBI taxonomy): Eukaryota > Metazoa > Chordata > Mammalia > Chiroptera > Vespertilionidae > Myotis > Myotis nattereri. Next base: position 10,019,370 of record NC_138086.1, on the reverse strand, counting down.
CCGTGGCCCGGCTCTGAGCCCAAAAGCAACAATTTTTCAATTATAGAAGTTAAAAAACCCCAGATACCTGCTTTCAGTGGGCTGCAGCCTCAGAGCTGGGAGTGCCAGTGATGACAACAATGTTTCAATTATAGAAGGTAAACAAATCCCAGAATAAAAAAAAAATAACAGAAAGAAAAAAATGAGAGGCTGGGAGCTTCAGTCGCCTGCCATCCTGAAAACAGCCCTCAGCCCCTCACCCAGACTGGCCAGGCACCCCAGTGGGGACCCCCACCCTGAAGGGGGTGTGGCCAGCCTGAAAACAGCCATCAGCCCCTCACCGAGACTGGCTAGGCACCCAAGCAGGACCCCCACCCTAATCCAGGACACCCTTCATGGCAAACCAGCCGTCCCCCACCCATGCACCAGGCCTCTATCCTATATAGTAAAAGGATAATATGCAAACTGACCCTAACAGCAGAAAGACTGGGAATGACTGGTCACTATAACACACACTGACCACCAGGGGGCAGACGCTCAATGCAGGAGCTGCCCTCTGGTGATCAGTGTGCTCTCACATGGGGGACCTCTACTCAGCCACAAGCCAGGCTAATGGCTGCCAGTATAGCAGTGGTGGTAGGAGCCTCTCCTGCCTCCTCAGCAATGCTAAGGATGTCTGACTGCAGCTTAGGTCTGCTCCCCATTGGCAAGTGGACATCCCCTGAGGGCTGCCGGGCTGCCAGAGGGATGTCTGATTGCCATCTTAGGCCCAGTCTTCCTGGGAGCAGGCCTAAGCCAGCAAGTGGTCATCCCCCAGGGTTCCCAGACTGTGAGAGGGCACAGGTTAGGCTGAGAATCCCCCCGCCGAAGTGCACAAATTTTTGTGCACCGGGCCATATATATATATATATATATATATATATATATATATATATGTAAATCTATTATTTTAAATTCCAGCTATCAGCATGTAACTGCATTCCTCTTTATCAAATGCAAGAACATAACCAATAACTGGAAATTATTGGGTGTCAGAGTATAGTAAATTAGTTGGTCACAGTATATGTGACAAATTTTTCATTTATTTAAATTGTTTCCCAAGTTTTGGTATATTTTCCCAGGGTGAGATTTGTTGGAAAATCAAACATACCAGAAAGATCAGCAGCTAACATTTTTCACATAACCTGAACAAGTGTAACTTCTGATCCTATGAGCTTTACTGTTCTTTGTTCTTTCCTTCATCATTTCTGGTTTATTCTCTGTACTCATAGGTACATCATTTTCAGGCCTTTTCCAAACCTATGCATTGTCCTTGATTTTTATTTCTAATGCCAAATCCTCTTACGGTTGCAGAGTCTTTCTTAATATAATATAAGGCTGAAACATTCTTCTTTAGTTTCAGATCAGTGTTCCTTGTCCTTCTATCTCTGATTCTTTGAATAATCACATTCTTTCATTTATACAGATGCTTGTAAGGTATTTATAGACAGATCAAATCCCCTTCAATCTTTCTCTTCTCTTGACTATATGTCTATGACCCTATATCACATCAAACATTTTGTCTTTTTGTAGTTTTAATTTTCTGTTAACTCTCTCAATTCTTCTACAACTTTTACATTGCCAGGATAAATAGAAATGCAATAACTCATTTATTTTTATCATAGGTTAAGTATAGTTGGAAAGTTTTTGTCAACTTATGTACTCGTTATTTGGACTGTAGTTATTCTTCAATTATTATTTTTATCTAAAGATGAATTTTTGTTATTTTAATGAAAAGTATAATTTTTAACAGAGTGCAGAATCTCAGAGGGAAGGCAGGGGCTCCTCTTTTAATATCCATATATAATTTCCCTCAGTTCTCTGAGTCACTGGAAATATGCATATTGACTCTTGAAAGAGTACTATATATTTAATAATTTGTTGAGTACAGGTGCAAGAACCTGGCCTTGAGTTTGTATTAATTTATCATAAACATAACTAATTTCAAATCTTTTATTACTACTAAAGTCTCCATCTTTGTACAGTGAGTAGGAGTTTTTCTAAATATATATCAATGCTAATTAGGTCTGCTATTTGTATTCTGCTGTGGGTGCATATGTAATTACATATATATTTACAAAAGTAGCTATAGGCATTCTACTCTGCATGAATATTTATAAAATGTACTTATAGGTGTTCTACTAAATTTTTAAATGCATTTTATAATAGAGATGTTAAAGAATTCAATAGGGATATTTATTTGGGTCACTAGTAAAAATGAACCCAAATACAATGATAAAAAATACATAAAACCCCCAATTTGAAAAAATGAGAAAAAATAATTAATACAAGACTAGAATATGTGTGTGACTGTGTGTGTGTGTGTGTGTGTGTGTTTTGAGATGTGGAGATTGTACATATGTCTATATGGAGGAATTATTAGTCCTTAAAAGTCTACGGAATATTTCCCAATGGAAATCACAACAACAACAAAAATAATTCATATAAGGTGCCCTAATTGTATATATACATATATTCATTTTCTGTCAATGTCTGAGTAATATTAAAGATATAGAATATCAAGTGTTGATATTTAACTATTTTTTTTTTTATTAAGCTCCATTCCTTTTCTTGCATACATTGCAGTTCAGAGTAAACATCAAAAACTATAATGGAATCTAGACTTTAAATCAGGAATTTGAGAACTGTCAAAGGACAGTTATCTTTATTATGCATAGGATTATAATAAGTAATCTATATGATTTAATAAGAAAAGCTCATAACAATTTTATACTAAGAAATACAAATTTTATATATGTGCAATGGTCATTTTATGACGGTACCAAAAGCATCACTGAAACTATAAGTTAAAATTGATATAAAGTTAAAGGCTTTCAGAAATAGTTCCCTCTTGTGAAATGGTGTATTGACCAACTTAATCCAGCGCCTCATATTTTGATTCAAAGAAAATATATATTATGGCAAAAAAAATATTCCTTACAGGCAGTTTGTGAGCTGCCAAGTCATACTGACATGGAGGCATGGGAAGTTAAAGTCCACTTATGTCTTACTTTTTAATAACAGATTTTAGATGAACTCTTCTGCTTTGGATAATTCATGAAGCGATGATAACTGTAGGAAATTAAACCTATTTTATGTTTATAGATTTTAATGATGTTCAATGCATCACATGTAATTTTTCCATAGTAATATCATTATTGAGCTTTTCCTAAGTATTACAACTTTGTAAGTTGTAATTGTCAATGAATATTCAGTATTCACTATGTAATTTTTTTATATGTCCCTAAATTTTGCTATGACAAAAATAAGTACAAGGGTGGGGAAAATTAGGTTTACAGTTTATGTGAAACACAGTTTGTTCTTGTATTAATATGTATTATTTTATTATTTATTTGTATTACTACTGTAAACCTTCTTTTCCCCACCCCTGTATATAAAATAAACATAACTATACACAGTCTAGGCCACTTTCACAGAGACTGGGTGTCTCAGAAGGCTAGAGGATAATGTATAAAGAAAATATAATTATGGTCAAATGTTTTCTCAGGAAAATAGACATATAAGAAAACTTTATTTTCCATGTTTGTTTTCCTTGGACCAAGGAAGCAGGCTTTGTAATATTGTACAAGCAATTGCAGTCCTAAGGCAGAAGGATCTATGCAAACAACTCATTTTCCCTCTCATTGCCCTTTTTATAAAATACCAAATATGTGTACTCTCCTCCAGACATATATATTATTGCCTATTTTATCCTCTTAGAATCCACTTCCCAGGAACAATGCGCAAACTCCCATTCCTCAACCAATGGAGTAGAAATTTGCTCAGTTCCCTGTTCTCAGATGTTTTTGTGGGGCTTTTCCCTAAATTTTTGTCCCAATCTTAAACATTACCTTCTAATTTATCATGATGAAGCTGGGTTCCAGATACATTTTGCCATTGTTTTGCCAACTTGCAGTATTTTAGCAACTTCATATTGGACTCACAAACTTGGGTATATAATCTCAGGGCAAAAAAACTACCATCCTTTGTACTGGACACGTGCCTGCGTATATGCATCACATGCATATCCTAACTGCAGACTCATCCCACACCAATTTTAAAATATATATTTAATCTACTACCGATTATAAATTAACAATTAAATAGTCACTGTTAAAATAGTAATACTTTCCTTTTAACAGCCATATAATTATGACAAGAAATGTTATTTTTATCTGTCATAAGTTCATATGTAGAAAAACAAAATATTAATTTGTTCTAGTAGCATTTTACATGTTAGTGGGAAACTAGTAAACCTCTTACTAACACTTTTAAAATTATATGTTTATTTTAAGCCATCCTTCAGTCTTTTAGTATTCTCTGGATTTTTTAAATGATATGTAGGAACCAGTTTGGGGTTGTTTGTTTGTTTGTTGTTTTTGCAAGAGGACCTGGGTCAGGTTTAGTCAGACAAGGAATTGTAACCAATAGGAAAGTGGTTTGAGGCCTGAGTCTGAGATCATGAAAATTGGAATGGAGGTTCCTAATATTGCTATAAATAAGGAATTAGCCGAGGGTCCAAATGACCCCAGATCTAGGTGACAATGTGAATTCTCAGGTCTTAACAGCGATTTGACAAACCAGCAATCATAAAATCAAAACAGAGGCTAGAAAACCAGTGATATGCATGACAATGTCAGGTCAAAAATCTGGAATTGTGATGTCAAGGGAATGGAAAGCAAGGTCACTACCTTTAGAGCGATCAAAGTCTACAATTCCAGGACTTAGATGTCTGATTACAAGAGAGCATTCCCAATAATCGAATGTAGAGAAGAGAATGAGATTATGTCTGGCCTTTCCCTGCTTTGCGTGTGGCCTTGTACCTGTCAGCACAAGCAGGGAGAAATGATGGGCCCCTAAATAAGTGGAACAACAAATTGATTTTTTTCTCTCTTTCTTCCTCTCTTCCTCTCTCTAAAAATCAATAAAAAAGGAATACAGAGTTAGGCAAAAGTAAATTTACGGTTATAAGTACACAAGAAACAGGGTTAATCTTTGTATTATTATTTATTAATTATATTATTTTCCATATGAACAACTATAAACCTACTTTTGCCCCACACTGTATAGAACATTAATAGCTATATCAGCCGAAACCGGTTTGGCTCAGTGGATAGAGCATCGGCCTGCGGACTGAAGGGTCCCAGGTTCGATCCCAGTCAAGGGCATGTACCTGGGTTGCGGGCACATCCCCAATAGGAGATGTGCAGGAGGCAGCTGATCGATGTTTCTCTCTCACCGATGTTTCTAACTCTCATCTCTCTCCCTTCCTCTCTGTAAAACATCAATAAAATATATTTTTTTAAAAAAATAAAAAAAATAAAAAAAATTAAAATAATAGCTATATCAACAGTTTTTATATCATAGAAGTACTTGGATTCTGGAAGAACAATTGGAGACCCACAGTATAGTAAAAACAATTAAAAAAAAATGAAAGGACACTAAAGATTCTGTGGTCTGGCCCTTAGAGTTCTGAAACAGTTGAAGCGTTTGACTAAGGTCACTGGGAACCAGGTGAATGTCATGAGCACTCTAGCTGTAAGTATAGTCTTTTCTGAAAGTCACTCAATGTCCTGACCCCCAGATATATCAGGGGTGCCTGATGGAGGCCAGGGCCCTAGGAGATTGGTTAGTGCTCTAGGTTCCTGGTACCAAGTAACAACAGTGAGTCAGCACAGGTGACTATACTGTCAACTTAGCTTTTATTATTTGCAGTTTTAATTCAAATTTCAGACACATCAGAACATACACACACAAATATTGTGAGTTAACACACAAAAGTCCAAGAGTCCCAAACGTCCTCTGGTCCGGGCTATTGACAGATCGGTGATTGCTGGTCACTCCGAGTCACAGAAGCCTCAGTGTCCAGAAGGTCCACGTCTTGTAAGGAAAACTGCTGAACTAGTTCAGACAGCCAGGCCCCAGAATACGCCACAGCCGCCAGCCAGACCCACAAGCTGTCAGCACAGCTCCTTGGCAGGAGGGCGAATAGCAAGTGTCACTGTTCTTAGTTTCACTTTTATCTTATGACACCTTTCACACCTTTCTTTATATCTTAGATTTTAATATTATTCTAATACTTTAGTTTAAAGCTTTTGCTGAGAACCTATTATATGTGACTAGAGCCCCGGTGCATGAATTCATGCATGGATGGGGTCTGGTCACCCACTCCAATGAGAGCCAATGGGGCCAGGCCAGCTGGGGGGAGGGGCCGCGGGCAGTTCTGGGGCTGATTAGGGCCCTGATCAGGCCGGTTGGCCGCCGCAGTGCACGTCATAGCAACTAGTTCTGGTTGTTCTGCCGTTCCAGTTGCTTGGCTTTTATATATATAGATAAGTACCTGACGTGATTAAAACAATATTTGTCATCATGAATTTCATAGTCTCCTTGGGAGGATATACATATAAACAGGGAATTTAAAATACAGCGTGGTATGTACTGAAACAAAAATATGGATCCTGAGGAAGAGGAGCACTGCAGACTAAAAGAATTCTACCTGAGGCAGTCAATGGCAGCTGCAAATAATATGACTTGTGTCTGGAAGAATAAAGAGGAGTATACAACACAGGAATCAGCAAATACAAAAGCCTGAAGAATCATAAAAGGCACAGGAAATCCAAGAAAAAATGACAAGGAACGTTACTAGTGCCTGTAATTAGAGTTGATGAAGTTTGGGAATATTCTGAAATGACATTGGACAGAGGTTGAGAATAAATCGTGGAAGTCACAGCTAAGGTAGGAAATTTGATATTTTTTTCCCAATTAGTAACAGGTATCATACAAATATCTTAACTAGGCAATACTTTTCTTATCTTTTTATTTTTTTAATTGAGGAAAATAGCTGACAGCATTGTAGCTAATCATTTGGACTGGAGAAAAATTGATGGCAATGAGTCTTGTTAGGTGCTTGTTCCAGTAGTCTAAGTTAATAACAACAAATGATAAGTGTTGAGAAAGGAAGGCAGAATTCAAGAGATATTTTTTAGCTGCAGTGGGTGCAATACCTGGATTGTGGAGCAGTGGTAGTGCAGCTGGAGAGAAATGGATGTATGCCAGAGACATATAAGAGATAAAGTTGACAAACCTTAAAGCACATAAAGAAAGAAACAAGCTATCATGAGTTAGATTTAGTTGAACCAATAACTCTGATATCAGACCAGCAAAACCTTCAGATATTGGAATTTCATATATAAAATATAATTTTAGTAAATGTTTTAAGAAATCAAAAAGGAAATGAAAGGTGTGACTAATGAGAAGGATATTATCATAGCTATCAATGCATAATTGTAAAAAAAAAATAAAAAGCCATGGAAATAGGAATTAAAAACTTAAATTAGCCCTAGCTGGTTTGGCTCAGTGGATACAGTGTCAGCCTGCAGACTGAAATGTTCCCGGTTTGATTCCCATCAAGGGCACATGCCCAGGTTGTAAGCTCAATCCCTAGTAGGGGGCATGCAGGAAGCAACCGATCAATGATCCTCATCATTGAGTTTTTATCTTTCTCCCTCTCCCTTCCTCTAAAATCAATAAAAATACATTAAATTTTTTAAAAACCCTGAAATCAGAAACTGATTAGGGCAACTAAAAACAGACTAGTCACAAGTTAAGTAAAAAAAAAAAAATAGTAAAATGGAAGATAGAGTTAAACAATTGTCTAGATCAACATAGAGAAATTTAAAAAATACAAAAGACATACTAAAAGACATGATGAATAGCATTAGAAGTTCCAAGATGTAAGTAATGTGAGTTCCATAAATAGAGAATAGAATGAATGGGACAAAGCAGTGTTCAATGAGGTAATTAATGACTGTGAAATTACCATACTTGAAGCCCAAACAATGATTAAAAGGATACATCAAGAGGCATCCCCACCATTACTCACTGTCATGAAAATAAATATTGACTGAGAACAAAGACAGATTACAAAGGAAAACTTTTAGACTGATTTCTGACTTTGCAATAGAGTAACAATGAAAGCCAAAATGCTGTGGAATAACATCTTCAAAAGTTTTAATGTATACATAGCATTACATATCCTGTAAAATTCCATTTTAAGAATAAGGGTAAAATAGACTTTTTAAGATAGGAAACACGGAGAGAGCTTACTTTCAATAGACTATCAAAAAATTTCTAGAGGATGAGCTTCATAAAGTTAAAAATCATTAAGAAAGACTAAGAGTGATTGAAGGATGACAATTAGAAAAAATAGCAAGCATAAGATTAGTTCAAACAAAACTTGATGGTATAAAACAAATTTCACAAACCAGATATGGTTACTTTCAAGATTACTTGATAGTAGCAATAATTAATTTGTGAATATTAAATTTCACAATTAATATATTGGATAAAAATATAAGTTTTGAAATAAAACATCCTAAGGTCCTCATAATGTTTGGAAAGAAAGAGTAGATATTCCTTAACTCTGGACATTTAAAGTTAAGTATACATGCTAACACTTTTGGGGTAACCACTAATATAGTAGAGAAAGATAGAGTGTGTAACTTCCAAAATAATGGAATGGAAATATATGGGAGCAGGAAGGGGACAAACAACAAGCAAATAATAACAATAATACTCGATATAAATTTTATAGAAGCAAGAAAGAGAAAATGGTGTCTTAGAAAAGAGAACAAATAGAAAACCCAACATAATGGTGGAGAAGAATTTCAAATTATTAATTGTTATAATAAACATAAATGGACTAAATTCTGAAATTAAAAGTCTAAAATGTCAGAAAAAATTAAAAGATGCAATTATATTAATATTAAACAAATAGAAAGTAACACTAACCAAAGGAAATTGTGTCCTATATTGTTATCCCACAAGGTAGACTTTAAGGCAAAAACGTTAACAATAAAGAGAAACAATAAATAATGATAAAATACTCAATTTACTAGGAAGATACAACAGAACTTTTATATTTCTAATAATTTGGCTTCACAATATAAAATGAGAAAAAATTAAAAACTTCAAGGAAAATAAATTTTAAATGCTATGTATGATATTATTAAATATATACCTACAAAGCAAGATTCATGAGATCTTCAATATCATTAATAAACTGATAAAAATCAACTGTGACATTTAAAAACACACACACTGATAATCTGCTTTAGAACTTCTGAACAAACCGATAAGCTAGTAAAATCAATGATTTTAAGAATAAAGAAATTGAGGTCTCAACAGGGTTGATAATCCACCAAAAGCCAGACAAAATATCCTGGCAAAGCCACCACTAGAAGCAACTTAACCAATTTTTAGGCCAGAATGTATTTTATTTAAATAGTGTTTGAATATAGCCCTATTGTCTACTGAATTTTTCTTATAATATAAATGTACTGGTTTAATTAGTTTGGTTTTGTGTGTTTTTGTTCTTTTTTACACCTTATTTGGTGTGGAGGAGTAGATGTATGCTAAGATCTAAAATGGAAGCAAAGAAAGACATAAGTAGACAGACGTGGAATTTCAGACAAGATAAAATGAAGAATGTAGTTAGATAGAAATTAAGCAAGTCATAGCAAAACCCATTTGGAAAAAGATTCAGAATTACAATTCTAGCATAGAATTCTTTCCCCTACCAAGTTGAATATAAGAAATACCCATAACCAGTCCTGGGACTATTCTGAATTCTCCTGGAAATCATGTATGGCTGGAAAGAATCTGGACTATATCAAGACTCTAAAGAATCCTATACTCTCCATTGCTATCCACATGATGTAATAAAGCTTATAGAGCTGGTGGAGAAAAAGATATTAATAGTAATTGGGGTAGTGTTCCAACAAAGGTCACATAAATGAACACAGAAAAAAGCTTTTGGGCAGATTCATTTTTCAAGAATTATACTATCACAAATTCTTAAACCACAGCCATTTTTCATCATAACATTACTTCTATTCATTGAATTATGTCAACAACATTTTTTATTCTCATTATAATTTTCAAGCCTAACCTCATCTTTATGTTCTGTTTATGAGTTAAATTCTTCTGATTTGATTTATTTCCCTATCCAATCTGCCAATCACTTCAACTGTTACCTATAACCTTAACTTCTCCAAAAGTACTCTTACTGCAGTAATGTTGGGTTCAAAGAAAGAAGTAAATCCTCTGTCAAATCGAAGATAGAATAGTAAAAGGAGAAAAGTCCAAAGAGTAAAAGAGGTGGCTTTTATTATATGTTTTCTTTAAGAAAGTTCTCAATATTTGCCTCATATATTTTTTTTTACAGGCACACCTAATTCAGCTAATATGAGATATAAAATTCAATTCAGGAAACTCTCAGGCATATCGAGACATCAGTTGAAAGAACATACCATTTTTTCAGCCAATGTAAAATTATCCAGTATATACTATGTTCCAGGCACTTTTTAAATTTTTTTTAAATTGAATTTATTGGGGTAATATTGGTTTGGATAATCATACAGGTCTCAAGAGTACAACTCAATAAAACATCATTGGCACACTGCATCGTGTGCCCATCTCCCAAGCAATGCCTCTTTCCATCCCAATTTCACACACCCCTTTTGCCCACCTCTGCCTAACCCTCATCCTCTTTCCCTCTATCACCACACAGTTGCCTGTCTCTGTTTGTTAGATAAATATGTTTTTGGTCTCCACCCTTCACTTTCAATCATCCAGTCCCACCACCAATCTCCCCTCTGGCAGTTGTCAGTCTGCTCAGTGTATCCACGCCTGTTTTTACTTTGTTCATTAGTTTATTTTGTTCATTAAATTCCCCATGTAACTGAGATCTTATGATATTTGTCTTCCTCTGAGTAGCTATTCAACGTAGCAAAATATCTCCAGGCCTGTCCATGCTATCACAAGAGGTTAAGATTGGCTTCTTTATTATGGCCCCTTAGTATTCATTTGTGTAAATGTACCACAGATTTTTTATCCACTCATCTACTGCTGGGCACTTGGGCTGTTTCCAAATCTTAGCTATCATAAATAATGCTGCAATGAACATAGGGGTGTATTCTTTAAAATTAGTTTTTCAGGTTTCTTTGGATATTCCCAGAAATGGGATGTTTTGTCGTAAGAGAGTTCCATTTTTAATGTTTGGAGGAAACCCCATACTGTTTTTCCACAGTGGCTGCACCAGTCTGCATTCCTACCAACAGTGCATGAGGGTTCCCTTTTCTCCACATCCTTGCCAGCACTTGTTTGTTGATATACTCATAATAGCCATTCTGAGAGGTGTGAAGTAGTATGTGACTGTGGTTTTATTTTGCGTTTCTGTGAAAATTAGTGATGTTGAACATTTTTAATATGTCTGTTGAGCATCTGTATGTCCTCTTTGGAGAAATATCTATTCAGGTGATTTGCCCAATCTTGCATTGGGTTGTTTGTCTTCCTTGTGTTGAGTTGTATAAGTTCTTTATATATTTTGGAAATTCATTACTTATGAGATGTGTCATTGGCAAATATGTTCCCCCATTCAATGGATTCCCTTTTCATTTTGTTCATTCACTTTCAACCTGTGTGTATTTGTTCTGAGGTAGGTTTCTTGTAGACGGCATGGATATTGATCATGTTTTCTTATCCATTTATTTATTCCATGCATTTTAATTGCAGCATTTAATCCATTTACATTTAAAGTTATTATTAATAGATAATTATTGTCATTTTAGTCTTTTTAAATTAAATATTTATTGTTGAAAGTCTTATATATGTCCCCTTCCCCCCCGCCCCCCACATTGACCTCTTCAAGCCTGCCCCCATCGCACATCCCAAGCCTTCACCACCCTATCATCTGGGTCTATGGGTTATGCATAGATGCATAATGTTCTTTGGTTGATCTCTTCCAACCTACCCACCCACCCCTGACTTCCCTCTGAGATTTCAAAGTCTGTTCCATGCTTCTATGTCTCTGGATCTATTTTGTTCATCGGTTTATTAAAATTATAACCTTGCTCAATAGAATAGTCTTGGTTGTAGTCCTTGCTTTTAACCACTTTGAATATTTCACGCCAATCCCTTCAGTCCTGAAATGTTTCTGTAGTGAATTCAAGGGCTTTATGGGAACTCCTTTGTAAATGTCTAATTGCTTTTCTCTTGCTAATTTTAAGATTCTCTCTTTGTCCCTATTCTTTGGCATTTTAATTATGATATCTCTTGATGTAGGCCTCTTTGGGTTCATTTTGATTAGGACTGTCTGTCCTTCCTAAACTTGTGTGACTTTTTCCAGGTTAGGGAAGTTTTCAGTAATTATTTCTTCACCAGGTTAATGTGATAAGAGAGACAATAGGGAGAAATTTAATTTTTTTTTTACAGAAGTAAACTAAAGGAAGTTAGGGAACTTTTCAGTCATTATTTCTTCAAACAGGTTCTCTATCTCTTTCTCACTTTCTTCTCCTTCTGTTACCCCTATGAAGCTGATGCTGTTATGCTTGAATGTCCCAGAGTTCTCTTAGACTTTCACTTTTTAAAATTCTCTTCTCTTTTTGATGATCTGCATGGTTGTTTACTGTTATCTTGTCTTCTAAATAGCTGATTCTATCTTCTGCTTCATCTAACCTGCTGTTGATCCCTTCTAGTGTATTCTTCATTTTAGATATTGAATTCTTTATTTCTGATTGGTATATATATATATATATATATATATATATATATATATATATATTTCTTTTAAATGTTTACTATAGCTTCATTTAAGTTCTCACTGATAACATCCATTCTTCCCTCAGGTCCTTGAGCATTCTTATAACTATTGTTTTAAGCTCTGCACCTGGTATTTTGATTGCTTCCATTTCATCCAATTCTTTTTCTGGAGGCATCTCTTGTTCTTTCATTTGGGCTTATGCCTTTGTCTCCCCTTTTTATCTTTGTGTATTGGGTAGGTCTGCTATGACTCCCAAACTTGTTAGGATCGCTTTATGAAGTAGGTGGCTTGTTGAGCTCAGTGATACAACCTTACAGATCAGCTGAGCTTCATGCTCTAGGAAACTTTCTTGTGGGTTATGTGCATGCACCCTCATGTTGTACTTGAGTCTGGAATGCTATTGGCCCTTTTGCTGATGGAGTTAAATCATCAGACAGGCTGACTATAAGGGTAAACCTCAATCAACATGTATATGATGCTGTGCAGGGGCTGCCCACCAAGGCAGAATTGTTCCCATCAGGATCTGGTGCCTGCTGAGATCTTCCTTTGGATGTGCTGCTTATGTGGCTAGTTGGATCAAAGTCTGGTGTGGTATGAAGCCAACCATTGGTTGTGTTAGTTCTGGGACCACTTGGGCAGGGTTCAGGTATAGGTTGATGTCAGACATTGTGTGTGCCCTGCCTATAACTGCCATGCCATTCACTGTTTGTGGCTGCATCTATTGGGCTTGGCATGCATGGGAAGGGCCAATCTTTGTACAAGGGTCAGCTTCTTCCAGCTTAGAACAGAGGGGAGATCTGAAAAAGGGCTGAGTCTCCCTGAGGTCTGCCTCAACCTGTTAGCTACCCAGCCACGCCTTGAGGTTGCTCGGTCTTCCTCCAGAGCCTTCTGAAGAAAGACTATAGCGTGAACCCAGGCTGGCCACAACCCACAGGCTGCAAGCCAAACCACTTGGTCTCTGTCAGAATCTTTAACTCTAGTTCCACCAGAAGGGGCATGCCACAGGTACAGGTTGAGTGCTGCCAGCCATCCATCTCTGCAGGAGCAAGTTCAGCTGCCCTGGGCTCAGGGAAACAGATCAAAGGTGTCTCCCGTTGCGGGTGATGCTGCCCCAGCCTGTAGGTGTTTGCTAAGCAAGCACTTTGTCCCAGTCCCAGACAATAGACTCTGTGGGATGAACATTTTGAATGCCCAGTTCTGAGCCACTCTCTGTACTTCATGTGAAACTAACCCCTTCAGGGTTGGGTACTCAGGGCTTGGCAGGGCTGATCTAAACAGTCTCCCATTGGGCATGATGCCCACAAGCCTTAAGGGAAGTGTGGGCACTTCTTTCTCTTCCCTGCATTGGAGGAGCTAAGCTCACAAGGGAGATATGGGTATCTCCCACCCCCCACAATGTAGTAACACATCCCAGCACCTGCTCATTTGGTTCCTAGACAAAAGCTTCCCTGAGAGACACCACTCCAAAGTCCCAGTTCTACACGATACTCCGGCTCCCCTGCATGACTGAACTCAGCAGGATGGGGTTGGCCAGGTGGTTCAACAGGCGAGGTAAGGGGTTCCAGCTGTGTGCTCAAGGTGGGGGAGCCTGGCCCTCTTTACAAAGCCACGGCTTAGTCACTGCCTGAGCCTCAGCCAGGAACCTTCCCAGAAAAAGGCTCCAAAAGTCACTGCTGGGTGCGGCCAGCAGACCCTTCCACCAGACTGAGCAAGGCAGAGGGGCCTCACCAGCAGTCAGGGACCCTGAAGTGCACGCCTCAGACTGGTGCTGTAACAACAGGAATGCTCCTTCCTGGGAAGGTGGTGTCTGGGTTTCCTAGGCAGACTGAATCCCCACTGATTTTCACCACCAGATGCCATGAGGGCTCCTGTTCCCATCTCTGTTGTTCTGAGCTGGGGATCCCTATGTGGGGTTGAGACCCTATGCTCCTGGGAGCGGGGATGGGGGTGAGGGTGTGCCTCCAGCACAGAGCCCTTTGGCTTCTCAGCCACTGCACCTGGGTGTGAGGTCTTGCCCTTTTCAAGAGAATTGTAATACGTTTCGTTGTCTTCACCCTTCTTGCAGTCTCTATGTGGCTTCTGTAAATCCTTGATTAAAATATTTCAGTTCAGCTAGCCTTCAGTTGGTTATTCAGGTTATGGAAGCATGAAAGAGAATAGCATGCTTACATACTAGTAAATGGTCTTGTACAGCCACGTTAGACTATCATTGAAAAACAGCAACACCTTCTCAAATATTCATCAATTTAATCCTCGGTTCTTATCCTTGTTATTCCTATCTAAATTTAGACATTTCACACTTGGATTTTTATCATAGTCTCCTAATTATAAGAGTTTTTAATTTCATCCTCTTTGCCGTAACCCGTTATATATATTGCATTTCTAGATTATTGTACCTAAGTGGTAGCTTGAGCCCATTACTCCTCTATTGAAAAAAGAAAGAAAGAAACCAATGACATGAAACAAACAAAAAATTCTCTCTTATTATGGCCCTATAATTCTTTTTAGGCTCCATTTTCATCCTGCCCTTCCCTGATCTTTATTGGTAGCTGGCCTGTAAACACCATGAGACAGGAGCCATGTCTCCTGTCGTCAACATTCTATCAACAACACATGAAACATTTCCCACGATATTCTGGATGCTCAAACTTTGTTGAATAAATCAATAAAAAATATGCGTAGTTTTAAAAATCATGCCTCTTCAAGTTTTCTTCTATTGGCATGGACAGGGTGGCAACTAAAGAGACAGGGTGGGTAAGTGGATAGAGAATAGAACAAGTGATTTATGCTGGTGTGGTTGAGCTCCAGTGCCTACTTCTACTTCAACTAGAGCAACTCGGCAATGCCACTCCCATTAGCTTTGTATTTCAGGGTTGGCATACATTTTCATAGAAAGCATGAGCTTAAAACAGAGGGACCGTTTATTCTAATACAGAACAATGTATGAAGTTTGGAAATCCAGATTCAGACCGCTTACTTAAGCTTGATGAATGAGGCACGTGAGGTGCTAAGGGTGTAGATTTAAGGTGGTACTCATTCTCAAGGGCCATGCATTTGGCATACCCTAGTCTAAGCTCCAGTGACCAAACCTTTCTCCAACATCTTGCTTATGCTTGCCACTAGACCAGTGGGTCTCAACCTTGGCTGCGCATTAGAATCA
>NC_138086.1:9813591-9998591 GCF_964212035.1 Myotis nattereri | reverse complement strand
TTTCCATTGATTTTTAGAGAGAGTGGAAGTGAGGAAGGAATGGAGAGAGAGAGAAACATGGATGTGAGAGAGACACAGCGACTGGTTGCCTCCTGCATGCACCCCAACCCGGCCAGAGATGGAACCTGCAACCCAGGTAGGTGTCCTTGACCCGAATCGAACCTGCAACTCTTTGGTGCTCAGGCTGACTACTCTAACTACTGAGCAACACTGGCCAGGGTGTGAGCAGACTTTTTTTTTGAGTATTTTTTTTTAATCAATAAAGTCTAATGGCAAGCACTTTTCACAATGTTAAGACTTTCTACATTTCACAGGAATATACCGAAAAACATTTTACAGATGCTGTGTGTGCAGAGCAATCGATCAAATATTTGAAATCATAAAGAGGAATATGTTGCCGGGGTCACAATATCCTAAAGGGCACATCTGTGTGTATTTCTCGCCGCTCTCCTTCTTACAGGTATATCAGGCGGCGCAGGGTTCGAGTAAACAGTGTCGGGGTATGGATTTATGCCAATATGGATCTACTCTGAATGTTAGCAAAAACGAAATGTGCTTCTTTTGAAAGGTTAAACAGGCGCAGTTGTGGCTCTGTGAACTGGAGACGAGCAGGAGCTGTGCTTTTAAGCTCGGTCCCCGGGACGGTGTTCCCCCCGGCCACGCCTGGTGCTCTGTGCTGCGTCCGTGTTCTCACAGCTCTCAGACACATCTGCAACCAGACCTCATGTGCAGTCGGGAGATTTCTCTAAAATAAGACTTGTGGTGTGTGTTTTTCTCCCCCCCCCCCTCAATATTTTTCCTTCTTCAATAAAGCAATTAATTTCAGAAATCTTTCAGTCCGGGTCAATCAGATTGACTCCCCATGGCAGATGGGAATGTTGTTCTCTTTGTGAGATCTGGGGCCTGAAACCCTGGGTAATTGCCTCCTTTCACCGGATCCCTTTGCCTGTGTAGACTCAGACAGCTCTCTTACAGAGTCTGTCACAAATGAAACCCAAATCCAAATAATTGCATTCTGCTTCTTTTTCTGAAAGAGGGGAAGGAGACAGGAGAGGACCAAAGTGTAGTACATATGAAGGCAGGTCATTAGGGAAAAGAAATAGGATATAAAAACCTGACGTGACGGTGGGAGCTGCTGGCCACCTCACTGATTAAGGCGGCGTCCACGGTGAGCTGTGCGGCCGCGTGCCGTCAGAAGATGGCTCCAGCGCGTTAATTTTGCTCCTGTGTCTGAGCAGGAGATTCCGGGGGCAGGATGCTTGCTCCTCGGTGCTATTATTTCCTTCCGATGTTGCTGTCGTCTCATGTGCTTGACAACATCCAACTGAAGCATATATGGCGTTTTAAAGGGCCCGTTAAGATAGAGGGTAAGATTTTAAGAGAATTGACCTGTTCCCACTTTGGCACAGGACGTTCTCTCCACTATTTTGCATGCTTTTGCGCAGAGAAAAGGTGCCACCGTCCTACCTCGTTGCTGAGAATACTGTCTGCAGGTGGTATCACTGTCAAATCAGGGCTCAAGGAAACTAGACTCTCAGAAAGATTGTTTTTATTTTTATTTTTATTTTTCTGAGGAAATGGGGCTTGTGCAAATGCCATTGTACAAAATAATTACATAGTGCTGTTTAGGTAGGATGGCAAAGTCCAAAATCATCCAGCCTTCCGAAATCCACTGCCTTTGAGAGGTGCCTGAGGAATTATCTTTGCCTCCTCTCAGACCTACCAAACTCCAAATTCACTTTCTAAACAAATGTTGATGAATAGAAACATGAAAATGGCCATTGAATCTAAATAAGAAGTCACAGTTTTACATATTTTACCATAAAAGAATGATATATAAAATTTATTGCCTAACTAGTGACTTTAGAGGTCATCTCTATGGTAGCTAAGTGCATAAAATATTATAGGGAATTGTGTGATTAGCGATGAAAGTGGTATGATATAATATGCGTTTTATTAGGTTGAACATTTAAATGCATTTAATGATAGTAGTTGAACTTACTTTGTCCAAAAATGCATAACCTCTCAAGAGAATATTTAAAATACATAATTGTTCAATGTCATAGAGATTATTGTATCTAAAGTGTTCTGCATCTTTTCACCAAATTGACCTAAATAATTTTACTTTTACTTCGAATTTTAAAATATTTTGTAGGCTAATTACGTTTCCATTACCTGAAAAAATTCAGCATTGATCATTACCTTCAGCATAGTTCTTATGATACATACATTTAAAAAAACAATCTTTAGGAATAATATTTCAGAAATGTGTCCCTCCCCAACTTATAATCCTTTATCTATTTTACTTTTTAAAATAACAAAGACAATTTTAATCCATTGCCCATAACTATACCACAGTAAACATTTTTTGCTTTGATTTGGGGGGGGGGGGAAGAGGGGGCAAGAAAATGCCACCAGTTAATTAGTAAAAACAGATTTTATTCTATTTTTTTATAATGAGCCATTTAAATGTACTTACTAACTTGTACTTAATCAGATTTACACTCACACACACATACAGTGGTGCTTTCTTTTTCTCTGTATAAGGTTTGGATTAAATTCTTTGAAAAAAAAAATGTCAACAACGAAGCCAGAGATTCCATGTAGCTTAATAGCCTAAATATGAACTTGTTGCTTTTGGAAAGATGGAAATTTAGCTCCATTTTGTACAGAGAAGTTAAATGAAGGAGGGTGATCCTTTTATTTCTGCTCTATAGAATGATGTCCGCTAATCAGCAGGCAATGCCCTGTCAGTGAGCTAATTCCACTCTCTGCTAAAAGAAGTGTAGATTAATGGATAAAGGAGGTCCGTGGTAGGGTCACACGGATATGGATTCAGCGTGTACAGCAGCTTGTCAGATGCCTGCTTGGATTAAATCTAACCTTTATTGTTGAAGGTTGCCATTTACCCTATTCTTCAGTGCCTCAATTTATTTCCCTCCCAGAATTTCCACATAAAAAAAATATTATCATCTATTTGCTTTGGAGAACAGATTTAGAGAACTGATTTCGTTATCTATAAGAAATCTGGAGTCACTAAATACTGAAAAACACAGGGAGTATTTAAGGGACGTATTAACTGATTTATTCCACTTCTCAATAAGAATGAGGCTTAATTTGACAGAGAGAAGGCTAAAATAGTTATGTAAAATTATTTCAATTTAAGGAAACTTTGAACAAAGGGTCCACTCTTGAAGCAAAAGGAACCAATTTTTTTTAAGGATTTTTTAAAATTAATAATGTAGAACATGAAATTCTGAAAATTTGACTTATATCCAGTAAAATTACTTCCTGCTGTCATTTAAATTATGGCTGCCCTCTATAAAGGTGTCTTTAGGTGTATTAATTGAATTCCACACTATTTTCCAATAATAATCTGTAAAGTTCATCTGTCCATTCCTCACAGGATACCCACTGTGTATGAGAGAAGAACGTATCTATTTCAGTACCTTAATTTATTTTCATGATTCACTGATAATGACTGTCATGCAGGTTGTACATCAGAATTAACCTTCATTTCACTGAGGTATATTACGATGACAGTCCACGACACATTTCACCTACACAAAGGGCATTTTCTTCCCTTTTCATAATCATCCTCAGTGGCTGAAGATTGTTTGATAGCCGATTAATTTTCATAGGAAATCAAGTGCAGACTCCCAAAGCAGAGCTGGTCTGCGTTTTTGCTAAGTGGCTTCAGTGGTAATTATGTATTTTTTAATTGCATCTAGCAAACTTAGTATCCACCAGCTCTGACTGTGATTTCATTCCTGTGCCTGTGCTTTTATAAAAATACAGAAACAATCAGAAATATCAAGACTGTGCATCTCTAATTTCTCAAGATACTAAATGACAGATATAAACTCACCTATTTGCTATGGTTTCAGTGTCAGATGTCTTCACTGAGGCATACGCATCAATTTGAGGTTGAGATAATTCTTACCCCCTTTTGCATTTTGCCAGTTTCCAACATCATCTACAAACTAGCATACTCCTTTGGCCATGTCAGCTTTCAACTGAAAGGAACAAAACTGGTAACAAGCAAATTTAATTCAATTGCGCTACAAATTGCGGTTTATAGATATTGTGCCTTTACAGTAAACTATGTAGTTTGGGATTCGTATCATGTAAACTAAAGCTGTGGATTCTAGTAGAGGACACTAGTGAACAGAGAAATTACCTGGGCAAACCCATCTTTATGAAACAGCCAGAGTAAGAATTCTATGTGGTTTCAAATCATGGGATTCATCTGGAATTAGAACACTTTTCCTGTAGCAAGATGGAAACAGACCGCAAATTCACCTTCTGTTTTCCTGATTCTGACTCTAAAACTTTCTTCAACCCAATAATTTACACAACTACTAGTGTTCAAATAATCTACTTGACCAACAGAACAAAAATAACTTGTCCTCCATTAGAATACTGTACACTTTTCCTGGAAATGGCACAAGGCACCACGCTACATTCTATCACAGTTTTGGTGTGTTTTTTTTCTCGCCGTACCTAATTAGGCAGAATTTTTTGAAGAAAAAAGTATTTGGGGTAGGTCAGAGGTGGCACAGGTGACACTTGTTGATGCAGGCACTCACTATGGTAAGTGTTCATTTTTTATTTATCGGGATTGTAAACAGTTGCATGAAATTTATTTATATAAATGGTTAGAGACCAATTTAGAGTTTCTGCAGAGAGCATGGTGACATTTCAACCTCCTTTTATTTTTTAATCCTCAAGCAAGGATGTGTCTTACTGATTTGAGAGAGGGGTAGAGAAATTGATGTGTGAGAGAAACATCGATCGAATGCCTCTTGCACATGCCCCAACCAGGACTGAACTTGAAACGCAGGTATGTACCTTGACCAGGAATCGGACCCATGACCCTTTGGTGTACGGGATGATGCTCCAACCAACTGAGCCACACTGGCTAGGGCGCAGTCTCCTTTATATACTATTATTGTTGTTGGGTTTTTTTTTTCCATCAACAAATACTTCAAGTATCCTAATCAGACTCTAATTTGAACCTCTCTCTGAGTGGCTGAAGAGAGCCTAAAGGTTTGCCATTATCCAATCAATTTGGAATAATTTTTCTTTGTTTTTTTTATCCCAGTTATTTGCAGTTCCTGGAAGTAACCATGCTTACTCCTTAGAAATCCAGAGGAGGTTTGGCCTTCAATTTATTGTAAGTCTTTATTTTCTTTTAAACTATTTAATAGTAATTAGAATCTGCAACTTGTTTATTTGTTTTGGAAAAGAGTTTAACTACCGAGAGTCAGAAGGATAAACTGCATTAGACATCATCAAAAAGGACTTAGGTGCAAAAATATATTTTTTTTAAATTTGATGGCCAGAAAGAGATGACTATAGAAATGAGTGGGAAAGTGAAAATAAGTTCTAAAAATTTTTCTTAATTTTCTCAAAGTTGACATTTATGTTATGTGTAAACTTTAAAATTTGCTCCGATGCATCAAAAGTGTGTTCTCGCATAAATAATTTGACAGAATGATTATTTTCAGTTATAAGTATAAGAAGGAAAAGATCATTCATGGCATTTTAGTTCATTCCTATCAATTTCATCATCATGGTCACAGTGAAAAGGAATTTATATTGTATCAGAACCTGTCAGAACCTTAGAAAAGATTATTGTCCAGTTCAATGGTATGATTCTCTGTAGTCTTGATTATTATTTTTTGAAAGGAATATATTTACTGATAATAAGCAGAAAAAATTATTTAGAGATAAATATAACTATGTTAGGATAAAACATAAATTACTTTTCCAAAATTTCTCTAACATTTTACAGTCAAAGAAGTGTCAGTCCCCACTGACAGCCGAACCCAAATGTAATATTCTCTAACGACCTTCTATATGGATGGTAGAACTTCTTTTGGGCAAAATTATTTAATGACATTTCCAGAAGTTTCTATATTAAAAAACATTGCACATAAATATTGATTTACTGACTTGTAAATGACCTTTAAAGGATAGAAAAAGGACAGAGATAAATGACAAAGGTGACAATATGAGAAGAGTGAGGGTAAGTTGCTAAACCAAAGATATGTTAATACAACAGGCCAAACAATGGTGAAATTTAGCCAGTGCTACCAGTGTATTCCATTTGGCTTCTGGCCATGAACTATGATAGACCACAAGCTGTGGTCCAGTAAGAAGCTGCCAGCTAAGACTGTACTCTGTGACAAGGGAATGCCATGGAGTTTGGGCTGATAAAGAAAGAAAGGAAGGGAAGGAAAGGAAAGGATAGAGCAAGGGAGAGAGGGAGGAAAACATTTTGACAGAAGTTTTCAGAAGTAGATAAGAGAAGTTGGGAGCAGACAGGGAAGCCAGAGGAAGGTGGGCCTTTTGGACGCATGGCCTCTCTTCTTATCTCAGACTGCAGCTTGATGACTTATGAGAGCAAGCTAGCGGCTTTGGCAAAACACAGCCTAATTTTAAGTCACCCAATGTCCCCAAAATGATGTTTTGCCTGCATTGAATTACCATCCTTGTTTACCTTGGAAGGCTTATTTACCAAGATTAAAACATGTAAAAACAAACACAAACTTACTGTCATCTCTCTATCTTCCTCTATTCTTTCTCCTGGTTCCCACTACTCTAATTTATCTTCTCTCATGGAAGGATCCTGATGATAAGGTTATCTGGTAGGATTGACTAACCTAACTGAATTACATTTCCATACATAACTTGGTATCTGTGTGGAGTAAATAATGATTAGGTTCCCATAACATAATAATTAAAAACTTGAATATTATATTATATTATAAAAGACACAGTTGCATATTGATTGATGACTAATAGGTATCCAGTTTTAAAATGTATAAAGTATGAGATTTTTTCAGCATCATTCTAGAGAAAATCCTATTTAAAGATATATTGTGCAAATTACAATTAGTCTTTTGTCTAAAATGTAAACATTTTAAAAACATGAGCACCTTTACAGTTGCTTTATCGTATTTTATATCTCTAACTTAAGAAATATAAATCCACTGTTAAATTTAACAGAAATTTAAAAACCATACTAAATGATCCCTCCCTTTTTTTTCCTTTCCTTGCTGTGTGTAACTATCAATCAATCAATCAATCAATCATCCAATCATCCATCCATCCACTGGTCCATCTATTCATATATTTATCCATTGATATATCTGTCATCTAAATACCCATTTACTTGAGCTAGAATTTAGCAGTGTTCCTTAATATCTGAACTGTACACTGAAGCTTTTTTATTTTTTTAAGCATATTATTCTTCCTTGTTTGCAATAAACTGAAGTTTGTATATACACTTCTACTGTTTGTTCCCAGTAAGCATTATGAGTGCTATTTTGGAAAAAGTTAACATTCCAATGTAGGTACCACTTGTGATTCAGAATTATGTCCACAAAATAGCCCCGAGTTTGTCTAGCTTTAAACCCATGAAATATCTTCCTAATACTCCTGTGTGATTCCAGGTGGAAATTTATATAACAAGGAAAAGCAAAATTGAAGAAAAAACTCAAATTCAAGTCTTTACCATGATATTGTTGAGATATAAAGAACTCTGAATTCCAGTAACTAAAAGGAATGCTTATTGGGGAACATGTTTTTCTGAGTTTATTTATGAGAATACCTAACTTTTACTTTCAATCAAAGCAATTTAGTTTAAGTGTACAAACATCATATAAAAAAATGGGCAAAACATGTTTAGCACCAATGAAGGGAAGACACAGATTTTTAATACAGTTAATTATCTAATTCTCCAGTAATGACTTTCAGAATGACACCTCCATCTGGAAATCCAAGCCTACATGACAAATTGTCATCAACAAAACCAGGGAAAGCATACTCTTTTCATTTTACACTTAGTAATATTATTTCTGACACATACATTATTTATAACATATGGAATGTAAATAAGAAGTTATATTTTAATGGCAAGAAATTATCATATCACCTTTATATAATAATTATGCCATCAAATGTTGGCAATGATTAAAAAGTAGATTCAGTGGAATGTCCTCTTAACACTGATTTTGAGGATTTGTCTAACACCTGTCTTTTTTTAAAAAAAAAAAAATTGAATTTATTGGGGTGACATTAGTTACTAACATTATATAGCTTCCTAGTGTACAATTCTGTAATGCATCATCTGTATGTTGTCTTGTGTATTCACAATCCCGTCAAGTGTCTTTCTGTCACCATTTATGCCCCCTTTACCCTTTCTACCTCCCACCAACCTGCTTTTCCTCTGGTAATCACCATACTGTTGTCTGTGTCTATGAGTGTTTTTTTTCTTAATCCCCTCACCTTTTCACCCAGCCTCCTAACTCTTTCTCCCCACCCGACAGCTGTCAGTCTGTTCTCTGTATCTATGAGTCTGTTTCTGTTTTATTTGTTTTGTTCATTAGATTCCACATACTAGTATAAGTGCAGTCATCTGGTATTTGTATGATTGTCTTATTTCACTTAGCATAATACTCTCCAGGTCCACCTATGATGTCTCAAAAGGTAAGAGCTCCTTTTTATTTACAGACACATAGTATTCCATGGTGTAAATGTACCACATGCTTTTTATCCACTCCTACCGGTGGCCACTTGGGTTGCTTTTGTACCTTGCCGATTGTAAATGCTGCAGCGATCATAGGGGTGAATATGTTCTTTCAAATTACTGTTTTGGTTTTCTTCAGATATATTCCTAGAAGTGGAATCACTGTGTCATAAGGCAGTTCCATTTTTAAGTTTTTGAGGAAACTTCATACTGCTTTGCACAGTGGCTGTAACAATTTGTATTCCCACCAACAATGCATGAGGGTTCTCTTTTCTCCACATCCTCGCCAACACTTGTTATTTGTTGATTGATTGATTTTTAATTTTATTTTTATTGTTGACAGTATTTCAGATGTCTCCCATGTCCTCCCCACCTTGTCCCTCCACCAGGTTCCTGCCCCACCCCAGGCACTCACTGCATTATAGTCTGTGTCCATGGGCTATGTATATATGCATATAAATTCTTTGGTTAATCTCTTCCCACCCCCACCCCTTCCCTCTGAGATCTGTCAGTCTGTTCCATACTTTTATGTCTCTGGACCTATTTTGTTTGTCAGTCTATTTTGTTCATTAGCTTACACATATTGGAATTATATGGTATTTGTATTTTTCTGACTGGCTTATTTCACTTAGCATAATACTCTCCAGGTCTATCCATGTTGTCGCAAAAGATAAGATTTCTTTCTTTTTTTATGGCTCTGTAGTATTCCATCTTGTAAATGTACCCTGCTGATGGACACTTGGGCTTACAGATCTTGGCTATTGTAAATAATGCTATTATGAACATGGAGGTGCATATAGTCTTTCTGATTGGTGTTTCATTGATGATAGCCATGCTGGTAGGAAACACTTGCCTTATAGTTAGTCTACAATGGATCTTGCTACATAAATCTTATGTTTTAAGGCTATTACCTGATTTGTGGCATTCCTAACTCCATATAATAAGACTGAATGATTATAGGCTTTGATATACGTTCATAAGCATGCATATGCATACCTGTATATATAGTGTGTGTTCATATATAAGAGAGAGGTTGAGAGACAGAAAGATGTATTGCTCTCCAGTGGTGTGTGTGTGTGTGCGTGTGTGTACACATATGTGCAGAGATAAAGATATATAGATATATCAATGAATGTAATAGATTTTTATCTAAATTACTCAATTAAAGTAAGATTTTGTGGCTTTATAGTATATTTTAAACTGTCTTTTATTACTACTAACCCCAGATAATACTAAGAAATATTTCCTGGAATTATTTGATTCCCTTTGTTATCTTACCTCTATCAATCAGATAATCATTGGGTTACCACGTTCTACTTTGAAAACAATCCTTCTTGAAATTATTCAGATAGGTTAATAGGAAGGCAGAGGGCAAGAAGAATATTTAATAGTCATTCATATCTTAGCATGAATTAGTTAATTACCTTCCTGGATAATGTTGAGATGGAATGAGATAGATGATAATGCACATTTTTGTGGTGCTTGCATTAACATTTCACTGCAATGTGCTGAAGGCTAGACATACAGAATTTACTTCTGGTAATCTTCACCTTACTGTTAATAAAACTAAAAGAGATTCTGAGGTCTGGTACAAAGGAGGGTGCTTTAGAACTGGGGGAAGTCACTGTGGCCCATGGAGTGAACGCTGAAGCACTGGATTCAAAATGTCTCTGCTACTGTTTGTCTGGAAATCCTGGAGACATATCTATTACCTCGGGACTTTGGCTTCCACGGCTGTATAATGGGAATGGAAATATCTGCCTGGCAGGGTTTGGAGAAGATTATTTAAGTAAACACATAACTGTTGCTTAATCATGGTAGGCATTATTGTGGAAGATGTATATTTATTTATCTATGACATATACAATTAAAATAAAATGTTTATGAACAAATGGGTAATGTCAGAAAAACACAGGATTATTTTATTTCTTATAATGGCCAGTAAATATCTTATTAAGCGAAAATATTATTTAAGTTATATCTGTTACAGGTAATTTTATCCTTCTAACAATCCAAAGTAAGATTATTCATTTTCTTTCTTGTTGACAGAGTCTGATCTCGTTTGTCACTGTTAGCCAAGCTCACTTGTTTCTTGATAGATGCACTCTCTAGCGATGGTGCAGAGCAACACAGATTTACCTACAACAAGGATATGCTTTCTTATTACACATTAATGTTAATGATAGTTGTGGACTATCTTTAAACCTTTAAACCAATAATACACAAGTATAGATCCAAGTTTGTTGCTCTGATCATTGACATCAGGAAATCATTACTTATAACAAGATATTTTAGACGTGTTTAAGAAAAAATGAAAATGTAAAAAAAATCTTAGCTTTCACATAGGACTGAATTATTTTAAACACTTCTAAGGACTAAGAGCAGACAAAAAATGTAGGTAATGATTTTATAACCTTCAGAAGTTTAAAATATTATTAGAAGTGTTGAGATTGTTTTCTTCCTTTAGGTAAATTATTGTTTTGAGGACAAGAAGAGGAGTGTGCTAGGAGCAATTAGTAGCTTTGAGTTCTAATGCCTGTACCGCTATTGGGTTGAAGCTGTTGAAAGGTAGTCCCACACCCAACTCCCAATGTGTCCCGGCCTCATATACAAAAAGAGAATGATGGTAATGAACTTCCTTAATGAAAATTTTAAAAAATGTTTTCTAGAACTAAATTTTCACAAAAAATAGTTTTGTCAAAAGCGATAATTTTAAAAGGATATTCACATTAGCATGTCTGCAGTGAACATCAGCTAGAAAGTAGGCAAGATGTATATGCTAAATGACACAAGTATTTTGCACTTCTAACTTAATCAAAGTAGTGTAGAACACATATAAAATAGGTGTTTTGGTAACTAGCAACTGTGATTAAATTGTATAAAAAGAAGAGAACGTGGTGGGCAAGTTATGAACAGAGTGCTATCTAATATAATAATAGAGGAATATGCAAATTTGTCTGTTACAGCGTCACATCACGACCAGATCAACAGGCTGCATCCCTGCCCTCTGCTCAGGCAGCTGCAAGGCCTGGGGTAGGACAGGACACAATAGGAGGGGAAGGAAACTGCACATGGAAGGGGGTGGTGACTGCAGGGGGGCGGAGCAGGTGCACCCAGCAAGCGGTGGGGTGCAGGTGGCATGGAGCGGAGAGCCCCACCCATATGTGGGAGGAGAGCAGTGGTGGCTGTTGGCTGGGAGGACGATCTGAGGCCTTCTGGGCGGAGGCACTCCTGCTTAGCGGCAGCAGTGTCTGGGTCGCATGGACTTGGGCCACCCTTGTTGGGCCGGGCGTCCCTGGCAGGGAATGGGAGCAGGACAGTGGCGGGGAGGCCAGGGAAGGGGGAGTGGGCAGTGAACACCTGGCCGGGGCTGAGCCCTGGGCTTGGGGTTAATGCTTCCCCCCAGTGGAAGCTTTAAGAAGGGAAGGAGGGTGGGAAGAAGTTTATAAAGGAGTCAGTAGAGAGCAGAGTTAAAGAAGGAAAGAGGATGTGTGAGTGAACTGTAGGAGCTATAATGAAAATCAAGTATAGTTGTGTACTGGGGACAGATTTTAAAAGTAGGAGTCAGAAAAGAAAAAAAGATAAATGATAGTGAATAATTAGGCAGGTAACTAGATATTAAAACAGTGGAAGTAGAGTAGAGTGTGGATGAGAGAGAAAGAGGGAGGGAAGAAAAGTTTTAAAGGGAGCTGGTGGAGCTTAAAAGGATAATGGGAAGAAGGAAGAAATGGGGGAGGGAGCAAAGCAGGTCCGAGGGAGGAAGTGAAGAAAAAAATTAAGGTGGGAAGGAAGGAAAAGGGGAGGGAGGGCAGGGGTAAAGATAAAGGAAAGAAGGAATGTGGGGTGGGAGGGAGGGTAGGAGAAAGATGGGAAGAAGGATGATGGAACAGAAGTAGTAAATAAGGAAGAAAGAAAAGTTTATAAATGATGGGTCAGTAGGAAAGTGTTACATAAAGGACAGAGAAAAATTGTGTGACAGGGAGAAGCCAATAAGCAAGTCAAATACAATTGTGTGTGAAGGGGATAAGATTTAAAAAAAAAAAGTTAAATAGGGGTGACCAGGCCGGCAGAGGAGGGAAGTTAGGGGATCAGGCTGGCAGGGCAGGGCAGTTAGGGGTATCAGGCAGGAAGGTAGAGTGGTTAGGGCCAGCAAGCAGGTGAGCGGTTAGGAGCCAGAGGTCCCAGATTGCGAGAGGGATGTCCAACTGGCAGTTGGACATTCCCTGAGGCCTCCCAGATTGGAGAGGGTGCAGGTCGGGCTGAGAGACACCCCCCCCATCACAAATTTCATGCACCAGGCCTCTAGTATGATATAATACTTAATGATAATTCCTTTGAGAGGAAATATTTCACAAATTTAATTCTGTGATTTAAATACAACCACTTGATATGAATTTTCAAAAAGTTCTAAAGTGGTTCTGAAGTAAAGCAGAAATTAGAAGTTTTGAGAATATTGTTACATTTCAAAATATGAATTTCTGATTCTATCAAGCTTTCTTTTTAATATTTCAAGATAAACAGTCTCTGTGCAGTCTCCACTTTCAGTCCTCGGGTATCAGGGTTCTCTCCTGCAAGTTTTCTGTTGATTATTCTGGAAGTCTTTCTGTATTTTAGTTGTAATATCGGTTTGTTCCTGGGCGCATGTCCGTGCAGCATCCACTTACTCTGCTGCCATTTTTAATATTCCACACAGAGTGTTTTTTGATTCTATCAAGCTTTTGAAAATTTTGCAAATATGCCTTTTAAAGACTGTATCATATCCTATATAATAAAAGCCTAATATGCTAAATGTCCGGTCAACCAGTTGGCTGTTCAATCAAAGTATAATATGCTAATGATATGTTATGCCACTCAACTGCTCGCTATGATGTTCACTGACCACCAGGGGGCAGACAGTTGACTGTTCGACCAGTCACTATGATGTGCACTGACCACCAGGGGGCAGATGCTCTTACCGTAGGTTAGCTTGCTGCTGGAGTCCAGCCAATCAGGACTGAGCAAGATGGGCTGGACATGCCCTGGAGCCCTTCTTGGTCTCTCCCCCGCTGGCCAACCTCTCGCATCCCTCCCCACCCCCAATTGTGCACCAGTGGGGTCCCTTGGCCTGGCCTGCACCCTCTCACAATCCAGGACCTCTGGGGGATGTCGGAGAGCTGGTTTCAGCCTGACCCCACAGGCCAGGCTGAGGGACTCCACTGGTGCATGAATTTGTGCACCGGGCCTCTAGTTTTAAATTATTTTAAAAATATTCGTATGTGTGTTAATGTTAAATTTAAATGCATTATTAAGCACCAGCACAGTGCCTTACACACAATAGGTGCAGAGGATTTTAAATGCAATTTAATTATTTTGCACAGTGCTTACAATGCTATTTTTCAAAACTCAATGAATAGGTTGCATATGGGTTTCTTTCATTGTTGTTAATTATAGAATTTCAATCCATAAAGGTGTTGAACTTTTCTATACATTTACTGGACTGGACTTTTTGACTCTTTTGTCATTTTCTATAAATAGGAATTCAGTTTATTTAGAAAATACCTTTCATAAAAAGGGAAGAAAAATCTTACATAGCTCACTAAAAGATAGAGTCTACTGAATGGTTTCATAGATAAGTTATACATTTCACCAAGATACTATGCATTTTCATTCTAAAATGTTTTAACTAATCCTCAATTCTGAGAGCATAAGAACTCTGTATTGAATATATATATATATATATATATATATATATATATATATATATATATATATTGGAATTTATATTACCAGGAACTTTGAATCCAAAAATGTATGCCTTATTAGACTCTTGGAGTCAGGTTGGAAATTCTGATTTTCTGGATCCTAGCAGACATTCTTAGGAGGGGAATAAAGCAATATCTATTTGTGTCTCATTTAATATAGAATGATAGTCTTATTCTATTCTATTTTTTATTTTATTTTTTCCCCAATCAGAACAAACAGAATTCCTATTGGAAATCCTGGAGGGTAAATGTTAGTTATTTCCAGCTTATGCTGAATAATATCGTGCTTAGAGCATAAACTTTGGTTTGACATTTGCATCTGTTTCTTAGTGACTGTGTCACATTCAGTGAATTCTTAACCGTCTTGTAAGGTAAGGATAATAATCTCTAACTCGCAGCTTTGTGGTTAGAGATTAAATGAAATAATGCATGAGAAGGACATAGCACATTCCCTGACACATAAATAGTAGCTCTTATGATTATCAGTTTTCAGTGACTTCAAACAAGAACGCCTAAAACAAAAATACAACAGAAACAAACAAAACTGTCTTCAAATACTGCCGACTCAAGAACAACGTCTATTTAACATATTTGAAGCAAATGTATTTTTCCTCAAAACATCTGAATACTAGACTTGTTAGTCCTCTTGAGTATATGCACATATGTTCTAAAATGTATTTCTTTTCATCTTACTGATTATATATTAAAATATTTTATCTAGCAGTTTTATTTTGCACTTAAAGTGATTCAAATAGCATGCACAAATGCTGGAGTGTTAAATATATGCATATTGTCACGCAAATATACTCACACACATACGATTGTTTGAGAACTGAGGAAAGGAGATCAGAGAAAACAGAAATAACATTGCTTATCATACAAATACATTGTCAGCATGGACGGACAGGTGTGTCACACTGTGTCAATGCTGCTATGGTTAAAGTTACTAGGGCAAAGCACCTAGAAGTCTTTTTATTTCATATTTACACACACACGTGCACACGCACACATGCACACACACACACTTATACTTTCATTTATAACATATGCACATATATATTTATATGAATATTTTGGCACATCAAAATTCCTCTTTCAAACCAAATGCACTCAAAAGCAAGACTATTTCTATTTCCTGAAACTCAGATATGCTAGCATTCATACTCAATGCTTTCTGTTAAGTGCAATAAGCAAAATATAAGACCAAACTAAAATTCATGAGCAAGGGTTATTTAAATGTATAACAATGAAAGGAAAAAAAACTACATGTTGATCAGCTCGAGTCAGTGTGTGAAAGGATATACTTTTGATATGTAAGTGGACCCATAAAAAAAGAGCTACTATTCAAAGTTGAGATAGTTTTCATTTAAATAATAAGAATTACACACCTGAAAGTCTGATGTCAGAGGAACCAAAGCAGACCAAAACAAAATGCCTTGCACAAGTGGAAGTATAAATGTCAGGAATTTGAAAAAATGCTTATAAGTTTATCTTCCTTTACTATTTCTGTTTAAGGTTGAGGACACAGCAAAGCAAGTGAAATACTGGATTTGATAGACATTCACCAAAGAATTACCTGTGCATTAGAATATAATATATTTGAAATAACACAAGCTGAAATTAAAAAAAATGCATGAGAGATGTCAACAATATAAGTAGTCATAAAATTAAGCGAATTAAAAAGAATTCAGATTATTATCATTTGTTGCTAAACCCATTAAAATGTCGTTTAGGAAAAAGTATAATTTGAATAGTCCTGATACATTCAAAATCAAATACTGGCATCTGATAAATGATTTTCAAAATCTATCTTGTTTGTTCTTTCTTTTAAAAAGTGACTAAAGGTTTACTATTAAAAAAATAAACTCTGCACATAAAAATGAGCAAAACATAAACATCTAAATTAATACTAATGTAATAAACTTCCTGTTTATTTCAGTTCACAATAGCTGCACATATTTTAAATGCTTAATTAATTTATTCACACCACCTAATTGATCCAATGTGGAAAGTGATGGCAGCATTTATGTTTTTACATAAAACAAGTATTGCAAAGCTTAAAAATTATTCTGGGAATATTTTTCTTGACGAACAGAAAGAACTACGAAAAGTATCTAAAAAGAAGAAAATTTCCTCACCACAACCTAAATATTGTTTTTCTCTCATAAATATATTACATTTATATATATTTCTTGTTTTTATGTTTTGAGAATGACATATTTACTCATAATTTCCCTGTTAGCATATTTAACTTTTTAAAAATATGTGAACTTTTAATTTTATTATATATTGTTATTTCTTTTTTTATTTTAATTTTATATTTAATCAAATCTTTATTGTTGAAAGTATTACATATGTCCCCCTTTTCCCCCACTCACCCTTTCTAGTCCACCCCCATCCCCTGCCTCATATTTAACTTTTGATAGGTAGCTTTCCTTATGTAGTTTTAAAACCAAAAATTGCAGTTTTGCTAAAAACACATGTAACTAGTCTCTTTGATAGGAGAACTGAACCAGACTATAACTTCATTGAAGGTGAGAACTACAAAGCAAATATAGACAAAAGAGAGATGATATGCATGGACATATAAAATGTAATATATATGTATATATATATATATATATATATATATATATACACACACACACACACACACACACACCAACAATGAAGCAATGAAAAATTTTAGTTTGGTCTACACGATTTACATTTTATATATAAAATATATATTGTTTACTATATTGTAAATATATATTCAGAATACATAATAGAAGAATAAATATGTGAATTTGTATCCATAATATTTGAAATATAACAATAAAGCTAAAGGAATACTTTTGAATATAAAGAAAACACGATTTTTATAATAACTATCCATTACATCTGTATCTTAGGGCAGATGATGAAAAATATTAATCCGTGTGTGTGTGTGTGTGTGTGTGTGTGTGTGTGTGTGTGTGTGTGGTTGGCTTGAAGTTAACTCATTATGAAGCGTATGTGTTTTCTCTGATAGCCCAGAAACTCTACTACTCCACCACAGAGAGGAAGTAAAAAGAATTCACAACAATCTTTTTTTTTTACTTATTTAAGGAAGTAGCAATCTACTTTCCTTAACTGCCAAAAGCTGAGTGTTTCTTTGGTTTTCTTGGGTTAGAAGGTCCTTTTTTCTCACCATGTTTTATTGTGGTCACTGAGGCTTTCTGGTGGTGACACTGTGCTGCTTCCTGTGCCCCCACCGCCACGGCAAGGGCAGCCACTGTCCTCCTCCTTGTCACTGAGTAGGACTGTGCGCTTGTCTCTCTCCCCGCTCCCTGCTCTCTGGCTGCACATCACATGTCAGAGCTTGCTGGTGCAGGGGTTACTGATCCACAGAACGAGAGTGAAATGCCTTTGTTGACCTCAGATGTCTTAGCAACTATGAGAGGGGTCTACGAGGTTTTTAATATACTATTTTCTTTAAAATATAAAGATTAAGTGGGAAAAGAATATAAAGTTATCTCCTGAAGAATTTGTACAAATCAGAGTCTTCTTTAAATCACAACAATGTGTTAAATTTTACTTTCATAACATGATT
The DNA here is from genome assembly GCF_964212035.1 of Myotis nattereri. NCBI lineage: Eukaryota > Metazoa > Chordata > Mammalia > Chiroptera > Vespertilionidae > Myotis > Myotis nattereri. The sequence goes on along the minus strand of NC_138086.1, from coordinate 9,980,740 downwards.
TTCAAAGCATTGTTAAACGTACTAAAATTACTTGGATTTTTGCATGCTTAATCATTACTATTTTTTTATAAATTTGAATTTCTTAAGAAAATTCTGAGTCAAATATGTCATTCTAAATTATAAAAAATTATAATATATGAGATAGCTATGATAAAAAAGAAAAATACATTTTATTTAATACTTAGAGCATTTCTAGATCAAGTGTACAGAAGGTTAACTATTAACACAGTATAAAAGAGAAGAAGGTAAAAAATAAAAATATATTTTTTGGTCATTTTTAAATGTAAAGTAGGAAAAGCATATATTTCAGATCATCCCATCTCTAAAAAAATACTACCTTTAATATTGTGCTTTGGGGCAAATATAGTATACATTTAATCTACATCAACATTAACTTTGTCACTTAGGTATTGAGCATTTATTGCAACACAAAAAATTTAATTTTGATGGAAACATGAAAGGTATATTTCATTATGTATATGTTTATGAACACACACCTCTATGTGTACACGAGTAGTTCATTATTCTTGGCTGTGAGGACTTACTGCTATTGACATTGTCAATTTTTATCTCATTACTCATCACCGCTTACTGTAGGTGCTAATAGTATATTTCCATGAAGTTTGTGTGTGCTGTAATGTAAATCCTGACATTGCTACTGTCAGTCACTAATCTACATCATTCAGTTCATGTCAAGATGATACATCACAATGCTCAACAACTGTCATCTCAGCTTTAAATAGACCTACATTTTCTCAACTTCACAATTACTTTTTTGTTTAGAATCTAGTTCCCTTCCTAACAATATGAGCAACTAAAGCATTCTCATGCATTCAAAGCAATTGCTGATTTAAAAGCATTCCTTCTGAAAATTAAGCAAAAAGAATACTTCTAAATGAACAATAAAACAATTTATCGCAGAATGAAGATTAATCAAAACTTTCATTTAAAAAATTAAGAATCATAGTTTCACAGACTTTCAAATTTTAAAGTGCGTTTTAAAATAATTTTATAATGTTTAAACATATGTAAGTTAATAAGGGTGTCATTATTTGAAGTTGAACCTTCCCAGAGTTATATAGCTGGAGTATTTGAACCTAATCTTTTAAAATTGAATTTATTGGGGTGACATTGATTAATAAAATAATGTACTTTTCAAGTGCACAATTCTATAATACATTATAGAATATATTGTCTTGTGTGTTCACTACCCTAAGCCAAGTCTCTTTCCCACACCATTTATCATCCCTTTTTCTTCTACTTCTCCCCACTCTGCCTTTCCCTCTAATAATCAACATATTGTTGTCTGTGTCTGTGAGTTTTGGGTGTTTTTTTTTTCTTAATCTCCTCCCCTTTTCCACTTAGACCCTCTATCTTCCACCCTCTTAACAGCTGTCACTCTTTTCTCTGTATCTATGAGTCTGTTCCTATTTTGTTTGTTTAATCGTTCATTATATTCCACATATAAGTAAAACAATACGATATTTATCTTTCTCTATTTGGCTTATTCACTTAGCATAATACTCTCCAGGTCCATCCATGCTCTCACAAAAAGTAAGATTTCCTTCTTTTTATGGCTATGTAGCTTTCCATGGTGTAAATGTACCACAGCTTTTTTACCCACTCATCTACTGATGGGCACTTGGGCTGCTTCCAAATCTCGCCAGTTGTAAATAAGGCTGCAATTAATATAGAGGTGCATATACTAGTATTCTTTCAAGTTAGTTTTTTTTGTGTTCCCATTATATGCTAGAATCGCTGTGTCAAAAGGCAATTCCATTTTTAATTTTTTGAGGAAACTCCACATTGCTTGCACTGTGGATGCACCAATCTTCATTCCCACCAACAATGCATGGGGAATCCTTTTTCTCCTCATCGCCACCAATATTTTTTTGTTTGTTGATTTATTCATGATTCCAATTCTGCAGGTGTGAAGTGACTTTTTTTTTTTCAACCCTCACCAGAGGATGTGTTTTCTATTGATTTTTAGAGAGAGAGAGAGAAACATCTTTTGCTTGACTTTTGTACGCACCCTGGCTGAGTATCAAGGGCAACTTGGGTATGTGCCCTGACTGGGAATCAAACCCATGACCCTTCCGTCCATGGAACATGCTCCAAGCAACTGAGCCAAAGAGGCCAGCGCCTCAATATGGTTTTAATTTGCCTTTTTCTGATGATTAGTGATGCTGAGGATCTTTTCATACATCTATTGCCCATTTGTATGTCCTCTTTGGAGAAGTGTTGAGTTGTATGAGGTTTTTTTTTATATATATATATAAATGTTGATATTAAACCCTATCAGATGTATCATTGGTGAATATGGTATTTCATTCAGTGGGTTGTCTATTCATTTTGATGATGGTTTCCTTTGCTGTGCAAAAACTTTTTAACTTGGTGTAGTGCCATTTGTTTAATTTTTCTTTTGTTCCCCTTGCCCGAGCTGAACCTAGTCTTGACTTCTGCCATGCATGTGTCCTTTCAGTAGTTTTCCTGTTTCCCTTTCTGTGTGGTCTCTTCCCATCTCCACTGCTAATATGTTCTTCATTTCCTTTTTTATTCTCTTATCTGCATTTTTTCTTATGCCCATTCCTATGTTTTCTTTGTCTCTATTCTTCTGAGTTACCTGTTTAATTGACCTTACAATAAAACATTTTAAATTCATTAACTCATTTCCCTCCTTTCCTTCTATAGCATAGAAAATGGTCAGTACTACACCACAGAAGTTTTAAAATGCATGTCAGGACTCTTTCTCTCTCATTTTCCTTTCTCTTGCTGTAATCACTTATTGTCCTTCTAAGTTCATTCCTCTGATCTATTCGGCCTTCCATATTATTCTTTTTATTCCTATTCCAAATATATTTTAACTTTCTCCTATATTTCCCCAAACATTCTCAAAACCTGTTAGAATTCCAATTTTAAAAAACAAAATAAAAATTGAATGCTCATGATGGAAATTATCTAAAAATAATATTTTAAAACTTTTTGAATGACAAAATTACTGAATTGTTTTTGATAAACCACATTATTATAATAATACTTTACTTTTTAAAAGTAATGATCCCAGCTGGTATTGCTCAGTGGTTGAACTAGAAGGTCACAGTTCAATCCCCAGTCAAGGCACATGCCCAAGTTGCAGGCTTGATCTCCACTGTGGGGCGTGCAGGAGGCAGCCAATTAATGATTCTCTCTCATCACTGGTGTTTCTATCTCTCTCTCTCCCTCTCCCTTCTTCTCTGAAATTAATAAAAATATATTCAGAAAAATAAAAGTAATGAAATATTTTGGATATGATGAAGTATTTTTAAAACAATTGGAAAAAAATCCATTAAGTTATTCATTAAAAATATAATTGAGTTTACATGTGTGTAAGACCACCTAAACTATATATCAATGCCAGCAAGCCGAAGAGGAGGAATACTCTAATCTTTGCAAACCCAAAGGAGACTTATGTGAACGTGCTTCTAAACTAAATAAACATAACATGTTCCATTTCCAAATCTATGCTTCGTACAGCCCTAATATGCAAACGTCTTCTTAACTTTTCTTTGTGTTTCCATTCTTGTCTCACAGCAGTCCACCTAACACTACTACCAGACACGTCTTCCCAATGGGCAGCTTGAGTTATGTCACCCATGTACTCCTAAGCCTTCCCTCCATGCCTGTCAAATCGAGTTCACTTTAGAAGGATGTCTCGTCACCTGGCTTTCATCTGTTTTCTGATCTGATGCACCAGTGAGGTGGAGAGCGTATCCTTACGCTAGCAAAGCAAACTGTCTGCTCTCTGCCATTGTCCACATTATCCCCAGTGCTCCCCACTCTGCTTGGCTGGGTCTGAACTTGGCCGCTTCACTAAAAATCAGTTTCTTGAAAACTTCTTGGATTCCAACTAACTGGAAGTAATGATTTCTTTAATAGCTCATCTGTTGCACTATTTTCCTGTTTGGATATATTTTTTGTATTTTCAGTTTCTACCTTCAGACTCTAGGTAAAAAGACCCTAGGTGAAAGGAGCCTCCTGACTGCTTCCTCCCAGTGTCCATCACTTGTTTACCCTGCACTTTATAATAGACTAGAGGCCCAGTGCACAAATTCATGCACGGGTGGGGTCCTTCAGGGTGGCCTGCAGGAATCCGGCCCCAGCTCACATCCCCAGTCTTGCAGCCCTAGCTTGTGCCCCCTGCCTCGCAGCCCCACAGCCCCACAGCCCCACCTGGCACCCTGCCGTGGCCTGGCATCACCCCCTACCTTCTCCACCATCTTGCCTGCAGGGCGATTGATCAAGGCCAGGCCCCCGCCTGGTTCCCTCAGCACCTGGGAGCCGGTTGCGACCTTGCCCGCCACCTCCACCCCTGGTAGGGCAATCGGGCCTAAATTGGCAATCGGACATCCCTCTCACAATCCAGGACCACTAGCTCCTAACCGCTCACCTGCCTGCCTGTCTGATCACCCCTAACCACCTCTGCCTGCCTGATCACCCCTAATCACCTCTGCCTGCCTGCCTGATTGCCCCTAACCACTCTCCCCTGCTGGCCTGATTTTCCCTAACAGCTCTGCCTCAGCCCCCACCACCATGGCTTTGTCTGAAAGGACATCTGGAAGACATCTGGTTGACGTCTGGTCTATCTGGTCTAATTAGCATATTACCCTTTTATTAGTACAGATAAAGTTATATGTATTGGATAAATGATTGAATAAATGAGTACATCTTTAAATTATTATGGCACTCTATAAGAAATTATGTGAAGGAATGTCAACTATTTGATTAAAAATACTTCAAAAAAAAATACTTCCAATAATCATCCCTCACACTTTTTGCCCAAAGTACCTCCAACCCTTTATTTATGAATGCATAAAGAGAACTTAGCAGACCTCCTTTTGTAGGGGACATTTCCTAATCTGATTAGGGCTGCTCTCTGACAGAAAAATAAACTACTGAGGAACAATTCTCTATGAAAGCATCTTTCTAAGGAAATGAACCACCTGAATACTAAATCTTATCAATGTTTCCCTATCCCAGTGGTTCTCAACCTTCCTAATGCTGCGACCCTTTAATACAGTTCCTCATGTTGTGGTGACCCCCGATTTCATTGTTACAAATTGAACATAATTAAAGCATAGTGATTAATCACAAAGACAATATGTAATTATATATGTGTTTTCCGATGGTCTTAGGCGACCCCTGTGAAAGGGTCGTTTGACCCCCAAAGGGGTCGCGACCCACAGGTTGAGAACCGCTTCCCTATCCCATTACCTGTCTATTTCTTTCTTGAAGTCAGCTTATCAAGGATACCAGTAGCTTGGTAATAGACTAGACCAGCGATTTTCAACCTTTTTCACTTCATGGCACACGTAAAAGAATTACTAAAATCCTGCAGCACAACAACATGTTTTTTTGCCATCTGAAAAAAATATAGGCATAACGTTAACTTACAAAAATAATAATAGTAATTCCCTACCCTTTTTGGTCCAAAGTGACTTTTTTTAAAAAGCAGGTGCCTATACCTGTATATAAGGATTTCTGATACCGAGAATTAACCAATCAGATTTAACCTTATTATGCCACATGACCAATAAGATACAGTTCTATTTTATGATCTATATATGTATGGTTCAAGATAGGGAATTCATACTGGGTGGCTATTGTTGTGTCGGCTGCTGTCATTTTTTATTTGACAATCTAATGAAAAGGAGTTCAGAGCCCCTGACCAAAGAGGCTGGTGTTGCATGTTTTAAAATTTCTTGCAGCACAATGGCTGACAAATCACTGGACCTTTTCTTCTGTCCCTGATATTTCTCAAGCAAAGCATGTTCTGGTAGGTGGACGAAGCTGAGCCTCCTCTACTTTCCCCAGAAGACTGCCAGTCCAGGCCCTGATTTCTGGTCTTGGTCCTGCTCTTGGTACAGTCTAAGTTGTTTCTAGAAAAAAAAATTAAATATATTGTTGAGTGTGTTTCCTTCCACGACTCGCGTGGAGTAGGGTTCGGTATCTGAAAGAGGAGCCGCACAGCAAATGAGAGAAAAAGACACGAGATAATTTTGCAATATTGGGGGACCAGGCGGCAAGTCCCGAAGGACTTCTCTTCCCTGTGCTCAGGCCTCACCAAGCTTTTATTGATCTGGGATGCACCCATAGCATAGCCCTAGGCAGGTGACCCCCTGCAACAGGCAGACTAGCCCATCAGCAAGGATTTACATAATAATAAATGGGGGAGTAGTTTCAGCTACCACTGTCTGGACAAACAGAGGTGGCGCCTAGCTCCGGGCTTTGCTAGGGCTTCAAAGGCACCCAGCCTTCGGGGGTTTCGGGGAGTGCTCTGTCTATGCTTATCAGATAGTGAAGGCAATAAACAGTTTCCCACAATATATATCCTTTTTGTCATAATAGAGTGTAATAATTACAAAAAAAAAGGTATATTGATTGATAACAGTTACTCCTATTCCACCTTATGGATTTGAAATATGACACATAGGACTGAAGGCCATTCAGTCAGTTAAACAGCTTTTCAGAAAGCTTCTGAGATTGAGACACAGAAAACCATAACCTTATTTCAATTGCCATTTTATGTACATGGGGAAAGTGACATTCAAATAGGTACTTTTGTTTCACGGATTCAAATGTGCCAGGTTATAATCATGGAAGTAACTACTAGATTTTTTTTTCTTCTTTCATTTTTCTTTTAGGACAAAAATTATAAGAAAAATGTTTTGCTATTAAGGATAACTTAAAATGTAAGAAAATAAATTTTTGTAAAAAGAATTGCCAATAAAATATAATTTTTACTTTAGAAAATGTATATGGTACTATTTGAATAGCAATGTAATATAAAAATTTTAAATGCCCTTTGGGAGGAATTAATAATTGCTCCAATCTATTTTCCCATGACCTTTTAAAGAGGGGGTCATACCACTTTTGAAATATTCACTCTCAACTGTTCAGTTCATATACTTAGTACTATACTGTTTATAAATGTTCTCCTAACCACTTTTGGCCATTAGGCCTTTTAAGGAATCTACAAAACGGTGAATCAACTTGTGCTTCCAGTATGGAACCTCACTTCGACGCCCCTAAAGAATTTCCAGTTTTTGGTTGCCCTAGTAAAATAGATATTTTGTTTCTCTCTTAGGCTATTATAAAACATGTCTATGGTAGTGAGTATTTAATGCAACTTTCCCCACTGGTTACACTTTAGATATGGGTCAAGTGATTTTTGCTGTAGTTGACATTAAAAGTACATAAATATTATGCACCATTGAAGCACACTACTAATATTATATTCTACCAAACATTAAGATCAGTGATCAGAGATGAATAAGTTGCCATTATTAAGGATTTAGTGTTATCCATAAATTTATCTTGGACATATGTCTGCCTCAAATACTAATGAAATTTATATACGAATTTAAATGTAGAACTAGGATCACAGAAATGACTCAATGCAAAAAAAAAAATAGTTATGGCTGAAATATTAAAATAAATATGGAAAAGGATGTGTATATGGATGGATTCATACTTGAGTTACCCTAATAACTATACTGGTGGTTTTTTCATTTGTATTTACAACTATAGTTAACCATCATGCCCATAGGCAAATGTAGTAAAGTATATTTTAGCACAAACATTTTGGTACATCAATGTCTTATACTTAGTAAAGAAAAAATGTAGGTGATTTTCACATTTTGTGAAATCTGGGTCAAGAAGAAATAATCTGGGTAGATTATAACAAAAAATAAAAACCTTTACCCAGATTATAATTTGCATAAGTATCTTTTATTAAAGTGTCCAATCTATTTTGGCTTAAGATGTTTCTCTCAAGTTGAGTAGTTATGTATAATCTTCAGGAAGTTTTTTTCTGGTATATTTCCAAGTTAAAACCCCTGGTACTTGGAAATACGTCTACGCTGAGTGAAGTGCTCTAATGACAACGTTAGGATTTTGATGAGCAGCAGAGTCAGTGAAAGGTTTCCAGGCAACTCTTACAAGACTACACAGTGAAGACATAACAGTTATCCTTTATTTAAGATGACAAAATTTTAAACATATCCTCTTTCAGTACTTTCTCTCTTCATCTCACACAGATAGACTATATATCAGTAATCTGGACACCAAAGTATTTAAAGCTATTATTTAGTAACATAATAAGTAGTAATTTAAATACAAGGTAAAGTCACCACATTGTCTTGTTTACTACTGATGTTAATTTCAAGCTGACATTCAATGCTTCCCCAAAAGGCAGCCTGTGATTTGTTATCATTAAACTGTCAAATCTGCCTTCAGTTGGAAATAGATTCACACTACATCTTTTACAGATTACCACTTTATTTTCTATCAGTCAAAAAATTCCAGAATAATTTTAATTGTGTCTGTGCTATTTTTCTATTAACTGTTTTAGGCATTTTTCTGGCCTTTTAATTGCAGTTTAATAGTGGTCATTAACACATTAAGGGATTTTACAAGAACATTTGAAGTCCTCTTGACTTCTACCAAAGTTGACACTTCAATGCTAGAGTAATTTCAGCTATTCATTTATTTAATAGTGACCTATGCAAATGTGGAACCATGTCATTTTACAAATTGACTGTAATAATTAACTACAAAGGCAGAGTAAAATGAAACAGGTTACAATTAGAATATAACTGCTGCAGTATTACGTCAGCTAGGATAAAATCTCAAATGATTAAATTGGTTTCAATTATTAAGACTCAGTTTAATGTACCCACTGTTCTGATTTTTACATTTCTCTTTTATTGTGTGTATGAGATGTCACCTCACACAATTTATGTATTTTATTCATCTTGGTTAAACAGGCATTACAAAAGTTTAATTAAGTAGTAAAAGACTTCACATTATTCTGCTGAATTCCAAATTAGTGGTAGAAACTAGTCCGAATGCATGCTACATGCTACTCAGAATCATTTCAATTAGCCATATCTATTAAGCCACCCAACATCCCTTTCACAGTAAATATATGTAACATGTCACTAGCCATCAGAATATGTATTTTAATCACATAATTATCACAACTTTCCCAACTGGTTCTTGGATGTATCATCTTCATCTATATTACTTACATTTTTTTAACGTAACAACTGAGCCATCTTTCCAAAATCCCAAGAATTTTCTACATTCAAGACTCCTATACACAGGGTGGCAGGGCGGGCTTTCTGAGCACACAGCTTATACAATAGCACAAAGCCTCCATACTCAGGGGAGGCCCACACTTGGTTTAGTGTTCTGCTATTGCTGTTTTGAAATTTTTAAGATTTTTTTTAACAAGTTGCCTTACATTTTTATGTTATGCTGAACCCTTCAAATTATGTAGCTGGTCCTGCTTGAAGGATTTCGCACAGAAATATAATAACTTGTTCACCTTTGGCCAAATATTTAACATTTTACTCATCATTTACCTGATTTTTAGGAACTAACTCTCCCTAACATGCAACTTCAGGAAGTTGTCCCATGGGGGCAGTGTGGATAAGGAGGAGATCTTCCTATCCAGTTAAATTAGCCAACAACCTTGGCAATCAATGGAGCCTAAATAATCGCAGCCAGATCATTTCCTAGTAGATAGACTATGTTTTAATTAGCATTTTCATATCTCAGTAATATATTGGTTTTAGTTATTAATTTCTTCTCAAAACAGAGAAACCATATAACAATGGTGTTAATGTCAAAGGAGTATTTGAAATATGCTTAAATTAAGATCCTGTTAAGAAAAATTCATTTTCAACCAATACATATCTCCAAATTCTGGAATATCCTTTACCCTGTAAGTTTCTAAAATGATGCCTGGGTAGTTTTAAATCCATTTATTTAATAAAGATGAACTCCGGTGACCTCAACATTCGGTTATTCTTGAATCAAAGTCTGGATTTTTATTTATGGATGAAATGCTCTACTCCATGATAGTAGGGTTTTGGTATTATGTTTCTCTCTTTTATTACATCTTTATGTATTCTAATTGATCCTGATATGTTTAGCACTTTGATTGTTAATCCTAGAAGTGCAATCAAGAAACTTCATGTATCATGATCAACTAGGGTACTAGTTAAAAATGCAAGTCACTATTGAATCAGAACTTTAAGTCTTTGGCTTTTTCATATGTTATTCTGTTATTTAGGATTCCCTTGCAGAACACATAGAAATGAATTTTTTGTGTTTTTTTTTTGGCATACCGTTACATAACCTGGTGGGATTTTAGCATGCACATCTGGCTTTTGTGTCATAAGAAAGCCTTTTCAAAACTCCAAGACAGAGATTGATCAGAATAAATTTAAAATCCTCTTTCTTGCCCTAGCTGGTTTGGCTCAGTAGATAAAGTGTCAGCCTGCAGACTGACGGGTCCTGGGTTTGATTCCAGTCAAGGGCACATGCCTGGGTTGCCGGCTCAATCCCCAGTTGGGGGCATGCAGGAGGCAGCCGATCAATGATTCTCTCTCATCATTGATGTTTCCAACTCTCTCTCCCCTTTCCTCCCTCTCTGAAATCAATAAAAATATATTAGAATCCTCTTTCTTCTGCTAATTCAATATTAGTGTAATCTACTCCATCCTGGAATTCTAATGATATTTCCAATGGTTAGAGCTTACAGTTTGGAGAATTATAAAGAAGCTATTATTTTATCTAAAAAATGGTCATCTAATATCTTCATATACTGTAAGAAAGTTGTAAGAACTAAGAATGCTCAGGAACTGATTAAACAATCCAGAGATTGGATCTACATTAGCATATCTCTATATGAAGTGTTTTTATAATTCATTCCCAAATATTTTGTTATTGATTTATTTTTAAGATCCAAAGTTATAAAACTGGAGATAACCTCAAATACATCCAAAAATAAAATTGAGCCCTACCTGGTTTGGCTCAGTGGCTAGAGGGTCAATCTGTGGACTGAAGGGTCCTGGGTTTGATTCAGGTCAAGGGCACATGCCTGGGTCTCTCTCATCATTGATGTTTCTATCTCTCTCTCTCTCTCCCTTTCCCTTCTTCTTTGAAAACAATAAAAATATATTTTGAAAAATAAAATTGATTCACTGATGTAGTGTCCTAAGAATTTATATATTATTGTCAAATAAATTTACTCCTCTCTACAAGACTTGGAGACCAATAGTCTGCCATCTAGACTATTATAATTGGTCAATTCAATAAAATACATCAACTCAACAATTTTTAACAACAATAAACCCTCCTTACATTTTAACAAACAAACAGAAATAACTTATCCAACTAGTTTTCTGATTGATTTGATTCTTCTTTTATTGATTAAAGATGAATATTGAATAAAAAATACAATATATTCAGGAAATCATGAGGTCAGTTAGGTAAAAAGTGAAAATACTTATTCTAAAGAGAATAGCAATAATTTAAAAAAACAACATTTAGGATTTGAAAGAATACTTTGAGCTTGAAAATTACTTCTATTTTTTTCAAATGGAATTAAAGCTCTTAATTAAAATGTAATTGTAATTAATATTGTGCAGTTATAATAATATAATCATTATTAATTACATTTTTTTCAAATGTAATTAAAATCTATTGCTTAGAACAAAGGCAATCACTGGATTACAATTATCTGTATTTCTAAAAGAAACAATTAGTATGACAGATTTCAGATACATAGTATGAGTAACCAGGTATTGTGTTTCTTATAGCTATTAACTCATATACTTGGAACAATAGTAAATAGGTAATATATGCATTTTTATTCTAGAAGACAATTTTTACAGATCTGTCTTTAATGCATTTATAATTTATTTGGTGATTTTAAAAAGCACTATTCATTTATATTTCTTTCTACATTTATGTGTGACATCTTGAATGACACATAATTTTACTTTCCAGAATCATACATATAATAATATATCACAAACAGCATTATTAATATTTCAAATAGGGTTACTTCTATACTCTTTAATTAGAATTTAACCATAGATTACATATAATTACAAGTACGTTCTCATAACAGTGCTATAGAGTTGTCAATTAAATTATATCAGTAGGAGGTTAAATTTTCTATGAGTTCAGAAACAATGTCAAATTATAAATTCTGAGATTTACACTAATATCACCCATATGATTTATTCTACTTCTTAAACACCTCAGTGTATGCAGTGGTAAAATGGGCTGAAATCAGTTCCATTTATTCTAAAATGAGTGGGAAGATTAAAGCCTGTCTTCAAGATAAATTGCAGAATAGACTATATTAACTTGTAATTGATGATAGGAGAATACTTCATTTACGTAAACTCTGTTGTAACTGATTTGACTATAAAATGGGAAAAAAGACAAATTAAGGAATAGGCAGACAATTTTTTATTGTGACTGACTGTCTTGTAATGATTCTGTATTCAAATGTTAATGAAGGTATTGCTTTTAATGAAGGCATTACTATAGAAAATATATTTGTATGGATGAAGAGGAAAAAAACTTTTTACTTCAGGTTTTTTTTAAAATTTCAATTTCCCACTAAGAAAGAAAGAAAAGACCCTGACCAGTGTTGCTCAGTGGTTGAAAGTCCTCCCATGCACAGAAAGATCACCAGTTCAATTCCCAGTCAGGGCACATGCCCAGGCTGGGATTCAACAGGAGGCAAACAACCGATGTATCTCTCTCACATCACTATTTCCCTCTCTCTCCCTTTCCTTTCCTCTCTCTCTCTCTCTCTCTCTCTCTCTCTCTCTCTCTCTCTCTCTCTCTCAAATTAATAAAAACATATTTTTCACATAAAAAAGAACTAAAAAAAATACCTTAAACACATCTAACTTGATGGAAGTTCAAGTTTTAGCATAATGTTGTATTCAGAGAATCAGTACAAGAACCAAAAGCCTACAAATAAAAAATTAAAATATTTGCTCAGTCCTCCAAATGGCAAAGGAAAAAGCAAATGCTTTGCAAGTCAAAATTTAGAGAATTATTCTTGTAAATGTCCCTATTAATTTACTGAACACATATGGTGTGATGCTCTCGGAAACCTCTCTAATCTCAAAGTTCTCACTAGATCACCACCCAGCTCACACACACCCTCACTTTAGAATAATTTCTCCACACAAATTCTCCACAACAAAACAAATGAACTCACAACAGAGAACTCACCCTTTAAGAGAATCCTCTACTTTAGATCTTTTTCTTGAGAGTAAGGAGGGAATTAATTATAGATAATATCTAAATAAGTTAATCTGGGTAACAATTTCCTCTTGGTTGATACATCTTCCATAGCTCCACAAACAATACTCCTGATATTCATTGCTTATTCAATCATTCCTTTCATTTATATTTTCTACCATCTATCCCTCCACTGATATTGCATAAGTGAGCTTGCCCACTTCCTTTCTACCCCTTCTAGGCAAATCTGATCTGGAATTCAAACATGCTTACCATCTCTGCTCTAGCAACATTCCAAGGATATTTTCACCATGCGAGCACCCTTGCAGCCAATGACTGCCAACTGAAGCAAAAGTGGCATTGTCACAAACCAGGAAACATTCGGTTATTTACTAAATGTCAAGCCTTTGTGTAATACTAGGGCTACTAAATTTGCACCTCCTTTGCTGGGAGACACAAAATAACAAGGGCTGAAAGCTGGTTAAGAATGGAAAGCCAATAAGGCTCTAACTCTAACCTGACTCTGAATTTGGAGTGCAGTTCTCTGGAGGGGAATTAAGGAACCCATGTATTGCTATTCACCAGGACCTTGCCCATGGGCATTTCAACTTTATAAAGCAAAAATATCCCTGCACTAGTTCTGGTCTGGGTTTATCTTTTTCCGCCACAATAGCGTCTGAATTTCCTCATGCTGAAGGCACTGCAGTAACAGCAAGGATTCAGGAATCCATTCTGGCTGTGAAGGAGTCAATGATTTTTCAAATAATTTTCTCAGAATACGATCCACAGAAAAAGGACACTTTTTAACTCACAGCAATAGCAGTAGCTAGAGCACACATTTCCATAGGATGATAGTGATACCGGAACCCGTGAGCAGGAATTCTTTCCTGGGTCGTGTCTCACGGAATCGAAGAACGAAACCTTGGGCCAAAGGAGTTCAAGCAAGGCAGAAGTTTATTGTAAGAAAACACAGATTCCTGGCTCAGGGAGGGGAGGGGGCCCAAATAAGCCAGGAGGGAACCCAAATGGGTTGCCATGGAAGCATTTTGCTCTTCTCCCTTATGTCTGCTAAAAACCCACCCCTTGTTTATCTGTCCCCCTCTCATTGGCTTAGCAACAATTTCAAATTCTACCAAGCATTCTCCCTCCATTTCTTCTGCAACATTTTATTTTGCACTTGAAGACAGACATCCTTGTCTCACGACATCCTGTTTTTCTGCCATCTGTTTTTCTGCAAGACAAAGATTTTGTGGATTCAGCTAGCTCCAACTGTCATGTCCGTGTTTCCTCCTTCTTCCACCCCTTACTCTGTCTGCCTCTACTGTTTCTAACTCCTCGCAGTTCCCCCTCCAATTAAGAAACCCCAACTGCTGCTGGGAACAGGGGTGATGACCACTTCAGCTGCTTCCTGCTGAGTAGGGGTGTGGATTGGAAGCAGCTGTCAGGTTCCCATTGGAGGTTGCCTATCTAGGTAGGGGTCCAGGGAAGAAGGTTGCTTGCATTTGTAGTTCCATCTGTAGGACCATCCAGAGTTTTATAGCCTCGAGAAGAAACAAAATGAATTAGGAGGTTTAACAAGCAAGGGCCAAAGATAAGCGCTAACATGAGCTTAATTAAGAGGTGCCTAGTTAGAGGTTAAATCCGGAGACCCAGTTAAGATTCTGTAGCCAGGTGCCCCAAGATTCCAAAAGTTGTTGTCAGACCTTTGAGGACCTATCAACTAGATTCTTGGCCCTATCCATTACTATGCCAGACTGATTGGCATAGAAACAGCATTCTTCCTCTAGGAGTAGGCATAGCCCCCCTTCCTTGGCTCTGAGGAGGTCACGCTCTGATTTTGGAGGGTTGCTGCTGCCAGCGAATCTAGTTGATCCTTTACTACAACAATTCTTTGGGCAGCTTCCTCTAAACTATCTGTCTCCCTGAGTAGGTTGATACTAGCCATTTAGCCTCTGGTTAGGGAGGAAAAAAGCAAATCATTTACTTTTAAGAGTCCTTGGTTTAGGAAAGATAGGATTTACTAGATGGCTCCAAATTGCTGTTTAACTGTCTCAGTTTCCCTATTCCACTTGTCCTGGCTTACTGGCTTGTGCCATTTATATAACTTCCTTTCAGCATTTCTCTTTACAAACATTCTATAACTTTCACGAACCTTTCTTAAACATTCATAAACCTTTTTTCACAAAACTTGTAACTTTAGGAAATAACCAGCTTTAGAACCCACTTTCTTTTTCCTTCAAAATGCATCCCCATACCTCAGACCTTCTATTGCACCAAAGCCATATCATTTTTTTTCCAATTAGTTAGAATTAATATTTCAGTATCCTGTCATTTCTAAATACCTAGATATTTAATAATTTTTACTATTTAACTCAGCAGAACCCCAAAATTGTAAGTTACCAATGACTTTAACATTTTTTTTCTTTACAAAGTGGGATTGGCCCCTGCCCCAGGGCTCTTGTGAAGCTCTGGCTCTTCTAGGAGAAAAAATTGGGGGGTTTGGAAGATTTATTTCCCATATTTGTCTATTTGAGTAGACTGTAACAACATGAAATCTTGCATATAAGGAGATCTTATCCTATTTCAAAACAGAAACAAAAACAACCCCTAAAGTAAACAAATGAGTGCTCCCCAAAGGAGGGACTGGGACATTAACCTTAGAGTCTTATTTCCTACTAACCCAGAACAATGAAGGACCTTGGGTTCTGCTTGGGCCAAATGTCAGGGTTGATCTCAGCCTCTATTAGTGGAAGACACAGTACTTGTTCTAGGCACATATGAATAGTTGTCCCCAGGTGGGCTAAGATATCCCACCCTAAAAGGGGCGCAGGGCTTTCTGGCATGATCAGGAAGGCATAGAAAAAAACAAAAACAAAAACAAAAAAACCTCATCCCAGCTGCACCCTAAAGATTGGGAAAAATATCTCTTTATTAGTTTCCCAGACACTCCTGTAATGGTCACAGCCTCTGAAGTTAATTTACCACAGTTCAAGAAGAGTACAGAGAAAGTGGCTCCAGTATTGAGGAGGAAATTAATTTCCTTGCCCTCAATAGTTAGGATTACCCGGTGATCCTGGGAGGAGATGACAGTCCTATGAGGAGCCGGGTAAGGGGGCCCTGGGCCCATCAATCCTGTTGGACCCGCTGAGTTATCGGTTCTGCTACATGGGACCTTCATCCCTGAGGGCAGTCCGACCTTCAGTGGTCTCCTTTACAGATATAACAGGGCTTAGGGGGCAGTTTCCCTCACCCCTTGGGGCAACTCTGGTGCATATGTCCAGTTTGGCTGCAGTTGTAACCAGTGACTGGCACTAACCGCCCGGCTCCCCATCCTGAGTGCAGTGCCTCATTTGGGTTCTTGGAGCTCGGCCACTATGCCCGTCTCCGTTTTCTAGCCTTGGCCTGGTCCCTCTCGTTTTTCCTCTTTCTCCTCCTGATCTCTACTATAAAATAAAGGGGTGGTACTCTCAGGACCCGTAGCCAATTTCTGTAACTTTCTCCTGATGTCTAGAGTTGACCGGGTAATAAATCTATCCTGCAAAATCAGTTGTCCCTCCGTAGTATTGGGGGCCATGTTCGTGTGCTTAACCAGTGCCTCCCTGAGTCTCTCCAAAAAGGCTGAAGGGTTCTCATCTGCCCCCCTGTGTAATAGTGGCCAGCTCAGAGTAATTGACGGGTTTGGTTCTACTACACCAAAGGCCCTCAATTATGCAAACCTGGCAATGTCTTATTTCCCACATTTCTCAGTCCATTGGGGGAACTGCCTCATGTCCTATTGAGAAATTTTTTTTTCTTTCCCTTTTTTTCCTACACCTCGAGCATAGGTAATATATTGTTGGCCCCCAAACTCCTTCACCTTTCTAGTACAGTTTGTTTCTCAGTGGGTGAATTAGGCACAATAAAAGCATAATGTCTCTATAAGAGAGATCAAACATCTGGATGAGGCCTTGAAAGACCTCAATATACTTGACTGGGTTGTCCAATAATTTTCCTAGATCACTCTTAATTTGACTTAAATCCTGGAGTGAAAAGGGACCTGTACCAGGGTAGGGCCAAACTGTTCAATTAAGAGATACAGACCCCTGGGTTGGGCTGAGACCAAGTCTGGTTTAAGTGTGGGTCTCATTGCTGGAGGTGTTTTCTCCGGTGGCCCTGGGTATGGTGAATAAGAGGGTTCAAATGCGGGCGCTGGTAATGGTGTGACCTCCACTTTCTTTTTCGGTGGATCCTGTGTTACTATTGCCAAGAGTGAGGGATTGATCTTACAGTCCTTATGCAACCTGGTTTATCTCTTATGGTAAAGAAAGCCTGGACATATCGGACTTCCAACCATTGACCTTCCCTTCTACAAAGGAGGTCTAGTTGTAAAATGGTGTTATAATTGAGGCGCCCTTCTGGGAGCCAGCTCTCCCCATATGCTACCTGATACTGAGGCCAGGCCTGGGTGCAAAAAAGATCAGGTGTTTTTCTTTAGAGTCTGTGGGTCAAATGCATCCCAGTGTTCAGAAGGAAGGTAGGGGAGGGTGGGTGTAACGGGGAGAGATCAACCAAAGGACTTATGTGCATGCATATAGGCCTAACCAATGGACACAGACAACAGGAGGGTGAGGGCATGAGTAAGGGGAATGGAGGGTAATGTGGGGATAAGGACACATATGTAATAGCTTAATCAATAAATAAATTTTAAAAAAAGAATGGAGTCTAAGGAGCTGTCTGTACAGGGTTAGAATGAAGCATTTCCCATCTGTAGAACACAAAAGGATGTCCATCATGTTCTGTGACCCTCCCTTCTCTATTTGAAACATTCCTTTCCCAAAGGGATGTGAAGAAAACACACTTTTATCTCATTCTCCTAAAAATAAATAATTGCCTCATTGTGTGCAACCACAAATGAGGGTCTGCTGGACTAGTCGCTCTTACCAGTGAGACCTGGGGTGCCCAAACCTGCTTCTGGGCGCCCATCCTCCTGATTTGGGGAAGCCTGTTGTAACCTGTGTTTGCTCCCTAAAATACCCACAGTGATATGCATATTTTTGTAGGGCCCACATCCCCTCTTGTAGGAGAATAATTAAGATGGTCTGCAAGCAGATGGTCTGTAGGGGAGGAATTCCATGTGTTGTCCCTAGGGTCCTTTGGACCCTAGACTTGTATTCACCAGGGCCCTCCCAAAAGGAGGCTGTGAACAGTGGCTTCCTGAAAAATGGGGCTTAATCAGGGCCAGTGAATGAGAACGACCCTTACTTTAAGGTTTTGTCCCTGTGCAGGGTCAAGACCCCTAGCACCATAGTGAATAAGATATTGTGGAAATATGCCCTCTCATGGGAGGGGGGCACAGAGTCAACCATTCCTGGCAGGTGGAGAAATGGTGGAGGGCTACCATCACCACCTGATTTGCTCACCAGAAGGACTCAAGGTTGTTGGAATCTCATGCCAGGAGTGGGAAGAAAAAACTAGATCCCTATTGAACTGGAGAGCCATGAACCGTGCTCCATGGGCACCAGGGACACAGCAGGGGAGGTGGCTCTGAGAACCATCTGAGGAGTTCAGTCCCCAGTGGTGTAAACAGGGACCAACAAATGGAGACTGTGAAGGTTAATTTAGGGGGGTCTGGCCCGAGGAGCCGGTGGTCCTCGATTGGGAGGGGTGGCTCAAACAAAAGGAAGCTCCCATTTGAAGCCATTGGAGTGTCCACTCAAGGAGAACAACGGTGGTAGCAAGGGCAGTGAGTGTGTCTCCAACCACACAAGCTAGGAGTGGGTCCAATGTTGTGGGTCAAAGTGTGTTGCTTATGGAGGGAGCTCCCAGAGGAAGTGACTCCTCTGGTCATTTCCCTCCTCTTACGTGCCTCAGTTTCTCTCCCTGGTTGTCTAAAACAGCCATGAGGGCCAGGAGTGCTGGGTGACCAGCCCTTAGGTGCACTCCATGGACAGGTAAAGTTTAGTAACAGCTGCATGCTGGAGTCCCTGTGAGGCCCCTGCACCTCTTAATGTTCAACCCAGACACCTCTGCAAGGTCCTTACTCACGTAAGGTCAATCGAGAGAAAACCTGAGTTAGGAACCCCAAGTGTTTTACGATGAGAAGTAGCATGTTTGGCTATATCCCAAAGGGAGGGAGACATTTTTATATGATAAACAATAAATAACCCTGCCCTTTGTTCCAGAGGGATATGCATCTGTCTTCCAGTTTTACAAACATTCTTGAAAAGATTGCCGGGAACAAGAACAGCCAGGGCCTCTATTCACAGGACATACCAACACAAAGGAGATCTGTGGAGGATGGTCTCATAACTCTGTTTTTTGTTTCTTTCTTTTTTGATGTATAAATATGGGCCCACCTCCTGCATTTTTCATACTTACTAATGCCTTCACCCTGTTGTGCTTTTTTTTTTTAGTATGTTGATATTTTCAAATTCAAGAAACAGAAATGATTACATATAATATTTCATAAAAAGAGAATATTATGAGTAAAAATTACATGTGTATATATGATATTAATAGTATGTATACAATACTATGTTCCTACTAAGTATATAAAATGAACAATATATATATATATATATATATATATATATATAGCATGATTTTGTATATAGTATAAAAATAATTTTTTCAGTATGGATGTTTCTCATTTGTCAAGCCCTATGTAAAAAAACGTTACATAAGTAAGAAAATAAAACTGAGACATTCATAAAGAAACATTAAAAGTGTTATTCATGTAATGGCAATATTTTCTAGTGATTGTGGTGGACAGAAATGAGAAATAAGAGCAAACCTAGTTTTTATGTTTATGAATTTTCAAATAGAGTAGTTTATCATAAAGTTACTCAATAAAAGACAGATGTAGCTAAAGTTAATTTTGAAAACAATATATAAAAATGTTCGTCCTGTGAAATAGTTGTGACATCATGCTCCATTTTGAGTTGATTACAGAATACAGGTAGAAATGAAGAAAAATAAGGGATATCATGGTATCTAAAGGCAAGGAATGCTGTCGTTAAAAGTTAAAATTGAAACAGATCCTCTTTAAAGGGTCTCCTTTCTCAGGAATAATTCCGACACAGTGAGTGAAAGGAGAAGTAGCCATATCTAGTAAATTGAACAGCAAACACAAACTGGGAGTTTGGTTTTAGTGTTCTGCATTCTCATGACTATTTTTCCTCCTAAATCACATTAATTTAATTAATTATTTATTAATTAAAAGAATCACAATGTATAAGAATGAGTGCAGTTTTAAATGATTATATAAGTAAATTTATATTGTTAAATTTTAGGAAAAAAAATAAAAGAGATATAGTATTACCATTTATTTAGCTGAAATTTTTAACAGCAAATAACAGATTTGCTGAGTGTCTTTCTTTAAAAAGTTTTTGCCTACGTTTTTATGTGCTATCCTATATAATAAAAGCCTAATATGCTAAGTGTCTGGTCGTCTGGTCATCTGTTCAAACAATCAAAATGTAATATGCTAATGAGATGCTAAGGCTGTTCAACCACTTGCTATGACGTGCACTGAACACCAGGAGGCAGATGCTCAACACAGGAGATGCCCCCAGGTGGTCAGTATGCTCCCACAGCTGGAGTGCCACTCAGCCAGAAGCTAGGCTCACAGATGGTGAGCACAGTGATGGTGGCAGGAGCCTCAGCCCAGCTTGTGCCCTCTTGCAATCCAGGGGCCCCACGATTGATCGCCCTGTAGAAGGAGGCCCCGCCCCCCCGCCACAGCGCCACCAACAAGTAGCCTGGGCCTCCCTCTTTGGGGCAATTGATCACAAGGCTCCGTAATTGATCACCCCAAAGAGGGAGGCCCTGTCTACCCAGCCAGGGCTCTGCGATGGATCATCTTCACAGAGAGAAGCCATGCCCACCCACCGCAGCCTGCTAGTTGGTGGCCTGGGCCTCCATCTGTGGGGCGATCATGGGTTGATGATGGGGCCCTCCGACCAATCACATCACACCACCTTGGCTGGCCTGGCGCCAGTGGGTGTCATAGCATGTTCATCCAGAAGGTCGTTCTGCTATTCGGCCATTCGGTCGGTTGGCATATTACGCTTTTATTATTATAGACTAGAAGCCCGGTGCACAAAAATGTGTGCACTTGGGGAGAGAGAGGATCCTTCAGCCCGGCCTGTGCCCTCTCGCAGTCTGGGACCCCTCGGGAGATAACGACCTGCTGGCTTAGGCCTGCTCCCCGGTGGCAGAGGGCAGGCCCAATCCCTAGGTGCAGCCCCTGGTTGGGCTCAGAGCAGGGCCGATTGGGGAATTGGGGCGCTGTCCCCTGTCATGCACAGAGCAGGGCGGATCAGGAGGTTGCGATGCCACCCTCAGTCATGCTCAGGGTAGGGCCGATTGGGGGGTTGGGGCACCGCCCCCTGTCACACTCAAGGCAGGGTTGATGGGGAGGTTGCGGCACCACCCCCTGTAGCACACAGAGCAGGGCCAATCAGGGGGTTGGGGCGCTGCCCCTGTCACGCACAGAGCAGGGCCCATCAGGGGGTTGAGGAGCTCCCCCCTGCCACTCACAGAGTAGGACCTATAAGGGAGTTGGGGCACCACCCCCTGTCACACACAGAGCAGGGCAGATCAGGGGGTTGGGGCTCCACACCCTGTCACACTCAGGGCAGGGCCGATGGGGAGGTTATGGCTCTACCCTGTCATACACAGAGCAGGGCCTGTGGTGGGGGGTTGGGGCGCTGCACCTGTCACACACAGAGCAGGGCTGATAAGGGGGTTAGGTCACCCCAGCCTGTCACACACAGAGCCACAGGGAGATCAGGGGGTTGGGGAGCTCCCCACATCAGGCACAGAGCAGGGCTGATCAGGGGGTTGGGGCGCCTTCCCCTATCACGAACAGAGCAGGGCGGAGAGGGAGGTTGTGGCCCTGCCCCCTGTCACACACAGAGCCACAGGGCGATCAGGGGGTTTGGGCGCTACCCTCTGTCACGCTGATCCTGGTGCTGGGAGGCCTCGTGGCTCTGCTGATCCCGGTGCTGGGAGGCATATTACCCTTTTACTATATAGGATAGAGGCCTGGTGCACGGGTGGGGGCTGGCTGGTTTGCCCTGAACAGTGTCCTGGATCAAGGTGGGGGTCCCCACTGGGGTGCCTGGCCAGCCTGGATGAGGGAATGATGGCTGTTTGCAGATGGTCACACCCCCTTCAGGGTGGGGGTCCCCACTGGGGTGCCTGGCCAGACTGGGTGAGGGGCTGAGGGCTGTTCTCAGACTGGTGGGTGACAGAAGCTCCCAACCACTCCTTTTTTTTCTTTTTTTTTTTATTCTGGGCCAGCTTTAGCTCTGAGGCTTGGCTCCAGCTCTGAGGTCTCTGCTGCTGAAAGCGGGTATCTGGTTTTTTTGGGTTCTATAATGGAAACACTGTTTCAACTCCAGCTCTGAGATCCCGGCTGGCTGAAAGCAGGTTTCTGGGGTTTTGTTTAGCTTCTATATTTGTAACAATGTTTCAAACTTCAAGCTCAGAGGCCGGCAGCAGCAGGCAGGGAACGTTGGAGTACTCCGTCACTGAAGCAAGCAAGCCTCATATTCGCTTCAAGCTGCCTGGCTGCCAGCCGCCATCTTGGCTGGCAGTTAATTTGCATATCGCCCTGATTAGCCAATGGGAAGGTTAGCGGAGGTACGGCTAATTACCATGTTTCTCTTTTATTAGATAGGATGCTTTTTCTTTATAAATGACTACAATAAAATAGGATGCTACATATATTTTATATATATATGTATATATATACTAGAGGCCCGGTGCACAAAAATTTGTGCACTGGTGTGGGGCGGTGGAGCGGGGGTCCCTCAGCCAGGCCTGTGCCCTCTCTCAGTCTGGGACCGCTCGGGAGATAACGACCTGCTGGCTTAGGCCTGCTCCCGGGTGGCAGAGGGCAGGCCTAATCCCTAGGTGCAGCACCTGGTTGGGCTCAGAGCAGGGCCAATTGGGGAGTTGGGGCAACGACTCCTGTCATGAACAGAGCCGGGTCCATCAGGGGGTTTGGGCGCTGCCCCCTGTCACGCACAGAGCAGGGTCCATCAGGGGGTTGGGGCGCTTCCCTCTATCACCCACAGAGCAGGGCCGATCAGGGGGTTGGGTCGCCGCCACTCTCACACTCAGGGCAGGGCCAATGGGGAGGTTATTGCTCTACCCCGTCACACACAGAGCAAGCCACGTAGTGGGGGGTGGAGTTGGGGCGCCACATTCTGTCACACACAGAGCCGCAGGGGGATCAGGGGGTTGGGGAGCTCCCCACATCAGGCACAGAGCAGGGTTGATCAGGGGGTTGGGGCCCCTTCCCCTGTCACGTACAGAGCAGGGTGGATAGGGAGGTTGTGACCCCGCTCCCTGTTACACACAGAGCCACAGGGCAATCAGGGGGGTTGGGCGCTGCCCCCTGTCACGCTGATCCCGGTGCCGGGAGACCTCTGGGCTCTGCTGATCCTGGTGCAGGGAGGCCTCGCGGCTCCACTGATCCCGGTGCTGGGAGGCATATTACCCTTTTACTATATAGGATAGAGGCCTGGTGCACGGGTGGCGGCCTGCTGGCTTGCCCTGAAGGTTGTCCTGGATCAGGGTTGGGGTCCCGCTTGGGTGCCTGGCCAGCCTGGATGTGGGGGTGATTACTTTTTGCAGCTGGTCACACCCCCTTCAAGGTGGGGGTCCCCACTGGGGGTGCCTGGCCAGTCTGGGTGAGGGGCTGAGGGCTGTTTTCAGGCTGGCGGGTCACTAAAGCTCCCAACCACTCCTTTTTTTCTTTTCTTTTTTCATTCTAAGCCAGCTTTAGCTCTGGCTCCAGCTCTGACGCCTCTGCTGCTGAAAGCAGGTATCTGGTTTGTTTGGGTTGTATAATGGAAACACTGTTTCAACTACAGCTCTGAGGTCCCGGCTCGCTGAAAGCAGGTTTCTGGGTTTTTGTTTAGCTTCTATATTTGTAACAATGTTTCAAACTGCAAGCTCAGAGGCCGGCAGCAGCAGGCAGGGAACGTTGGAGTCCTCCGTCAGTGAAGCAAGCAAACCTCATGTTAGTTTCAAGCTGCCTGGCTGTCGGCCGCCATCTTGGCCGGCAGTTAATTTGCATATTTTCCTGATTAGCCAATGGGAAGGGTAGCGGACATACAGCTAATACCATGTTGCTCTTTTATTAGATAGGATACCCTAAGCAACCAGCCGACCGGCCGACCGGCCGGTTGCTATGACATGCAATGACACCAGGGGGAAGAGGCTCAATGCAATAGCTGCCGAGCGACAGCAACTTTGTAGAATGTCCTCTCGCACTCTGGGACCTCTCAAGGGATGTCAGACTGCTGGTTTCAGCCCGATGCCTGCAGGCCAGGCCGAGGGATTCCACCTGCCGGAGGGACACCACTCACACTGCAAACACCCTTCGAGCCCCAGTGCCACCCCAAGTGTGGCCAGCTGGGAGGGATCGCAGGAGGTTGGCTCCAGGGTGTGTCTGGCCTGTCTCATACAGTCCCACCCACCAGTCACCTTCTAATTAATTTACTTTCAATGTGCACAAATCTGTGCACTGGGCCTCTTGTATGCATTATTTTGCTTGTTCTAGGATTTCATATAAGTGAAATCATAGTGTATGCATTATTTTGTATTTAGCTTCTTCTGGTCAGCATAATGTTTTTTTTTCGATTCCTTCAAACTGGTGTTAAACAGTGGTTAATATCTGTATTTTTAAAATCACTGAATAGCATTTCATTGTATGAATTGTATAAATATGTGAAGATTTACTCATCTATCCATCCACGTTTTTATGGATGTTTTGTTTTGTGTTTTTTGAGTATGGGGTAATTTGAATAAATGTGCTATGGATATTTATGTATAAGTCTTTTTATAGACGTATTTACTCAGTTCTTTAGGGTAAATATCTAGGAATAGGATTGCTGTTATATGCAGTACACATATACGTAACTTTATAAGATAGTGTCAAAGACTTTTCCAGAGTGCTTGTTTTGTTTTATACTGACACAAGCTGTTTCTGAGAGTTCTCATTGCTCTTTGTCTTGCTAGTACTTTAGGTCATCAAGTCATGTTAATTTATGAGTGTATACGGGTATCTCAATGTGCTGTAATTTGCATTTCTCAGATGACTAATGATGATGAACAACTTTCTAAGTGCTTATTGTGAAATGACTGTTAAAATATTTTGCCTATTTTTAATTTTATTGGGATTTTTGTCTTGGGTTGTAAGGAATTTTTAAAAAAGGCGTATTCTGAACACAAACTCTTTGTCAGATATATGTTATTAGCAATATAATTGTCAAGTCAGTAGCTTGCCTTTCATTTTCATAAGAGTTTCTTGTGAAAAACAGATATTAATAATTTTGTGAATTCTAATGTAGCAGTCATTTTATGTTAATGTTTTCCCTATATAAGATTTATTTGTCTATCCAAATATCAAATGATTTTTCTTTTATGTTTATCCTAGAGTCGAATAGTTTTAGATTTTGTGTTTAATTATATTTTCCTATCAAATTAATTCTTTTTTAAAAAAAAATATATTTTATTGATTTTTTTAAGGGGGGGAAAGGAGAGGGATAGAGAGGTAGAAACATCGATGAGAGAGAAACACCTATCAGCTGCCTTCTGCACACCCTCTACTGGGTATGTGCCCACAACCAAGGTACATGCCCTTGACCGGAATTGAACCTGGGACCTTTTGGTCCACAGGTCAACTCCCTATCCACTGAACCAAACTGGTTAGGGCTAATTCTTTATTTATTATAAAGGTTGAGATATTTGTATTTCTGTACAAATGTCCATTTGCTCTATCCACATTTGCTGAAAATACTCATTGTATTAATTTGGTAACTTTTTCAACCACCAATTGCCAGACATATGTGTGTTTGTTTCTAAGTTATCTATTTCTTTTAATTGAATACATGTTTATCCTTATCATTTTCACACTGTTTCAATTACAGTTGCTCTACTTTAAAAAGAGCTCTTTGCTATTCGAGGGTTTTACTTTTCTTAATAAATTTGAAATCAACTTGTCAAATACTACAAAATAATGCTTACTGGGATTATGACTAAGATTAAGTTGAATTTATAGAATAATTGGAGAATTACAATCTAATTGTATTGTCTTTCAAATGATATAATTATATATTAAGATTTTTATCTCAATGCTTTATAATTATCAATATACAGAACTTGTAAATATTTTAAAAATTTTGCGATTTAATATCTTGTCAATGTTATAAATAGTATTTTTGATATTCATTTTTTAATTGTTTACTTTTAGTATAAAAGTTATAATTGACTATTATATGTTGATTTTGTATGCTACAACCTTGATAAATTTGCTTATTAGATATTATGTTTTATTCCTAGATTCTTTAATTATGAAAAATAAATTACAATGTAATATGTAAATAAACATTTTTGCTTTTTTTCCCCTTCCAACATTTATGCCTTTGTATCTTTTTCTCACCTTATTTCAATGGTAACCATCCCTCAAACCAAGGTGAGGTAAGAGCAAGTATCTTTACTTTAATTCTTGATCTTAAGGCAAACTCATTCTGGAATTTACAATTCCTTATGAGTGTAAGTGGAGGTTTTTAGTAGATACTGTACCAGTTGTAATGAAATACTTTCTCTTCCTAATCAATTTGTAAAAGATGGATGTTAAATATCATCAAATGCATTTTCTACAACTATTACAACTATTATGATTATGGCTTTTCTCCCTTACTCTGTTAATATGGTTATTTTATTGACAGACTTTTGAAGGATAAACCAAGTCACGTGCCTGGAATAAACCCCACTTGGTATCTTCTATTACATTCCTAATATGAATCATTTGTGTTTTTATCTTACTTAATGGTGAGTCTAGCTATATGTATATAAATTTTATGGGCTGTTTTAAAAACACAACATTAGTTTCATCAATGTTATCTTTTTTTAAAATTTAATTGGTTTCCACTTTCATTTTTATTTTTACTTTCTTTTCTTTACCTTGGGTTAAATTTAATGCTCCCCCCCTTTCGATTCTTAATATGGAAGCTAAACTCATTAATTTTTAATACCACTTTTAAAGTAAGCATTTAAATTTATAAATTTTTCTATAAGCATTACTTTATCTGAATACCACAAATAATATGTTTTATTTCTCTTTTTATTCAGTTTATATTATTTTTTTAATTTTCCCTGGGATTTTATTTCAATAATATTTGGATATTTTCATAAATCTTTTTATAACCTAATATCAGAATTGACAGCATGTCATCTTACGTTTTTGATTTTAGGAAGTTGAGTTTCCAGGGGCCTGGCTATCTTTGAGACCGTCTACCACATCTGCAGACATACTCAGCTTTATGTCTTCTGGGTGAACTGACCCTTTGTCATTACATAATTTCTTTATGTTTGAAAATATTTTTTGTACTGATTGCACTTTGATATTAACATACTCAAGTTCTCTGATGATTGATGTTTTGATATTTTATGATTTTTTTATACTTTCTATTTAAACTGTCTTTGTATTTAAATTGAGTTTCTTATGGACATTGCAAAATTGAGTCTTGATTTGTAATTCAGATATTTTAGACCATTGACAAATGATGTAATTATCAATGTACTTAGACTGAACTTAAAGCTACAATGTTGTTATTTGTTTTCTATAAGTCCTTCTCTAGTTTGCTTATTTTTCATCCTTTCATGCATTTCAATCCATTGACTACTTTTAATATTCTATTTTATTTTTACCATTTTCCTTCATTTAGAGTCTATCTTCAAATATATTACTTAACATATAATGTAGAAATCTTTCTATTTCATCCACCTCTCTTTTGTGTTTTTGCTGTTATATGTTTTACATTTCTGTATATTATTGGCCTCAGATACATTGCATTATTTTTCTATAACAGTCACTTATATTTAAAGTGATTTAAATGAGAGAAAAAATAACATTTTATAATTTCCAAGATATTTATGATTCCTGGAAAACTTCTTTCCCTTAGTGAAAATCCATATTTCCATTTAGATCATTTACTGACTCAAGTTTGCATTTGGGTTATTTTCCTTCAACTAAAGAACTTCCTTTATCTTGTTGGGTAATGGATATCTGTTAGATTTATTTCTCTTGGCTTTGTCTGGCTGAAAAATGTCTTTATTTTTCTTTACTTTGAAGTACATATTCAATTGCACTAAAATTCTAGTTTGCTAGATATCTTTTCATTTTAGTGCATTACTGATGTCACATTGTATTATCTTCTTTCATTGTTTTGTAAGAGATATCTGTAGTAGTTAATATCTTTGCTTTCATGTCTGTGATGTGTCTTTTTTTTTTTTTAAGGTGCTCCTAGCAGTGTTTCTTCATTACTGTGGTTTAGCATTTTGATTATCATGCACCTTGCTTTACATTTTTTTTTATGTTTAATTTGGTATTTGTTTAGTTTCTTATATATTTGTTGATTTTATCAAATTATTAAATACTTGGATATTATTCAAAATTTTTCAATTATTTAATATTGTCCCAAGTTCACTGAGACTGTCCATGTTTTAGCTTTTATGTTATGTGCTTCATTTTTCATAGTTTCTCTTGCTATGTCTTCACATCCAACAGTCTGTGAGCAGGCTCTTCTACTGCATATTTAATTTCAGATAATTTTTTTTGTTTTAAGTTCCATTTTTCATATCTTCCATCCCTTTGCTCTGAATATTCATATTTTCCCTTAAATTCTTGAATATATTTACAGCAGCTCATTTAAAGTCTTAGTCCACTAATTCCATCATCTATGCCCATTCAGGGTCTTGTTAATAAAGGTTTTTACTTTGATATTGGTCATGTTTTCATGCTTCTTCACATGTCTAGTAATTTTTATTGGATGCTAGACATTATAAATATACTATTGATTTTCTGGGGTTTCTTGTTTTCTTAAAGTATATATCGGGTATTTTAATTAAAAAATAAGTTATCTTGTCGATCAGTTTGATCTTTTTATGCTTATTTTTGTTTTCTTATGCCAGGTATAGTGTAGTTTTTAACCGTATTCCAGTGCTAGTTTAGCTTTTCTAACTAGGTATTGCCCATTTGTGGTATTTACCAAAATCCTGATTGTTCATTGAGGTGTCTCCATGTTGACTAGTTCAAATTTAAGTATATTCTATCCCTAGAAGCTGTTAGAACTGTTCAGGTTATAATCCCCAATGGTAGTTATTTTCCTAATAGTTTTTGCCCAGTCTCAAGGCATCTCACAGTAACACATGTGCATCTTAGAATTCAGCAAAAAATTTGGGATTTCTAGAAAGCTTTATCCAACCACTTATTTGTATAGTTCTCTCCTCCCTGGTATTTTCCCCTACACATTCCAACCGGTACAGCTTCACTGAACTCTGATTTTTGTCTCTTCAACTTTACAAGACTACCATAATTTGTTTGCATTCTCCCTCCCAGATTATACTTTTAAAACAGAGAGTCAGGAAAATTATAGAATGCAGCCCAATTTTCTTATTTCAGTGATCATAGTCCTGGACTCTCAATGGTATAATGTCTGAGGACAATTATTTCATATATTTTGTTGAATTTTCTAATTGTTTAAAATAGGAAGTCATGTCTGATCTACTTACATCCTGATGGTGAGAAATATAAGTTCACTTTAATTTCAATATTTTTACCAATTTTTTTAGTTTAATAAACCTAAGTTATGCAGAATATTAAATAATAGCTATATTTTACAATAATCTCTTTTAATGAAACCTAAACAATTGCATTTGGGAAAAAGAGAAAAGGATTATAGCACATGACATATGAGATGACTTTAGCAGCTATTCTATATCATATAAGCATTGGTGCTGTCTCCTACATGGAGGTAACATTATCCTCAATAAATATAATTCACTGAATTTAAAATTAATCTCTTGAGTCTCCCAAATCATCAACTAATCAAAAAGCAGAGTATAATAGTCTATTATAATTGAAATAAACATTTTTATTGAAGAAAACCATTAATGGACTATTTATAATATAGCAATCCAGTCCTTTATATTATGATAAATTTAATAAAGAAAACCCAAAAATATGAGTAAAGAGAAATAGAAAGAGAAGACATAATAGCTCCTGAATAAGATTATAAAAATAATAAAATATATGTCGAGCCCTAGCCTGTGTGGCTCAGTGAATAGAGCATCAGCCTGAAGACTGAAGGATCACAGGTTCGATTCCAGTCAAGGGCATATGCCTGGGTTTCGGGTTCAAGATCCCCAGTAGCAGGTGTGCAAGAGGCAGCCAACCAATGATTCTCTCCCATCATTGATGTTTCTATCTCCCTCTCTCCCTCTCCCTTCTCCTCTGAAATCAATAAAAATATATTAAAAAATATATATGTGTTGAATGTGGCCAGAGAAAGGGGAGGAATTGTAAAAAGCAAAAGCAATAATTGGGGAACAGTATAACCAAGAAATTCAGAAGTGAATTATGTAACTATATAATTCTATTCATTCTATTTGTGAAACATCCACATGATGTGAATTGAAGCTCCCTTTAAGTAATGGTAAGTGCCGTAACCGGTTTGGCTCAGTGGATAGAGCGTCGTCGGCCTGCGGACTGAAAGGTCCCAGGTTCGATTCCTGTCAAGGGCATCTACCTTGCTTGCAGGCACATCCCCAGTCGGGGAGTGCAGGAGGCAGCTGGTCGATGTTTCTCTCTCATCGATGTTTCTGACTCTCTATCCCTCTCCCTTCCTCTCTGTAAAAAATCAATAAAATATATTAAAAAAATAAATAAAATAAAATAAAATGTAACTTTAAAAAATAAATAAATAAATAATGGTAAGAGAAGACAGCAGGATTTTAAGAGAAAGGCAGATCAAACTTAGCAGGGAAAAAAAATAAAAATAAAAAAAACAAAAAAAAAACAAACAAATAAACAAAAAAAACATGAGTAAAGGATAAAAGGGAGAAAGTGCAAGTTCCAGAAATGAAAATAAAGCCAGTTTGGTTACAATGAGGGGGAGTACTATAAAATAAGACTAGAAAATATAACATAAATTGGGGCCAAATCATATAGATCTTTGAATGCCAGGCCGAAGATTTGCTGCTCTTTCTGGTTAAAAATGGGGAGTCATGGAAGGTTTCTGAGTAGGGGAGTAAATTGACTTTGGGTCAATTACTCTGGCTGCAATGTGTAAAGTAGATTGGAAGAGGGAGAGAATAAAAGTGAAGAGACACCCTGGGGAGCTATTGAGTTAGATTAGGCGACACTTAATGAGAACCTGAGCTATAAGAGTAGCAGTAGGACTGGAAAGAAAAGGATGAATTCAAGATATTTTTCATGGGTGCAATCTATGGGGCTTAGTGACTAATGAGATCTGAGGAAACTGTTACAAAAAGATTCTGAGATTTTTAAGCTTGAGTTACTGAGGAAGTGATAGAGAAGGGGCATAAGCAGAGAAAACAGTTTTAAATGATTGTAGGTGTATGTGGGTGGAGAGTGTTGGTAATGATGTGTTTCATGGTGGTGGGGGTTTATGTGTAAGGGGTGATGAAGTAGATTTTGATATTTTGCCCTTATCAGTTGTGGAGGATAGTAGTTTTCAGAAAAATGAATAGAGTAACTAAATTCTAGCATTAGAAGGACTGCACTTAGTTCATAGTTGGCTCTTAGTTGACTGAACCAATCTTAATTAATTCCAAAGAACGTTTTTCATTCATTCATTCAACAAATATTTGTTGGAAAGGTGCTCTAAAGTTCAAGTGGTAGCAACCTTTTTCTTCATGACTCAAGTCTTGGAGAATATAGCAAGAGATGTAATCACTCAGAATACTGACATAATACTTTTTGAAATACATTCATAAAGTATGTTTCTGCAAATCTGCTAATAACGGAATGACCCTTGTCTTGATCCACTCAGGCTTCTGTAACAGAAAACACAGAGACTAGGTGACTTAAAGAGCAAATATTTACCCCTGGCTGGTTTGGCTCAGTGGATAGAGCATCAGCGTGTGGACGGATGGGTCCTGGGTTTGATTTCGGTCAAAGGCACATGCCTGGGTTGTGGGCTCAATCCATAGTGCGGGGCGTGTGGAAGGCAGCTGATCAATGATTCTCTCTCATCCTTGATGTTTCTATCTCTCTCTCCCTCTCCCTTCCTCTCTGAAATCAATACAAATACATATTTTAAAAAACAAACAAACAAACAAACATTTATTTCTCACAGCTCTAAAGGGTAAGAAGTTCAAGATCAAAACAATGGCAGGTTCTGTGTCTGGTGAGGGCCAGTGAATTCAAATGAGAGTGATTAGCACAAGAACAAAGGGAGTTATTTGCTTGACCTATAGAAGCTTGGATAAATGAGTACATTCATGGTAGGCAGATTCTCACAGCAAACACCTCTACTGAGAAATCTGTCAACCCTAGTAAGTTTTGGAATGGAAATGAGTCTCACTTAAAAGATCACCAAAACAGAACTGGCACCAAATTAGCCAAAAAAAAATAAAGTTCTTCCCCATGCTTATTAATGCCTTGTGGAATTTAGCATGCCTATCTCCAATAGGCAGATGAATAAGCAGAATAAATGAGGACTCCCTCATTTAAGACTCTACCATAGAATTTCTCTGGATCTTGAGAATTGCATATCCAGGAATCTCAAATTTAACATTTCCAAAGCAGGAATATTTTTCAACTCTAAACAGAATTAGCTGCATAATTTATAGGGCCCAGTTCAAAAAGCATTAACAGCCCTGACCGGTTTGGCTCAGTGGATAGAGCATCGTCCTGCGGACTGAAGGGTCCCAGGTTCAATTCTGGTCAAGGGCATGTACCTTGGTTGCGGGCACATCCCCAGTAGGGGGTATGCAGGAGACAACTGATCGATGTTTCTAACTCTCTATCCCTCTTACTTCCTTTCTGTAAAAAATCAATAAAATACATTAAAAAAAATACACAAAAAAAACAAAAAGCATTAACAATGTCTTTTAGATTATAAAACACAAAGCTTTTTATTTTCTTCTATGCTCCCTCTCAATTGTCATGACCTTATTTTTAATTGTTTATTTAGTGTTGTGAACCTCACTTACAAAACACAAAATCAAAGATAATATTATTAAAATTTAAAGATGGCCATCACAAAGCATTAAGCCCCAGTGTGAGGCCCTTCTGGGTATGGTAAACTGTGCAACTACATTGGATTTATACCAGTAGAGCTGGCCCTGAATCCACTCTCAACCCATCTACTCTCTTAATCTCCCTTAAATCAGTAAATAACATCACAATTTTCCAGTTATTCAGTTTTTATACCTAATTGTCATCCTTAACTTCTTTACTAACAATCTATTATGTTAAGGAACTGTATCTAAAATAAAAAAATTCTTTCTAACCACCTCTTGGATTATTATCACAATAACTTTTTAACAGTTTCTCTTGCTTTCCTTCTTGCTCACCTAGATCTGTCCTCCACAAACAACCTGGTAATCTTTTAAAAACATTGAGCAGGTCATTTTACTTTTCTTCTCAAAATCTTCCAATGACTTCACATCACACCTAAAAATAAAAGTTTTATCATGGTTTTCAAGTACTTACAAGATTTGATTCCTGCCTATCTCTCATCTTATCTTATATTCCTTAAAATTGAGATTTTTTAAATAATTTATCTTCTATAACCTTGAAACATTTTTCCCAGATATTGTTTTCTCAGATGTCATCTCCTTAGAAAGATGTTCTCTGACTATCCTATTAAAAGGCTGTCCTGTACTTCTGATTAATTGATTATAAGTTGTGGGTTCCATGACCCCTTTCTCAGATTTGATAATTTGCTAGAATAGGTCACAGACTAATACTTCACTTGTGTTTACTGGTTTATTATGAGGATGCGAATGAATAGCCAAATGAAGAAGTGCATAGAGAGAGGACTAGAAGAATTCCAAGCACAAATACTCTGTCTCCAGGAAATTGGGGTGTGTTTCCCCATCCTATGTATTTGCAGAACCAACTAAAGTGGTTCTATCTTGTTTAACAAGATACTGAGTTGATTTTCAGAGAAAACAGACCAAAACCCCAAGCCATGCAGCTGAAGCATGCACAGTGGAGAGGACTTTGACCTCCAGCGGCACCCAAAACCAGTCTCCACTTAGACATACACACACGTGGAACCAAAGGACTGGGACATAACTGAAACATGAACAATGAAAGTCTATCAGAAGCCAAGGGTCATTGTCCAGGAAGACACCCTTTTACTATGAATGGACAAGTTCCAAGGTCCTTTAATAAAAACTTACCCAACCAGCACTTCCACATAAGTGCTCCCCATAACCCATTAAAAACCTTTTACCTGGTCCAGCAAGAAAGATGCATTTGAGGCACCATGAGGTCTTTCATCTTCTCAGTTGGCAATTTCTCAATAAATAAACCTTTCTTGACTCCAAATTCTGACATTTTGAGTTTTGGCCTTGTGAAGAGTCTGTCACACAGACTTTGGTTTGGTAATATCCACATGTGAAAGTTTTCATTCATGTGTACGCTCTCTGAACTTCTTTTGTCAATAATTTTTATAGCGCTCAATCTTCAGCTCCATATTCCCTTCTTAAAGGTTGGTGGGTGGGGCATAAAGTTCCAACTCTCTTATTTCTTGGTCTGTCTGTTGAATGATTAACCCTATTTGAGGCTACTTCGGGGCCTCACCCTAAGACATCTCATTAGCATGAACTCAAGTGTGAATAAAAGCTGCTCCGGGTGAATAATAAAAGACACTCTTATTACTCAGGGAAATTTCAAGAATTGTAACAGCTTTGTGCCAAGAACTGGGGGCAGAGACCAAATATATTTTTGAATTATACTAAATTTATCTAAAATTATAAATGTGCGTTATTCTTTTTCTCCTGAGCTCTATTTTTCCTCCTTATAGTTAGTTATCACAGCATTGTCATTAATAATGTATTTGTTTATACATTTATTTTCTATACCCTGTACAGGAGGAACAAACTTTCCTCTACCTTGGTTGGTCTAATAATCAAATAAAAATTAGACAGATTAGCAGGAGAAAATAAGCAAGTTTAATACATACTTATGCACAGGAACCCCACATATATGAGTCAGAGACTCCACATGAAGGAGAGGCTCTGAGACAGAAAGAAGGATTAAAGGACATAAGACATTCCCAGCTGGATATGAGGTAATGAACCCTGGGGGCTTCAAAGGGTCATTGTAGGATAATAAGAAGAGCAAATGCTTAGAAATAAAAGCTTGTCCTGCCATATAGGTGGGTGGAAAAGCTTACGGCTGACAATCTCTTATGGGTAAAGCCTCTAATTCAAATTCTGCTAGGCAGTTAGGGTAGGGGTGGCAGAAGTTTCTCCAGAGCTAGCTGAAAATGGTCTGTATACCACAGAGGCACATCTTGGGGGTGACTCATTCTGGACTTCCACTCTTTTATCTCCTAAATGTATAGAATAAATAAAAAGGTAACTGATTATAACCATGTTATTACTTAACTTTCTCATATAAGGTAGAACCAGGGCTTAAAATTGGAAATTAAATTCAGTTATATATTTGCCTACTTGAATCTTTACTACTTAATTTATAGCCATTATGTCTCTATAAACTCCATAATTACTGCTTCAGAGACCTTGAATTAAACAATGCTTTACATATATGTAAGATATTATATTAGTATTTATTTTTCCTGTTGTAACAAATTGCCACAAATATAGCGACTTAAAAGAACACATTTGTTATTCTATAGTCTAGAGGTCAGAAGTCTGAAATGTATCTCGATGAGCTAAAATTAAGGTTTGCAGGACTGTGTTCCTTCCTTGATGTTTTAGGGGAGAATCAGTTTCCTTGCTTTTTCTAGCTTCTAGAAGCGGCCTGCAGGCCTTGGCTCATAACCTCCTTCCTCCATATTAAAAGCCAGTGACGGCAAGGTTAATCTTTCTCACGTAACATCTCCCTATTCACTCTTCTGGTTTCTTCTTCCTTTTTTTTTTTTTAAGTGTCATATGATGAGATTGAGCCCACCTGGAAAATCTTCCCATTCTCATATCCTTAATTTTAACATGTCTGCAAAGTCCTTTTGCCCTATAAGGTAACATATTCATAGCTTCTGGAGATCAGGATTTGGACATGTTGGGGGTTTAATATTTAGCCCATCACAGCTAGCAATTAGTGTCAGTGTCTGGTAAATAAGGTTTTTTGACTAATTTTTAAATGTCTTAGTAAAGGAGTTATTAAATAGTCAAATGACTACAAAAGCAGCTAAACGAAATTCACCAGGTGTGGATCTCAGTGCCCAGGAGAGCATGGACTCCAGCTAAGGGGCCAGCCATTTTCTAGCTCCAACCAAATGTTGCCATGCAGAGAACTGAGCACAGGTGGGACTTCCACTTTTTCAAGAGAACCTGCAAATGCAAATGTATATGTAGAACCCCTAATTTTTAAAATGTTGGTAGTAAGTCACATGGTGTTTTCAGAACAATGCAGGCTAAAACAAAATGTCTGTAAGTTGATTAGGACTCCTGAGCTACCAGTGTACTGCCTCACTTCTGTATGATGAACAGGAACCTATTTTGTTAATAACTGAAACAAACTTTTACAAGCAAATATTGTATGCCTGTCAGTAACTTATGTTCCAGGAATTAGAACTAATGTATAAAGTTTTACTTCATCAACCGAAGTCTATCTTTTGTGGCATGATATTACTTGGAGTTAAATTATACATTGTTCCACGGAATAATATTTATTGCTAAACAGAAATTTCATTAAAACAATTTTGTCTTGCCTGGCCAGTTTGGCTCAGTCAGTGGTTGGGTATTGACCCTTGAACCAGAAGGTCTCGTTCAGT
The DNA here is from genome assembly GCF_964212035.1 of Myotis nattereri. NCBI lineage: Eukaryota > Metazoa > Chordata > Mammalia > Chiroptera > Vespertilionidae > Myotis > Myotis nattereri. The sequence continues at coordinate 9,943,865 of NC_138086.1, read as the reverse complement.
TCCCAGTCAGGTCACATGCTCGTGTTGTAGGCTTAATCCCCAGAGCAGGGTGTGCAGGAGGCAGCCAATCAATGATTCCTTCTCATCGTTTATGTTTCTATCTCTCACTCCCTTTCCCTTCCTCTCTCTAAAATCATAAAAACCTATTTAACATAAAAACAAAGTTTGTCTTTATGTACTCACTAAAGAATCCTATCTAATAAAGAGGGAATAAGCAAATTAACTGTGATGCCATCACAACGATGGTGGTGCCCAGTCCCCTCAGCTCCACCAGAGTCCCCCGGTCCTTTCAGCTCGGCTGGGATGGGGTGGGGAGGTAGGTGGCTGGACCCACCCTCAGCTCCCCAACCGCCCAGGGCTGGCCCGAGGCACAGGAAATCCTCGGATGTCAGCTGCACAGCTGCCCAGGGCCGGGCAATCCTTGGATGTCGGCTGCCCAACCGCTCAGGGTCGGCCAAGGCTCAGGTAACCAGGGCCGGCCGATGCTTGCGCTGCCGGCAGTGGCAGCAGCAGAGGTTTGATGGGGTGTCATCTTCCTCTGAGTGCCGGGTTGCTTCCCACCCCTGAGGGCTCCCAGACTGTGAGAGGGAGCAGGCCAGGTTGAGGGACCCCCCTCCAGTGCATGAATTTTCATGCACCAGGCCTTCAGTATTTAATAAGTACCTATTTATTGATCAAGTCCCCTATGAAGCACTATGAGGAATATGAGGACAAATCAGACAGAGACCCTAACTCTAAGGAATCTGTCATCAAGAACTGACTCATTAAGCCCTAACTGGTTTGGCTCAGTGGATAGAGTGTCAGCCTGAGGACTGAAGAGTCCCAGGTTTGATTCCAGTCAAGGGCATGTACCTTGGTTGTGGGCACATCCCCAGTAGGGGGTGTGCAGGAGGCAGCTGATCAATGTTTCTCTCTCATCGATGTTTCTAACTCTCTATCCCTCTCCCTTCCTCTCTGTAAAAAATCAATAAAATATATATATTTTTTAAAAACCTCATTAAAATTTTAACAAAAATTACAAAACTTCAGTAAAAAAAAAAAAGAAAAAGTCACTTCTTTTGAGAAGAATTAAGTCTTTACCAGAAGACTTGAAATAAAGTTGAGCTTTGCCCTAGCCAGTTTGGCTCAGTGAATAGAGTGTTGGCCTGTGGACTGCAGGGTCCCAGGCTCCATTCTGGTCAAGGGCATGGATCTTGGTTGTAGGATCCTCCCCAGCCTGGGCCCCTGATCGGGGTGCATGCAGGAGGCCACTAATCATTGTCTTTCTCTCATGTCAATATTTCTTTCTGTCTTTCCCTCTCTCCTCCCCTCTCTCTAAAAATCAATGGAAAAATACCCACAGGTGAGGATTAAAAATAATAATAAAAAATAAAGTTGGGCTTTAAAGTATGGATACTAAATTCTTCATTTATCTTTCTTATAATTTTTTTCTGTGTACAGCTTGACATTCTTTAGGCTCTAGGCTTATCTATACTAATAAAAGGGTAATATGCTAATTAGACCAGATAGACCGGACATCTTCCAGAGGTCCTTCTGGACAAAGCCACAGAGGCTGTGAGGGCCAAGGTGGGCCAGTGGCCGGCAGTGGCAGCAGCAGCAGGGTGATGGGGGCAGTGCCTTCCCCTGATTTGCGTGGTTTCCTCCTACAGAGGGAGACCCCTGCAGTAGGACATCCCCTGAGGGCTGCCAGACTGTGAGAGAGGGCAGGCTGGCCTGAGGGAGCTCCCCCCACCCCCGCCCAGTGCATAAATTTTCATGCACCAGGCCTCTAGTATAGATATAATTATGTAGCTTATTAATGAGTACATAATTTTAAAATTATGTACTAAGAAAAAATGAATAACTGATAAAAATTTAATCTGAATCCAATTTTTCTTATGCCACTTTTAGGAATGCCTTCATAGATGGAAAATACAGTGTATTGTCAGTATTTGAACCCAAAGTAAAGTTATAATAAGTGCTGGTGCAATAAGAAATGTTAAATGTGATGGGCAAACCAGCTGAACAAACAGGCTGGAAATTTGTTTTATGAAACTCACCTTACAGAATTTCACCCCATAAAACACATACACATGCAGGATTAATTTTTCCCTGCCTATGTACCATCAAAAAGGCCCCTTTTAATCATATTCTGGATATACATTTGGTCCTATTTGAACACAATTTATGAAAACTGACTTTCTTATTTGAATTTCACCTTTTGACAACTGGACAAAAATCCAAGTAAGGCAGCATGGTTAACTGTTATTCTCATACACAGAGATCTGAATCTTAACGTTAAACAACTCAAATTCACAAGAATGCAACTTATGCTGAAATTGTTACTTTTATTTCATTTTATTGTCCTCAATACAATTCCATGTCCTTTTCAAATTACTCTGCAAATAAATACTTTTGAGCACAATTCAAAGAAAATACAAGTTATCTAACAACAACTTTAACAAAAACCTCAGACTATCTTAAAAAATAAAAACTAATAAAGCAGGAGCTAGAAAAATCCAAAAAGTTAACCTTTGATTCCCTTTTTTTATAAGATTATCTCCAGAAGCCTACACTCTAACATTTTTCCCAGCTCAGACATAGATTTGGCCAGAAATGAAAGGATACAGGGCAAAATGTATTAACACCTTTGTCAAATAGACATTTAAGTATACATTTTTCTCTTTATTTTTTCCTATAAATTCCAAGGCATTTGTGGCTGGATTAGACAAAAATCTTTTGTTGTCATAGTCTGTAAATTTTGCCTATTGGGGCAGTAATTAGCACCTCTAAGTTATAAAGGCATTTGAATAATTTAGTGTGTGTCACTATTATTTCCAGTGCCATGATAGTTTTCCTCTGACAGAATTTTGGATGTACAGCACCACGTACTGACTAGACAATGTTTGTGCTATTTGCTAATTTCAGGTTAGTCTGCATTTCATCACATACAGATTTCCTGAACCTTCTGGGGTAAACAGTTAGACAGACACAAGTAGAGCAAAGACAACAGGCCAGGTATAGGAGGCACTATGGTGATAAGCCCAAGGTGCCTAGCAATTGCCAATACAGTTTACACCCCCTGACCTTTTATATTGCTGGTCATGTGGTTCATCTTTGCTCCCTTGGCGTGTTGCTGGTCATGCATGTTAGACCAGCTTAGAGCAGGGAGTGAACAAGAGGGCTGGAGAATAGCTCCTAAGCATTTTCACCTAGGAATAACATCTAGGCTTCAGTTGTATTTCAGCTCCAGGCCCAGAAAAAAACAACAGCAAAACCAAATAAGGAACACCCAACACCATGGCTGACCTCTGGACCAATTGCGTTGGATAATGACCCCCTGATCTGAGAGGAAAGAGGGAGGGAGAGCGTGAGAGAGAGAGAGAGAGAGAAATATCATGTGAGAGGGAAACATCAAACACTGGAGACCAGGACTTTTAAAGGACACATCTGGAAAGTTACTGAATATTTAATTGAGATCCTCCCATAGGACGTCCCATAAAATTTCCACCCTTAAAACCCTTGGGACAGAGGACCCAGTGTGCTCTCCCTTCCAGGAAGGTGCCCATACCTTTCTTCTCCCCCACCTTCTTCCTCCCGGGTACTTTACCTTTCTTTCTCCTAAGCTCTAAGGGCCCCTTCTTTGGTCTCTGCAACTTGTTTCCTAAGCCCATTTCTTCTACCTCTGTGACTTTCTAAATAAACTTTCTTTTATAGTTTGAGTCTTGGCTCTGAATTATTTCTTAGGCAGAACTCAAGTACCAAGGTTGCTGAACCAAGGTCCAGTCGACCACCAACATTCTGGTGCCACTACTTGGATCCTCTGACTGTGATTTGGATTGTGTCATCCTGGTGCAGTGCCGCAGGTTCCAAAGCCCACCCGGAACTACTCTGCAACCCAGCACCTGTGCTCAGTACCGGCAGGGGCTCCTTGTGTGTCACTGGCTCCTCACTTTGCAGTGGGTGGACGTAAACCAGTTTTCCTTGGAATTCTGGACATCCCTATTGTAAAGTATGAGGCTGACTTTCTTTGAGCTGTTTTATTTTTAAATCCTTGAGTTGAAGCTAAAAGTTAAATGTTGAGAAAACCTAGGATTTAGTTAAAGGTCCAGATAACCAGGGACAGAAGAAAAAAAATGAATGGCTGGTTTTTACCTTTGGCTTTTCAATTAGAATTGCTTTCTGAGAGCCTGAACAAACCTTTTTGCTGGATAAATGAGAGCCTGAACTCATTTGGCTCAGAAAATAAAGAGGATTTTCTTCCCCCAGTTCAAATCTAGGGTATTCTTAAGAAACTTAAGACTTTCTGTGGAGGTGTCAAGGGGCATTCCCCCACAATGTGCAAGAGCCCCATAGGGAAAGTCAAATAATGGACTTGTTTAGGACACACACATAAAGGTTGGTTTCCTAGTGCATTGAGCCGTTGAGTCCTCACAGCTGTATTAAAGAGCCGAGGAGTAACATGGAGACACATAAGGGGAAATGAGATGACTTGGGAGGTGACAGTCCTTTGGAGCACAACTCACAAATACCACCCTTAAATCCAGTACATGATATCCCTAGAAATCTCTTTAGACTCTATGGATCCAAAAATACAACTAAAACTAACATGGAAAATCCTGCCTCCCAGGCCAGAAAATCCCAGCCTCCAGCCCTCATTAATATTACTGGAGATATACAATTAATAAGAATCCTTTACTTACAGAAATGGGAAGATTTGACAAGAAGTAGTACCAATTTAAGATGGCTAAAATGTAGCCCTATTGATGCTTAAATTAATTTTTGCATGCAAAATTAGAAAAATTTGGTTCTAAACTAAACTGAATGAATGGAAAGCTTATCTTCTCTTCTCTCTCTCTCTCTCTCTCTCTCTTGTGTGTGTGTGTGTGTGTGTTTATTGATCTGAGAGAAAGAGAAGGGATAGAGGGAGAGGGGGAGAGCGAGAGAGAGAAATATCATGTGAGAGGGAATATCAATTAGTTGCTTCCCACATGTGTCCCAACTAGGGGTCAAACCCGCAACCTAGGTATGTGCCCTGACTGGGAATCAAACCTGCCACCTTTTAGTGCATGAGTCACTCAGCCAGGGTGAGAAGCTTATCTTGATTACAAGTTAGGGGCTTCAAATTAAAGTACAGATAAATTGCATTCAGAATAGAAAAACAGAAAGGCAGATCTCAGGCAGAGGGAAACCAGTGGTTGTATACATTCCTTGGACTAAAAGAGAATTAAGAAATCTACCTAAGGATTTTCCTGACTTTCTCTAAAACTGGTTTCTAGGAGCAAAACAACAGAATGACTAAATACAATAAGATGGAAAACGCCTGGGGAGGAGTCTGTCTATTGTAGAAACGCAGGTCAGCTTCACAAGTGTTGTAGAAAACCAAAATAAGATCTACAAAGAGAAAAGAAATAGAAGCAAGCATAGGGTTGCTCCTGAGTATTTTCCCTTTTCTGCACTGACAGTTTGGAAGAGGTTGGGATTATTATAATAGGAGAAACTACTAAGGCTCTTGGAACATGAAAGATGGGGAAACAGGTCACTGGCTCAACTACTGGAGTCTAGAGTTGTAGGATGAGTTTTTCATCTGAGGTGACGGAGATATTAGGCACCCCTTGTATGGACAGACATCACAGGAGGACCTCCAGTAAGTCTAGTTAAGTCTGGAGGCCAACAATCAGGGATGCCTTGCTTGAGATGGGCTTTGGGTAGAGTGGTGTCCACTTGTGTGAGCAGAGTCAGTCCATCATTTCCGTGCTCAGCATCCACTGTGACCATTGGTAAGGCTGCCTTCAGAGCACTGGGTAGTGCTCTACACCTGGGTGCGCCTGGATGGCAGGGTATCCCTGTGGTATGGAATTCACTTAACTGAGCACAGTAAGTCCATCTTCCCATGTCTGTCAGTCATGGTGGTCACTGTTAAGTCTACCCTCAGGGCTTCAGGTGTGCAATTCACATCCCAGGTCGTTCCCAGGCAACTGGAACCCACCCTACTGTGGCTCTTAGGCTATAGGGCAGGCCAATACAACCCAGAGGTTAGCAGAAATGCCTCTATCTCCCAGTCTCTACATAGATGGTGCCTCAAGATACCACTTTTGGGGTGCATACTTGACAAATGGGAGATATTTGATCCTGAGTCCCTCAGGAAAAAGAGGCACATTTTCTCCTGCAACACAATCTGGCCCCAACACAAGTTGGGCAATGGAGACGTTTGGCCAGTCAATGACACCAGTCATTTTAATACTATCTTATAACTAGACTTGTTTTACCTTTCCCAAGGGAAGTGGTTGGAAGTTCCATACACCCAAGCTTTTGTGGCTCTCAGAGATGACCCTAGGCTATGTTTTGCCTGTAACCTAGAAAAATGTACACAGATGGAAAAATAATTTCAAAAATGGGTGAATTTGTTTAGTCTTTTGCCAACATTTGGGTGGCAACCCAAACCTTGAGGTATTAAATGCAACTGTCGTGCTTTACAAGTGAAGTCTATACAGGGCCAGAGGTGTGGCTCCAGAAACATTTCAAAGCTCAACAAATATTATCTGGGTCTTCTCTTTAAATGCCAGTTTCTGGTCTTGGCTGGTGTGGCTCAGTTGGTGAAGCATCACCTCATATGTCAAAAAAGGTTGTGAGATTGATCCTTGGTCAGGGTGCATGCAGGAGGTGACCAATTATTTCTCTCTTACATCTCGTTCTCTCTCTCTCTCTCTCTCTCTCTCTCTCTCTCTCTCTCTCTCTCTCCCTCCCTCTCTTCCTCTCTCTCTTCTGTATAAAATCCATTTAAAAATTTTTAAAAATTCAAATTTCTGGGAGGTAATCCTCATTGAAAAGACAAAGAAAAATAACCTTAGCTATCTGAGCAGGTCAATTTAACTTATTTCATTATTTCATCTGTTAACTATTGATCACTAGACAAATTTTAAGTTCACCTACTTTTGTTTTTTTTTATTGCAGAGAAGTTAGAAAATAGATGTGGAGCTGTTTATGAATGTCTTGTGAATTATTAGAAGTAACATATGTCTCCTAAAAGCATATGTTGGCCAATGAAAGAGTCTATGTTTCTCGATGTTATAAAATGCATTTGCCAATCTAAAGAATGCTAATTGCTTACTTTTTATTTGTCACTACAAAAAACAACAAACAAACAGAAAAAACCCCACAAAGTTTCTAAGAGTTAAGAATTCTGATTAAGTGGAAAGAAATTCTATAGTTTGGTAATAGAAGGTATAAAGTATGGAAATATTCATTGAAAGAAAAGTAATAAAATTCATTGTTCTAAAGCTGGTTATTTCTGAATGGATATAGAAAAGAAAACTGAAAAAGACTAGGAAAATTGTAGAAATGCTTGTGAAAATTGTAGAAGGTTTAGGAAAGTTGTAAAATGTAGAAATGTTTGTGAAAGTTGGCAAAGGTTTGTGAGGAGAAATCTTAAAAGGAAAGTAAATAAAATTAAATATCAAAAGTAAGCTAATACAGAATTTGAGTTTGGTTCTTTTCACTTTGTTTAAAGGACAATGATTTTCCTCTTGTATTCTAGGTACAAGGAGACTTATTTTTTAAATCAATTTGGTAAGTTATATATTTTTCTCTCTATTCTCCCCAAAATTTGGAAACTGTAAATGAGTATTATTATTTTCATGGCAATATGTTTGTTCGCATATATCCAAAAATAATTTATTCTCTTTATAATAAGACACATATAACCAGTTTCCAATTGTGCTTTTTATAAACCAAGACTTTGAAATGTCATGTTTGAGAAAGACATGCCTAGACTATGGATGTCACCAGAAAGCTTTATGGGATTAAGATTGATTTTGAAGCTGATAAGAGCCCCTTGGAGAAACGACCTGGTAACTTGCTTATTCACATGGTTTATGCCAGCCTTTAGGTAAGGAACAAAGGTTGCTTTCCTGGTAGATGGCAAAGGAAGGACCTTAAGACATGTTTGGGGACCTTGAGAACTTGAGAAATTTACGCAAACTTCTAAGTATTGCAAGCAAAGCCTGATGGCAACTACGTGGTTTGGTTTCTTTGTCCTGGGGGCCTAATTAAGGCTTAATCTGGTGATTCCTTATGAGAGTGTAGCAAAGTAGATTTACAAGAGCCTATATGATCAGTTGCAGTTCTTATTGTTTTTATGCAAATAATGCGGCCAGATTGAAACCTGACTTAATGCAGTAAATACATTGCTCTTAATTTGGCCCTTTGGTAAACGTGAGGTTAATTTTGCCCTGGCCCGTTGCTCAGTGGTTAGAGCATTGGCCTGTGGACTGAAGGGTCACAGTTTTGATTCTGGTCAAGGGCGCGTACCTCGGTTGCAGGGTCTATCTCGGCCCTGGTCAGGGTGCGTGTAGGAAGCAGCTAATCAATGAGTCTCTGTCACATCGATGTTTCTCTCTCTCTGTCTCTCCCCTTCCCTTCCACTTTATCTTTAAAAAATCAATGGAAAGATATCCTCGGGTAAGGATTAACAACAATAAAAAGTGAGGGTAATTTTAGGGAAAATACACAACTCTATAATACACAGTTGTGGCTATTAGATTCTAATAGCCTTCAAAGTTTCATTTTTCACTTATGAACTGAACTGGATTCTGAATATTTCTAGTTTTCTTAAATGTTGGGCTACAATACTCCACACCAATGTTTCATATTACTTTCATCCTTTGACTTGGAATTATTGAGAACTAAAACTTTTTTCTCTTACATCAAACATTCATCATAATTCTCTTCATTCTGGCCTTTGCCAGAATAATATTGAGATTTATAACACAGTTTGTCTACACCAGGTCTCAAGTTCTACCCCTACTCAGGGAATAATAACTCTGTACACCACTGCTACCTTCTTTTATGCCCGGGCCTTACCATCCCTCGGACAGAGAGCAAGGATCTCTTGGCTCTGAAGGAAAATGCTGGCCCTCTTTAGGAGAAAGCAGCTACAGAAGAGACACTGGTTCCTCTTTCCTAAATTAATTCATAGCCACGATCTTTGAGGGGAGAATGTAGTAGGCAGCTACACAGACATGAGCAGCGCAAGGAAAATAGCCCAGGTACAGACGGTTATCAGGATGAAAACCCCCTGGTATCTAGCAACGGACAAAACTGATAAAACAAGTACTTAGGCGCCAAAGTTATCTTTTCTCCCTTAGCGTAGTGCTAGCCGTGGGTTTTAGACCTCCTGACCTTTCATATTGCTCATCATTCAGTTTGGGACCCTGCCATGACCTTTCCTCCCCTGGCATGTTCCTAGTCATGTGAGTTAGACCCCCTTAGAATGTGGAAGGAACAAGAGGGCAAGAGAATAGCCCTTCAGCATTAACCCATTGGGATAACTTCTACGCCTCGGTTGTGTTTCAGTTCCAGGCTCAGAAAAGTGGCAAAACCAGACCAGCAAGGCCATGGCTGCCCGAGAACCAGCTGCATTGACTGATGACCCCCTGGTCAGGTGCTGACCAATCAGTGGAGAGCATGACCCTGACAGGGACCACCTGGAAAGCTGATGAATATTCTATTGATCTTATTCTGGGACCTCCCTTAAAATCTCCACCCTGAAAGCCCTCAGGTTGGAAGACCCAGTGTGCTTTGCGATCCCTCCCAGGAGCATGCCTATGCCTTTCCTCTCCTACCTGTCTTCCCTCCGGTGAGTTAACTTTGTCCTTATTTCTCCTAAGCTCCAAGTGTCCCTTCATGTGCTTCTGTAACTTATTTCCTAAGCCCATTTCTTCTACCACTCACTTTTTCTACCTCTGTCAATTTCTAAATAAACTTTCTCTTAGAGTTTGAGCCTTGACTCTGAATTCTTTCCTAGCCAAGTACCGAGTCTGCTAAACCAAGGCCCAGTCTGCCTCAAATCGGGTAAAACCTTATGTCATTCTCTCTGCTGTCAACACTTTTATCCGTTATATGTGTTTTTCTGGTAATCTTACTAGAGTTGTCTATATTTTTTAAGCCCACAAGAATTCAAGTAAAGACATTTTTTATTTTGTCTTTAATACTAAGTTGCATATTTTAACAACCGAGTATTCATGTGTGACTTGATCGTAGGGCATTTGCTGTTTTCAAAAAATAGAAACAGATATTTGATTGCTGGTTATCGATCTTCACCTCCTTAAAGTTGACTAAAGCCATCTGAAGGTCACAGATCTACTGTAGTGGCAGGATTTGGTCAATTTGCTAATCTGTAGTTTGCCGCTTGTCTTGATTGTCCTGTTGCACACCAGTGTGGACAATCTCTTTGTAAGAGGAATCCCAAGGGACAAGTTTGAGAAGGCCCTGAGTTGCTACAAAGAGTATCATATCTAACACTAGAAAAAAAAATCTGTTGTGAAAGAACGGGCAGCACTGTATTTCTGTGTGAGATGCTTTTTCTGAGAAAGCAGAATTTCTATAAAGGGATAAATCACAATGTTTTGTATCAATTTAATGTGGAAGACTACAGTGATTCTTGCTTTTTTGGTTTTGTTTTGTCTTCAATACTTTACATGTGAGAACTTTTTTTGTTTTTGTTTTTTTACTGTGAGCCCAGAGGACTTAAATCCCATAGGAAGCAAAGTTGCCATGTTAATTTCAGGTTGTTTAAAGCATCCATTTATATGGTAGGAACTCATCAAATTTCTGCTTCTAAATGCTCTGGCAAGGTTGGCCGCTCAACTTACATGATTTCAGGGTCCCAAGCCTTCTGAATCTAACCTTGCACAGAGTTCATAGATATGAGGTTTTAATTAAAAAAAAATAAAAAAAATCTTGAGAGATATTCTAATGCAATACAGCTGAAACATACACACACATTTTTTAAAAGATTAAGTAGATCATAAGTTGAGGCCTCAGAAAACTCAGTAATACCTTTAATATAAAATGACATGCAATTTATTTCAATCAATTTGCCTTGTTTGCTTTTTTTTTTTTTTTAATTCACTTTTTGTTTTAAAGAGCTTTACAAGGAGATTCTTGTTAAAGGAATCTTTTGGCAGGCTGTTCCCCAAAACTAGGGGGAGAAAAAGTGGGAAGTAAAATGGAGATGTCAGAAATTAAATGATGCCTTTAAATTGACTGACAACATCATTTCCTATTATTGCTATCTTGTAGACTGCCAAAGAACTAGCACACTTCAGACATCTAACGTAATTAATTCAGGATCACAAATCTGAATCACAAGTCTATATATGGATTCAACAGGAAGAAGAAAAATATGGTCTGGAGGAGGGAAAAAAATCTTTTTGCACAGCTTCCTCTAATTTTAAACAGGGCATAAATTAAACTTTCTTTGATAATAATATGCAATGACAGCATAATCATATGCTAACATTTAATCACCTTTTACATATAATATTACCCTTACTCTTTTTTAAAATTTTATGTTGTATATTGCTGTACATTTTTCTTGCTGATCGATTCCCTTTATTACTGCTGATTTTATTTATGTTGCTAATTTTTTTCCTAAGCATATATTTTAATGAGTAGTTTTGTTCAGCTAATGTCTACAGAATAGGAGAATTCAGTACACCTGCCTAAATAAGATGCTTGAGATTACTGAGGAAAGAAATTGACATTTTACTTTACCCTCAGCATGGAGCCAGGGGCAAAGTTTGATCTGAAAACTTGCAAATTAACCAAAACTGTCACTCAGGAGTTATGGGCCTGAATGCTGCAAAATATGTTCTTTGAAGTCCTCATTTCAGCAAAATTATTAAAAACTTTATATCTAATTAAAACTGTAACTGCATTCCCATTTTTCAAAATCCCCATATCCTTAGGGCCAATTGGGATGAGTGAATTTGTACCCTCCTCTCTTCAGCATGCTGAACTGCTCCGACAGCAATATCAGATCATTACCATCTCCCCAGCTGAGAGGGAGCAGCCATTATCATGCAGCATTATTAATCTTCTTGTCTTATCAACTTGCAAATCACAAGCCATCTAGCCTTATGGTATGGTTCTGGGTCCATAGTTATTCATTTTGTAGGTCTACATAGCCTTTGAGTCTCCTTAATCACCTGAAGGTTGTCAGTCTCTTACCTTGGTCTGCCCCTGTGGCCCTTCACAGCTCCTGTAAAAAGTCCATAATGTTCTCTCTCTCTCTCTCTCTCTCTCTCTCTCTCTCTCTCTCTCTCTCTCTCTCTTAAAAATAAATGAATGAAGACTTTTTAAATTTAAAAGTGGGAGAAAGAGAGAGTGCACATGCAAAGAAGAGAGATAGAGAGTAGAGAGGGAGGGAGAGAGACAGTAAGGAGGGTGAATTTCATTAATAGATGTGAATTAACATCCTACTGCCAAGAGCTGACCCTTTCTCCTGACATGTACGTCTAAGTCATTCTTGTCACTCTTTTCCCCATTAATATTCTGAAAAAGACAGTGCATTGAAGAGAATAGAATAAGATAGTTTCCTTAAACAGGCACTGTTGACCTTAGGTTGGAAATTTTTCTTTAATTTGCTTTTCTTAAAAATAAAATATTAATCATATTGGAAAAGGCAAGGAGAGTTTCTTTACATTTTTTCAATATACATATTCTATTTCTAATATTGAATTCATTAAATTAAGTAATTGAACATTTCGAACATTTTGAAGTGCCAAAGAAAAATAGAAATGTAATGTCCAAGGGGAAGTAGATAAGACAAGCTAAGATACCCTTGTGACAACTCCTATATCTGCCAACCTCAATGTATGTGCTATAAACACTGTTCTGTGGGTCCTGAAATGCCTCCTGATTATGTACTATTATAAGTTTTAATTTCATAAAAGTAGAGTTGATCTAACATGATTTTTGTCTCTTAGCAAACATTCACTCACAGGATCTAACCAAATTTTATGGCTGCTCTTATTAAAAATTATAGTTTATGATTTTGAGCTGGTGCCTGCATGTGGGAGAGATACAATATAAACTAAAACAAGTATTACACCTAGGTTTTTTAACTCAATTTGTATGTTCAAAGTAATGCAAAAATATGTGTTTGCATTATATGTAGGCATATATTAACTATCACTATCATATGTCATGATAAGAATAAGACTTTGTATTTAAAATAAGTTTGCCTCTGGGCGAGTGTAGCTCAGTGGTTGAGCATTGACCCATGAACCAAGAGGTCAGCAATTCGATTCCCAGTCAGGACACATGCTGTGTTTGCTGGCTCGATCCACACTAGGGGTGTGCAGGAGCAGCCTGTCGATGGTTCTCTCACATTGATGTGATGTATCTGTCTTTCTATCCTCCCTTCCTCTCTCTTTAAAATTAATAAAAACATATTAAAAATAAAAAATAAGTTTGCCCTTGCCCTAGCCAGGTGGCTCAGTCAGTTAGAGCATCATCCCATACATCAAAATTTGCACATTTGATTCCTGGTCAGGGCACATACCTAAGTTGCAGGTTCAATCCCCAGTTGGGGTGCTTACTGGAGGGAACCAATCGATGTTTCTCTCTCATATCAATGCTTTTTTCTCTCTCTCTGTCCCCTCCCCTCACTATATAAAATTAATTTTTAAAAACCCATGTTTTTGTGAGAGAAATGACTGCAGCATACAATGGACTAATGAACTAGCTTTTTAAATCTCTGAGTTCCACGTTAAAATGCAACCTAAGACACTTGTGGAAGGAATTTAACAGTAATGATAAATTCCCGAGTGCCTTAGTACACATACACATCTTACAATTTTAAAATGCTCCGAATTAGATATCTTGCCCCCAAATGGTAAAGGTTCTACTTCAGAATTAAAGTATATAGTTCTACCTGAGGATTTTGACATTTTCAGGAAGCATGCACTCCCTACACATTATTTATGATTTGAGTTAAACTAAATTAGTGAGGACTTGTGATAGGCAGTTAGACGGACATGAGCAGAGCAAGGATGATGGGCCAGGCATAGAAGGTCACCAGGGCTAAAAGCTCCGGGTGCCTAGCAACTGGGTAAACATAGACCGTGCCCCCAGAGTAACCTTTTCTCCCCTAGTATACCTCTGATCATGTGGTTTAAATTCCCCCCCCCCAACCTTTCATATTGCTGGTCATCCTGGTTCTTCATTTTAATTGTCCTAGTACGTGCAGGAAATTAGCTTAGACTTTTATTAGCTTAGGACTAGGTTAGCTAAGAGTAGAGTAAATCGCCAATGCATTCAACTTAGTAAAATAAGCAATTAGAAAAATTCTTCTCCAATTTTACAATTTTTAAAAGATCAAACAGACTTATATGTTTTCATTAAAAAATAAACACCTGTTAGGTCTGATCAAAGAATCGAATTGATACCTTCACCCCTGGAAACTGACCTTTAGATCATTTTGCAAATGGCATTCCCTTTCTGCAGATCACATTCCATTTGCTAAGACCAGTAACTTTCCCCTCCGAAATTGCCTAGAATCCAGCCCAGCCCAAAGAATTCCCTTCCAAAAAAGCTCACCTAGGAGTCCTTTAAAATCTCTGACTCCCCGTCCCTGGGGCTCAGCCCATCTGGTTTCCAGATGATCCATAAATCTATAATTCTTTACCACCTTTTCCCTATGGGTACCTCCTTGGGCAACCCTAACATTTAGTACTGAAACTCAAGTGGGTTCCACAGAGAAGGGGCCATCACCCCAGCTTCAGTGACCCCAAGTCTGCTACTCAGAGAGCAGTGGGCAGCAGCAACTTGTACTGGGCTTACCTCTGAATCCTACTTGGGTAACATGATCACAGGCCTCAGTTAGGTCTCCTTTCCTTTCGGGCCCTCCTGAACCAGCCAGAGAAGGACAGGAGAACAGGAACCTCTCCTTCTCCATTGCTGAGTCTCCATCCCACTGGCCAATCTTCTCTAGGTGAGTGACATTCCACTATTTCCCTCGACTGCCCACTTACTCTCACTGACTTCTGGAAAGCCCTCTTTTCTCAAAAATCCTAGCACTAGGCCAGAATACTCCTTGTCTGTTCGGCTTCAGGTCCTTCTGGACTGGGGATGTCCAGTCTGGAGGTTCACCCCTCATTTCTTGTGGTGGTTTGTTAGCGGTGGGGACACCTGCTCTAAACAATCACCTTTGGACTTGTGGTCTCCCACTCACACTTCCCCTCTCATAGGCCATGCTTATTGTCCTTCATGGGGAACACTCCCTCTGCACCCCCTAAAAGGACCCCTCTTGGCTGTTCCCTTGAAAATCTCGACTACCTTAGACTCACAGGGGAGATCAGGCTTAAGCACCTCGATTTCTTTTGTAAAACTGTTTGGCCACAATATAAAGTAGATGAGTCTCAATGGCCTGAAAACAGCACTTTCAACTTGAACACATTGCATGATTTAGATCATTGCTATCATAGAAATGGAAAATGATCCAGGCCTTTTCACCCTCTGTCTTGACCCTGTCTTGTCAGTCCTGCTCTACCAATCAGATCCTTCACACAAAAAAATATAGCCCTAACAGTTCTGATTCTGAATCTAGTTTTGATCCAGCAGACCTCCAAACTCCATTCTCTTATGGGTCCCCTCCCTCACCTGCAGTAGCTTCCCCCAAACCCAGATCCTCCCAACCAGCAACCACCTTCTTCCCTGGCCCCTTAGAGCTCAAATCCCCAGAACACCACTTCCACGATAGCCTTTTCCCCACCTGAAACTCACTCACAGGCCCAAAGACCACCTTCCTCAATAGCCGCTTCTATTCCCATGCCCATCCCACCCCTAAGTGAGGTAGCAGGAACAGAGGGCATAATCCAAGCCCACGTCCCATTCTCTATATCCAACCTTTTCCAGATTGAAAAAAGACCAGCGTCTTTCCACCGAAAGACCACCTTTACTAAGGAATTTCAGTACCTGACCCAGTCCTCTCACCTGACCTGGCAGGACATCTAAGTCATCCTGTCCTCTCTAACCCCAGAGGAGGAGCATGTCTGGCTAGCAGCTCAGGACCATGCCAATGCCCTCCATAGACAAGACTCTGGTTGGTGCTCATACAGTCCCCCAAACTGACCGAAGATGGGACTGTCAGGTTAATTCTCCAGGGTGTCAGCTCCATACCTATATGATCGCCTGTCTCATTGCTGGACTCAAAAAGGCTGCCCATAAGAAGGTCAACTATGACAAACTTAATAAAATCACTCAGGGCCCTGATGAAAAACAGCTCTCTTCCTCCTGCCTCATGGGGGCCTTATAGAAATTTACCACCTTAGACCCCACCTCCCCAAAGGGAACCCTCCTTTTAAACACCCACTTTATATCCCAATCACCCCTGACATATGGCCGCAAACTTTGAAAAATAGACACAGCTCCCAAAACCCTTCAAAAAGACCTGTTATCCTGGCTTTTAAGTTCTTTAATAAAAGAAACAAGGAGATCCACATCCAAAAACAAAAGCGAGATCAGGCCAAGGCTGAGGACCAGAAGGAGGACATTCACCTCCTAGCCACCGCTCTTATGAATCCCATACAAAGTGCTGGTCCTCCAACCAAGGGTGACCCAGTGGCTAAGATTCATCTGGGCCCATGCTTCAAGTGCAACGAGGAAGGACACTGGGCCAAGTCCTGCCCAAACCTGAGATCCCCGCCTGAGCCCTGCCCAAGGTGCCAAGGTGCAGGAGGGAAAGCCACTGGAAATCTGACCTCCAGGTCAGATCTCAGCCAGTCCAGAACCACCCTCTGGATCTGGTTTGGAGCTCTAAGACCTTCTGGGACTGGCCACTGAAGACTGAAGCTGCCCAGGCACTGACAAGGCCCTGCAGACTTACATCACCAGGACAGAGCTTTGGGTAAGAATTGTGGTGGCAGGTAAGCCAATCTCCTTTTTAATTGATACTGGGGCCATGTATTCTGCCCATCTTGAATTCAATGGGACCTGGTCCCCTCCTCAGCCTTTATTATGGTAGTTGATGGACTAGTCTCACAGCCATCAGCCACCTCTCCTCTACACTGCATCTTACTAGACACGCCCTTTATCCACTCTTTTCTCATTCTACCTCAGTGCCCAACCAGTGCCACCATGAATCCCCTCATAAAACCCAGTTGTCCCAAACCACAGTCACCTACCTCGGTTTCACTCACACCCCATAAAGCCGAGCCATTACCATAGACCAGGGGTCCTCAAACTACGGCCCGTGGGCCACATGCGGCCCGTCGAAAACATTTATCTGGCCCGCCGGGTGTTTTTGACGCTGCTGCCTGTTGCTTAGCAGCCGACTCATCCCAGGCCTGCAGTGCACATGTGTGGAATGTGTGCCGCAGTCTCCGACTCCCCTCCTTCTCTCTGTCTCTCGACTCCTCTTCTCAGTCTCGGGTGTGATTGGACGAGTCACGAGCTTGCCTGTGCAGAGCGTGCTGCTGCCTGAGGACCAAGGTAAGAACAAGTTAGGATTTACTTTTTTTTGAAGTTAGGAGGTCTTTTTTTTTTTTTTTTATTTTGCAGTTAGTAGGGCCTTTTTTTTTGAAGTTAGGAGAGCCTTTTATTGAAGTTTTGTTTTTTTACTTCAAAATAAGATATGTGCAGTGTGCATAGGAATTTGTTCATAGTTTGTTTTTTTTTAACTGTAGTCCGGCCCTCCAATGGTCTGAGGGACAGTGAACTGGCCCCCTGTTTAAAAAGTTTGAGGACCCTTGCCATAGACTGTAAATGCCTTATCTCCTCTATGACTATCCCCTCATCTAGACAAGAAATACTCTCCTTTCTCAGGCTCACTGGGTACTCTTGCCTTTGGGTTCCCAACTTTAGTCTTCTCACAAAGCCTCTCTATGACATGACATAGCAAAGGGACCACTCACTGAGCCTTTAGATCACAAGGCCAGCATTCTCACCCCCTTTAATGCTCTGAAAATTGCTTTCACTTCAGTGCCTTCTCACCTTCCCCTTCCCCAAAACAACTTTCTTTATTGCACAACTGCAAAAGCTCACTTAACAGTCCTGCTACTATCAGAAGCTGACCTCATTATCACCCAAACCTTAGTATGCTATCTCTAAGGAAAAATGGAGCAGTTTTAAATCCAAGTGGCTGGAGGGCTGGGAACTACAGCCCTAGTACAGGCTTCAGGGTCTGCTTCCTCCTCCCCCGGCCTTTTCTCCAGCCTCATAGGCCTATACATAATCTTTCAAAGTCTTTGGTAACTAAAAAGCTTTGGCATATTGCTGGGTTAAGTGATAAATATATAAATATTTCAACAAGTTTTTTAAGTTCACCTGATTTTAGCTTTTGCTACAGAAAACCTATAACGTAGATGTGGAACTGTTAATGTAATGTCTTGTACTTTGTTGAAGGTGTGTTTCTTGAAAGTGAGAGTGTTCATAAATGTCAGTCTAAGAAATGTGGGTTGTTTACTTTTGGTGGCCATCGGCAATTAAGGTTCCTAAGAGTTAAAAAGTTCAAGTTGAAAAAATGGTATGGATTTAATAATATAGGGCATAAAGTATAAAAATTGCAAGACAAGAATTGAAATTGAGTTTTTCTAATGATGGTTATTTCTGAATGGGAAAAAAAATGGTTTGTGAACATTGTAGAAAGGTTTGAGAAAGTTGTAGAAAGGTTTGTGAAAATTTTAAGTTTATAGGAACCCCAGCCAAGCCCCAGTCCTCTTCCTCCATCTAGTTGCTCTTTGGTGGACCTAGGGTTGCTTTCATTACCCTTTCTCTTGCCCTTGTCGGGGTGAGAGAAACCTACCTGTCCAGCCTGTGGACACAGAGTGACCTACGCACACGACCATCGCCAGTCAACACCTGGGTGACGGGATCCAGTGAGTCAGGACATATCCTTAACATCTGAAGGGTCCCCTTCTCTCCTAGTATTTCTAAAAACCCCACCCTTGTCATGTCACATCTTATGTCACTGGAGTTTCTGACTTTTCAGTGACTCAACGAAATCCTGTCCAGGCTCTCTCCTCTTGCTTAAGTCCTTAGATCAGAGCCTAGAGTTTATATCCACCATTCATTCACAGTCCTTGATACTATCATTTAAAGTCTCAACGGCTCTTCCTGCTTGGTAGTTAGGGACTTCTCTCCCCTTTCCTAGCCTTCTTTAAAGAACTTGAGGGATTCACCCAAGCATACCAGTACTGCAGGAAAACCTGATGGCAACTAGGTGGCTTTGCTTCTTTGCCCTAAGGGAATAATTAAAGCTCAATCATGAGATTCCAGCAAAGCAGGTTTTGAAAAGCCTATATAATCAATTGCTATTCCTTATTGTGTTTCATGCAAATAATCAGGCCAAATTGTAACTCCAATAATACTAAAATTTATAGAACACTTTGTCTTCACCAGGTTATAAGCCCTACTTGTACTGAGGAAATACTACCCTTAGACACCATCCTAACCTCCTTCTGTACCCAGGCCTCATTGTCCCTCTGACAGAGAGCAAGGATTTTTGGCCCTGAAGACAAATGTCACCCCTTTTCAGCAAGAAGCAGTTACAGAAAAGAGACCCTGTGCTCAATTTCACTGAAAGAATTCATTGCCAAAATCCTTGAGAGGGGACTGTAGACCCCAAGAGCAAGGACGATGGGCCAGGTCCAGAAACTTAACAGGGAAGAAAACTCCAGATGCCTAGCAAGGGGCAAAACTGGGAAAACAAGAAGCTGGCCCCCAGAGTGACCTAGTCTCCCCTAGCATATCACTAATTAGGAGTCTTAATTGAATACTGACTGTCATGCACTAGGGATTTTTTTTCTACATCCCTTCAATGTAGACATAGTCCCCCAATAATCAGTCTTTACCTATCCTCATAACCATCATATCTGACACAAAAGGGAAGTCCAGATAATCCCTCTCCTCATAACCCTTGGTATTGAAAGGGCGAGTCGTCGCGGGGCCTGACCACGCTGCGCCCTCCATCTTGCCCTGGGTCCTCCAGTTTTGGGGCAGCTGTCATGTGCTCAGGAGAGTGCCTTCTTCCCGGAAGCCCAGGCCCCTGCTGGCCATGCCCAGGATTTCTTTAAACTAACCAATGACAATCAAGGGACGTGCGCGTCAGAGAGATGACCACATCCTGTGTAACAAGACCCAACTCGCGCCTAGCCAATCGGCGGGGCCCACAGTCCCCTCCCCTGCCCTTACTATAAAACCCACAATCCCATCAGGCCTCGCTCTCTTTCGGCCACTGGGCTTACCGTTGTTGTATCGGTGAGTGTGGTCAGGGAGCCGAACTAGTTCGAAATGAAGGACTCTTTGCTTTTGCATCGGACTGACGGGCTCCCTGGGGGTCCTGGGAACCTTGAAATCTGGGAACAACTGTATATCAACAGGTTTTGGGATTGGCATAGGGGTATTAACCACTGCTCTATCATAGTTTGAAAATTCATGAGACTACTGGCTAAAAGATAAAAATTGGTATCTACTTCCCTTCATAGGGCCATTAACATTTCTATTCATCATCCTCAATTTTGGCCCATGTATTCTGCATCATTTTTCATCGTTCCTGAAGGATCACTTTCCAGCCTTCACCAACTGTCTCTTGACCCCCTCGCTCCAACCATGAGGAATCTATAGTGTTCTAGCCAACTACAATCAAAGTCCATCCGCTTATGATCTCAACATCTCTTCTCAGCAGGAAATAACTATGGAAGAAGTGATCTCCATCCCTATTCCATAAAACAAAAAGGCTGGAATATTAGATCTGATCAAATAATTGAATTGATATACCCTGCCTGGGAAACTGACCTTTAGATCATTTTGAAACTTACATCCCTTTTCTCTTAGACCACATTCCATTTCAAAGTCAATGCTGTCTTAGAAATCTAGGAATTACTCTATACAATATGTAGTATCTTTTAAATACATCTTCTAGAAGAAATAGTTTTACAAAATCTTAATTGGGTAAATTAGTGATTGATTTAGTGGTAATGCTTAGTAACCTCATAATATCAAAGGACCAACAAAAATCTGTATTTACATATACATAAGAGAAGTTAATATTTTATAAGTTTCTGTTAAAGTGTTTTGCAATGGATATATGGCAACTAGGTCAAGATTTTTCAGTGACTTTCCCATGTTTGCTTTAAAATTCTCATTAAGTATATTAACTTTGAAAAGGTAATTTCTAGCCTCCTGATTTGCCACTAACAGCATATCAAAAACCTATATTATTAACATTCACCATTAATAAGAACACATTATGGTGGAGTGTTTAGAAGATAGGCAATGAAAATTTGGTGATGATGGAGACCATGTGTAGTGAATTAACAGTGGAAAGCCTCATGCATAGAAAGACATCAATAATGAGATCATGTTCATTCATTTAACTTACTAGTATTTATTGCACATGTGCTAGAGGCTAGATATTGTGCTATGTTTGGGATTGTAGTGATGAGCTAAAGCAAGCATAGGCTTGGCTGTCATGTAGCCCAAAGCCTAATGGAGGGTCATTGTGTGAATGATCACAGGAACAAACGCAAAATTGCAGAGATAAAAGCTCTGAAGGACAGGAGCAGGATGCTATTAAAGTGTATAACAAAGGAATCTGACCTAGACTGTGAGGGCAGAGAACATTTCCATGAGGATATTAAGCTTGAGCTGAGATATGATAAGTGGGAACTCACAAGGGGAAATTTATTGGGTGGAAGAGAGAAATTTCCCAGAATAGAAAAAAGCCCATGGAAAGACCCTGTGAAATGCAGGAGGCCACTGATAGAAGGTTTTCAAAGGTGGGAAACAAGGAGAATGTGACAAGATAAGGCGTAAGAGATGAGCCGAAACCACATCACACAGGGCCTTATGGGACGTATAAAATATTTAGAATTTATCCTAAGGCCAGTGAAGACCTTGACTACATTTTCATGTGATGCGTCCATGCATAAGCCATATTGCTGTAACAGCAACAAACGTTTAATGCACTGGTTCAAATAAAATTGGAGGATTTTTGTTTGTTTGTTTGTTTTTTTCTCATCTATAATATTTCAGGGCAAATAGGTAGCTGTCTTACCGAGAGCTGTCCACTTCGCTATCCTTACCACATTGCTTCTTTGGTTCCTCCAGATTCCTATTCCTATTTGTAGTGAGTAGGAAGAAAGAAGGGAAGGGGAAGGGTTAAGGGGAAAAGCATTTGTCTTTAATGAGATGCAAACAATACTTCCATCGTATTCTATGGGCGTTAACTAGGTCATGTGGATAAAATATTAATTTTCCATAAAGATTTATTTCCTTTCAAACTGTTTAATGGCTGTTACATGTTTATCTAAATACATCTAGGAACAGGAAAGATATGATAAGCAATTTTTATTTACGTTATTTTTTAATCCTCACCAGAGAATATGCTTAGATAGAGGAAGGGAGCATATATATATATGCAAGAGACAGAGGAGAAACTTCGAAACATGGGTTGGTTGCCTTAGGTATGTGCCATGACCAGAGATCTAACCCAAAGCCCAAGTATGTGCCCTGACTAGGAACTGAACTGGCAACCTTTCGGTGCACAGGATGTTGCGCAACCAACTGAGCCACTCCGGTCCAGCAATAGCAATTTAAACATGTTCTGAAGTAAAGCTTTAAAATTAGGTGACAAAAATGTTAGTTATCAGAAAACATAGTAATAGTCAGGTGTTGACAAGCACCAATAATTTACAGTACCTTTTCTAGAAAAGAAAACCTTCACTGTCAAGTATGATTTGACTAAAGTTCAGGTATCATCGTTTACACACAACTTAGAAAAAGCATGCATCAAAACTGACATATTGATGAAGACTTGACATAGAGATAGCTATCAACAAGACAGCTAGCAAACAGGATTTAGAGTTGGACTAAAGGAAAGAGTTCAAATTTCTTATTAGTTTGACTGAAAAATATCTTGGTACCAGTGAAAGCAGATTTGGGAGAAAAGATAATGAGTTCTGTTCACTCACTAATCAACAATTTTTAAGTCACAGTGCTGAGTTGCTGGAAATACAAAGATGAAAAAGACACAATTTGCTGTGTAAATAATTGTGATGGTGGGTAGTTATAATAAGCCATATTCCTGATCTTGTGGCTATACAAAATAAAGAATAATAAGCTCTATTAAACAGAGCAATTTATATTACAAGGAAGAATATGTGGTTAATTTTAATAACAAAATGAGTTCAAACTTGTCCAATTGACACAAAGAACATTTGATCCACAGGGAAATATATGTGTTAAGTTGGAAACATTAAATGCAGAAATACTTGTAGAGTTCATTAATTTGGTAAATATTAATTGCATGCCTATTATGAACTCTTAGTGCTCTGGAGGTATACAGTATACCTTCAATTTTGCAGACTTTGATTAAATGGACTTCAGCTTTAATTGACAAAATTTCTTGTCCATATGTCATATGTGAAAATTAACACCTTGTTAATTTTAAAATGTTTTTAATAAAGATTTTCTTATAATGAAATTAATAGGTTATGTTTTATTATTAATTTGCTGTTAATTTAAACAAATTTTAGTGACTAGGCCATATGTTGGCTAAAACACTGTAGTAATTTCACTGACATAAATAAATATTGCTTGTCTACATATTTAAATCCACCATGGTGTGTTCACACGCTAACCATTCTCTGAACATTGTTTATTCCCACATGGTGAACAGTAACTGGTTCTGTTGTCCCCTGGCGTGACTTTCTGCAGCAGTTTTAACATAAGTCAGTTAATGCTCCCACTTGGGCTAAGCCACACCCCAGCCGTGTGCATTTATTTACTCACAGTGACCAGGAAATGCATGCATTTACTAGACCTAATTCAGTAAAAATTTAAAATTATAGTCGTACACATCAAAATTGTATGTGAAATTAAACTTTTCATATATAATTTTAATTATACAAAGTAAAAACTGGTAAACTAATTTGTCAATTTTTTAACATATGCTTTTGGAAAACCTACGTTAGTATATAACAGACTTTTGGCTCATGAACACCCCCTTGCCTGAATTAGTCAAGGTTTTACTGTAATAGGAGTTATAGGGTAAGAAAATCTCTCTCTGCCCTAACCAGTTTGGCTCAGTGGATAGAGCGTCGGCCTGCGGACTCAAGGGTCCCAGGTTCGATTCCGGTCAAGGGCATGTACCTTGGTTGCGGGCACATCCCCAGTAGGGAATGTGCAGGAGGCAGCTGGTCGATGTTTCTCTCTCATCGATGTTTCTAACTCTCTATCCCTCTCCCTTCCTCTCTGTAAAAAATCAATAAAATATATTAAAAAAAAAAAAGAAAAAGAAAATCTCTCTCTTCATGGAGCCTATTATATAGTGGGGAAAAACAAAATAAGCAAATAAAGTAATAAATATTATGTCAGGTGAAGAGAAGTGCTATGGAGAAAAAGAAAATGTGAAAGGCAGCCTGGCCTGCATGGCTCAGTGGCTGAGCACTGACCTCTGTACCAGGAGGTCACCACTGGATTCTCGGTCAGTGTGTATGTTTGTGTGTGCATACCTGCGTGTGAACACAAAGTCTCTGAGACAGGAATGGTTTCTGGTAAATTTGAGAAATAACAAAAACAGTGTTGCTGAAGTAGAATGAACAAAGAAGAGAATGAAAACATTAAGTAAAGAAGTTTAACATGAGCCCCACCAGTTTGGCTCAGTGGTTGAGTGTTGACCTATGAACCAGGAGGTCACGGTTAGATTTTCAGTCAGGGCACAAGCCCAGGCTGTGGGCTCAATCCCCAAGGTGGGATATGCAGGAGGCAGCCAATCAATGATTCTCTCTCATCATTGATGTTTCTATCTCTCTCCCCCACTCCCTGCCTCTCTGAAATCAATAAAAATATATTTTAAAAAAGTTCAACATGAGTCATGTTATGTAGGGCCTTATAGGATATTGTTCAAACTTTTTCTTTTACTATTAGTGAAATGAGAAGATATTGTGCTATAGAGTAGCATAGTTTAGTGTAGGATTAAAAAGGATATTTTTGGCCCTGGCTGATTTGGCTCAGTAGATAGAGCATCGGCCTGTGGACTGAAGAGTCCCAGGTTCGATTCCAGTCAAGGGCACATGCCTGGGTTGTGAGCTCTATCCCCAGCAGGAGGTGTGCAGGAGGCAGCTGAACAATGATTCTCTCTCATCATTGATGTTTCTCTCTCTCTCCCTCTCCCTTCCTCTCTGAAATCAATAAAATATTTTTTAAAAAATAAAAAGGATATTTTTGGCATCTATAATAAGACTACCTGACAGAAAGACAAAGGTGGAAGCAAAGAATCCAGTTAGGAATCTACTAGAACAATCCATTAGGGCTTGTTTGAAAAACTGCACATTGAACTGCATAAGAAAGAAAGGTGGAAGACAAGCTTAGAAAGGTAAACTGAGGACTAAACGATGGCTTTTGCATGCTTTGCAAAATATTTTGATTAGATCTTATGTAATAAGGAACTATTCATGGAATTAAAAAAAAATATTTTTGATCAGCTGGCACCGGACACAAATTCAAGTTCTATACTGTCACCCATGCTCATACTATCACCCATGCTCTCAGTATCTCCATTTCTCTCTTTATGTGAATCTCATTTTCACAAATCTTTTTTCTTAATTCACCAAGAAACAGCTGTCAATAGGCCCTGGTATCACC
Organism: Myotis nattereri; assembly: GCF_964212035.1. Lineage (NCBI taxonomy): Eukaryota > Metazoa > Chordata > Mammalia > Chiroptera > Vespertilionidae > Myotis > Myotis nattereri. The sequence goes on along the minus strand of NC_138086.1, from coordinate 9,918,455 downwards.
ATACTGTTGTCTATGAGTTTCTTTATTTTTTGTTTAATCCCTTCACTTTTTTTCATTGAGCTCCACAAACCCCTTTCCCTCTAACAGCTATCAGTCTGCTTTCTGTATCTATGAGTCTATTTCTATTTTATTTGTTTATTTTGTTCATTAGATTCTACACATAAGTGAAATCATATGGTATTTATCTACCTCTGACTGGCTTATTTCACTTAACATAATATTCTTCATGTCTATCCATGAATAGTAGTTTTATTTTTATAAATGAAGACGATATAAATGATCATCAACTGGTGAATGGCTAAATAAGTTGTGATATATATATATATCCATACAATGACATACTATTCAGCAATGAAAAGGATCCAACTAGATAATCCTCAATAATATTGTGCTAAGTTTGGAAAAAGCCAGAATTAAATGAATGCATATTTATATGATTGCATTTATATGAAATTTCTAGAAAAGGCAAAGTTACAGATTCAGTATGAAGACTAATTGTTTACTAGGAATAGGGCTATTGGGGGATAATAACTATTTTTTTTTCATGGTCCTAGCTCTTCTTCTTTTTCCCCCCTTTATTCATTAAGGTATTATATATGTATCCTTATCCTCCCATTGCCCCCCCCCCCCCGCCCCACTCATGCCCTTATCCCCCTGGTGTCTGTGTCCATTGGTTAGGCTTATATGCATGCATACAGATCCTTTGTTTGATCTCTACCCCTCACCCCCACCCTCCCCTAACTTCCCTCTGAGGTTTGATGGTCTGGTCGATGCTTCTATGTCTCTGGATCTGTTTTTGTTCATCAGTTTATGTTGTTCATTATATTCCACAAATGTGTACCACAGTTTTCTAATCCACTCATCTGCTGGTGGGCACTTAGGCTATTTCCAAATCTTAGCTATGGTGAATTATGCTGCTATGAACATAGGGGTGCATATATCCTTTCTGATTGGTGTTTATATTTTGGGGGGATATATTCCTAGAAGTGGGATCACTGGGTCAAGTGGGAGTTCCATTTTTAGTTTTTTGAGGAAACTCCATACTGTTCACAGTGGCTGCACCAGTCTGCATTCCCACCAGCAGTGCAGGAGGGTTCCTTTTTCTCTGCCTCCTCACCAGCACTTGTCCTTTGTTGATTTGTTAATGGTAGCCTTTCTGACAAGTGTGAGATGGTACTGAATTTTCGTTTTGATTTGTATCTCTCAGATGATTAGTGACTTTGAGCATGTTTTCATATGTTTCTTGGCCTTCCTTATGTTCTCTTTCAAAAAGTACCTACTAGTATTTAGATCCATTGCCCATTTTTTTGATTGGGTTGTTTATCTTTTGTTAAGTTGTATGAGCTCCAAGAGGGGTATTAATTATTATTGGTCCTGTGAGGGAATGTTTTGGGCAATAGAAGTATTCTAAAACTAAATTGTGGTTGAGTCTAATGATTCTATAAATTTATTAACATTTATTGAACTGTAAGTTTAAGATTCATTTTATAATATGTTTATTATACCTCAAGAAAGCTATTAAGCCACTGAGAGAGAGAAGGAGAGAGAGAGAGAGAGAGAGAGAGAGAGAGAGAGAGAGAGAGAGAGAGAGAGAGAGAGAGAAAGAAAGAAAGAAAGAAAGAAAGAAAGAAAGAAAGAAAGAAAGAAAGAAAGAAACCTTTTGGTAAATGATTATCTAATTCTACATAATGTCATTTCATTTTCTTGTCTTCTATCTGAGTTGGATGAGATATTTCTTAGATGCATTTCTGTGTTGCAGAGTGACATGGAAGGGGTCAACCTCTTTTTCTCTCTAATCCCGATTTTTTTAAAAAATCAAAGTGTAGATCACAATAAAAATATGGACTTCCCCAGATATTACATTTGTAAAGTGCAATTTTTAATATATACATATAAATTTCAGAGAGGGAGAGAGAGATGGAAACATCAATGATGAGAGAGAATCATTGATCAGCTCCCTCCAGCATACCTCCCATTGGGGATGGAGCCTACAACCAGGGCATGTGCCCTTGACTGGAAATGAACCTGGGACCCTTCAGTCCACAGGCCAATGCTCTATCCACTGAGCCAAACCAGCTAAAATGAAAAGTGCAATTTTTGATCAGTATATATTCAGCCACCTTTTTATTGCTTCTATATCTATATTTCTTACTAGTGAGTAAATAATGATGATGTTGAGAAGGTGAACTATTGTTAACCATCAATCAGAAGGTCATATGAAGTTAAAAATAGTTGCTCTTTGCCCTGGTCAGTGTGGTTCAGTTGGCTGACCATTGTCCTTCACACCAGGGTCCTGTTAGTTTGATTCTTGGTCAGGGCATATGCCAAGGTTGCGGCTTAATCCTGGTAGAAGGCATGCAGGAGGCAACTGATGGATGTTATGCTGTCATCTCTCTCTCTCTCTCTCTCTCTCTCTCTCTCTCTCTCTCTCTCTCTCCCCTCTCCCTCCCCATTTATCTCTCTCTAAAAAAATCAATTAAAAATCTTGAAAAAATATTGTTGCTCTTAACCAAAATAAGGAAACATTCTCAGGTTTTTAAAAATATATGCCCATACATATATATCCATAACAGGGGTATAAATCAAATGGGTTTATAAGTACAAGACACAATTAGTGACAAATTCAATTAATACTGATAGTTATCTCTGTCCAGATATTTGGGATTTAACAGTATGTATATTCATAGTGAGTATAAGAATCAGCTAAAATGTTATTATGTCAAAAATGTTTCTATCATGCACTTGTGGTGTTTACCTTTATGCCATTAGCACAAGTGTGAAAGTGTGACAGGGAAGGAATCATCAAAAGGTAATCCATTAGAATAAGAGAACAAGCTTTTACAGGGGAATAACAGAAAAGTAGACTATGAATGTTTTGGAACCAAATAATAGAAAGATTTAATTTTGTGGTTTTATAAGAAATGTAGGCTGTTTTTTAATATGGAGTTTACAAAATGAAAGCAGTATTTTATGATATCTTTAAACACTCTTGTATAAGAGAACTGATGTTGGTGGAAAATGGAAGAATGGAGCAGTAGGATATTTTTATTATAATAAACCAAGCATGGAATAGTAACAAGAAAGTGGCATTGGTGATGAAAACAAGCATTAAACAATTATCGGTTTTTGCAAATTTCTTATGCACAAGGCACCATGTTAAAGTTTTGCATTAATTATCCTATTTTATCTTCTTTGTGGTTCCATTACCAAATTGATAAGCCCAGGATATTTAGTGTGTTCATTTGGAATCTATGGCTTAGATATATGAAAAATGTTTTTAACGTTCTTTAGTTAGAAAATGGTAGAAAAAAGTTCCAAACTGAAGGCTTTCTTTCTAGCCCATGTAACAAGAGCAATGATTATTTAATTATATATATTGGACTGAGAAAACCCACTTTAGAAATTGTAGTAAGAGCTATTTGTTAGCTAGAGAATTTAGGCTGTTAATTAGGGAATCAGGAGAAACTACACTGACAACAGCAAACTTAAGTTGTGGAATAGCAATTCTGAGGTGCTGTTCGCATTTCCACTGCTGACACCCGTGTCTGGAAAGAGTGCAGAGCGTGTTCCCTGTAACCCTCATCTCATATTCAGCTTGTATTTCCATTTATTTTTGCACATAATGTACAAAATTATACAATGATGGATCACATGCCTAGAAATGATTTTCTCACACGGACGCATGGATCGGGTTTTGCTTATCATCACATCATAATAAAGGCTTTAATTAATGAGGATATTATGTTAAGATGAACCTTGCAAACAGGGCTGAGATACCAAAGACTGAACCATTCAGTTTTCTTTAAACCAAGTTAGAATCTTCAGCTGGCTTTAGAAAAGCCTTAAAAATGTGTCAACTTTTGGCATAGCATTAGTTAAAGCAAAGCAATGACAATTCTTCATCAAGAATAATCTCAAATATTAAATATTAAAATATTCTTATAATTAAACTAATGGGAAGGTCCATGTAATAAAAGAATACTATAAAATATAAATTAAAATTACACCCATATATTTTACTTCTTAAAAGTGATTATTCTATCAATGATAAGTCTGCAGTCTTTAAGGCACTACTAATTAATTCTCAGTTTTGTGGATTTAGAAGCATGTAGAAAATGTGTACCCTGAGAACTCATCAATCAGCTTAGCCACATGATCAGGAAGCTCTCATTTAATTAATAAACCCATTCCATATTCATATAGCATTTTTATAAATCTAATATCTTTAAATTTGGCAGACATACTTTATCTACAACAAAGAAAATAACCAGAATCAAGAATAAGGTTTAATTGGTGATGTTTTAATATATGAGATGAAAGACATTTGTCACTTTTTTCAGCAAAAGGGAAATGTGATTACCAAGCTTAAGTATGCTGTATATTAAATGAAAATTCTGATCATAAAGAAAGGTACTATCTACTCAAAAATATAATTTCTGTACTTTGAAAATCATCTCAGCAAGAATTATCTTCCTCTATCAAATTGTAGCACTTGTCAAAATCAACTCTAAAGCATCTCAAGTGCTCTTCTGAATCAACAAAACAGATGTATAGTGATGCCAGGTTGCAAGGAGAAGGAAATAACATTGAACTAGATGCCCATCAGTGCCCTTAATCTCTTGAACTAACACTTAACACAGTAGACACTGCAGGTCTTTGGGACGCTACTCATAAGGGGAAATGCAAGGCTGATTCTTAATAATATGTAAAAATATGTAAATTTTTCTTTCTCCTTTGCTGTTAGACATTTATTCTTTCTTTATATTTCTAAATAGACCATAGACATGTAGCATTTTTGATCTGGTCTACTAGTACTTAGAATTTATTTTTCTGATGCAATTTAAGAATTAGAAGATAAATCTGTAGAAAACAAAAAGGAAGTAATTATTTCATCACAGGTAAATTTTGCTTCAATCAAATTCTTTCTCTGCCTTACTGATTAGCATGTCTTCCTTTTTTTCTTGACCATATATTGTAGTATATAAGGACCAGAAGCTCCCAGTTTTGTATTCTATTGTGTGAGCATGAGCAAGTTAGTTAACTTCTTTATGCCTTATAAGTAAAATGGAGATAATAAGAGTACTTGCCTCATGATGTTGTTTTGAGGTTCCATGAGATGCTGCCTGATAAGGCACTAAAAATACTGTCTGGTACTTAGCACTCAAATTTAATTCTTAGATTTTTGTCTCTTGTCCTTTATCTCATTAATATTCATATGCTGTGGCTATCTCTTTGTCAACTGATTATTTGTCAAATAATACCTAGTAATGTGCCCTAGTGCACTATAAGATACTACTACAAACTTGAGTCTTAGAGATCATATTTATAAGTTATATGCATCCTATCTAATAATAGACAAACATGGTAATTGACCATACCTTTGCTACGCCTCCCATTGGCTAATCAGCATGATATGCAAATTAACCACCAACAAAGATGGTGGCTAATTTGCACACTGCAGGCAGGGTGGGACAGTGCAGCCGCCAGCGCAAGAGCTGCCATCCGGACCCCCATGTGTGACCCCAGAAGCCACCGGCCTGCCGCCAGTGATCAGATCCAATCCCGGCCACAGGCTGGCCCCAGAAGCCCCAGAAGCCCCAGAAGCCGCCCAGAAGCTGGTGATCGGGGGAGATGGGGGTCCCCTGCCCAGGCCTGACACCTCTGGAGGAGGCATTAGTCATGGGCAAGGGGCCGATCCGGCCATTGGAGGGTCATGGAGGTCGACGCCTCTGGCCAAGGCATCAAGCCTGGGCAGGGGGCAGAGCCGGCAATCAGAGGGTCTGGGGGTCCCCTGCCCAGGCCTGACACCTGGGCCAGAGGCATCAGGCCTGGGTGGGGGGCGGAGCCGGTGATCGGGGGGAGATGGGGGTCCCCTGCCCAGGCCTGATGCCTCTGGCCGAGGCATGAGGCCTTGGCAAGGGGCTGATCCAGAGATTGGAGGGTGATGGGGGTCAACGGCTCTGGCCGAGGCCTCAGGCTTGAGCGAGGCTGGAGCTGGTGATCGGGGGGAGATAGGGGTCCCCTGCCCAGGCCTGAAGCCTGGGCCAGAGGCGTCAGGCCTGAGCCGGGGGGTCAAGCCGGCGATTGGTGTGAACTACAGAGGAAACACCTTTTCTGACCACTCATTGGCTAAGCTCCCTGTATGCCACTGGTAATATTTTTAGTAACTTGGGTAATAAGAATCCAAAAAGGTGATCACTACACTCCTGGTGAAAAAAAGCAAAGGTCTGCTGCTGGAGGGCTAAGAAATGTCATATCCTGCCCTAGCCGGTTTGGCTCAGTGGATAATGCCTTGGCCTGCCGATGGCAGGGTCTGGGTTCAATTCTGACCAAGGGCATGTACCTAGGTTGCACACTCCTCCCTGGCTGGGGCCCAGGTCAGGGCTCATGCAGGATGCAACCAATCAAAGTGTTCCTCTCACTTTGATGTTTCTCTCTGTCTTTCCTTTTCTCTTCCACATTCTCTAAAAATCAATGGAAACATATCCTCAGGTGAGGATTAAATAAATAAATAAATAAATAAATTATTATTATTATATGAAAGACACATCTTGAAAATGCCTAAAGAAAGTTGTCATTTTTTCATGTTGATGAAAAAACCTTGCTGGCTGCGGTGACTGGCAGTGGCTGCAGCAGAGGGGTGACAGGGCTGGTGCCTTCCCCTGATCAGCCTGGTCGCCTCCCACAAAGGGAGGCCAGACTGTGGCTTAGGCCCGCTCCCCAAGGGGAGCAGGGAGCGGGCCTAAGCCATCACTAGGACATCCCCTGAGGGCTCCCAGTATGTAAGAAGGGGCAGGCTGGGCTGAGGGACACCCCTCCCCCCAGTGCGTGAATTTCGTGCACTGGGCCCCTAGTATTCTAATAATTAGCAATGGATTTGATCTAATTAGATTGGCTAAATGTAGATATTCACTTTAAGAATGCTATCCAAGTACAGGACAAACATTGTTGGTTGATATACACATGTCATATGGCTGTTGTTATGAATCTTGTGGTCCCATAATATGCACAGTTAGCTTTTATGTTGACTTTAGAAACTTACCACTGTCTATGTAAGTTGTATTCTCATGAGACCAATATCTAGTGAAGTGAGACTGAAGGGTTTTCTTGGGACCACTACAACAATACGAACTTTGAAAAACAAGAACAGTAGTGGGGTTTTTCCATTCTGTTCCTCTGAGGATTTTAGTGAGGAGGAGATGAGGACAGAGTGGGGCATAACTCCACTCTATGATGGCACCACTCAGAAAGTAGTTTTTTTAAAAAATATGTCACTGAGAGTGAGAAGCAAACAAAAGCCATCACCTGAGAAATCATATCCCATTGCTATTATATATGGTTTATTTTCTATGCATTACACAATACTAATCAGCATTTAAGACCCAACTAAATATTTACTTTTCTGTAATTTCCTTCCCAACTCCTATAGACAGCTCTAGTTGTTCCCTCATTTTTGTTTCAAGAGTGCTTTATAATGTTTCCATTATATCATTTAAACTGCATTGCAATTTATTATGTCTCTTGCTTCATAAGATTATTAGGTTCTCCTAGAAAACAGATATTATTACTAATATTTAGCATAAGGTCAAGTACATCTTAAGCTCTCAATACATATATACTCTACAAATAAATGACATGTTTCTTGTTTTCCTTACTATCCCCAATATGGAATATCTCTAATAAACTTTGCTATGGACTGAATGTTTGTATGGCCCCAAAATTCATGTCTTGAAGCCAAATTCCAAGTGTGGCTATATTTAGAGTAAGGAAGTAATCAAGGTTAAATAAGGTCATAAACGTGGGACCTTGAGCCCTTGCCGGTTTGGCTCAGTGGATAGAACGTCAGCCTGTGGACTGAAGGGTCCCAGGTTCGATTCCTGTCAAGGGCATGTACCTTAGTTGCTGGTTGCGGGCACATCCCCAGTAGGGGGTGGGCAGGAGGCAGCTGATCGATGTTTCTAACTCTCTATCCCTCTCTCTTCCTCTCTGTGAAAAATCAATAAAATATATTTTTTAAAAAGTGGGACCTTGATTCAATAGGACTATTGTCCTTATAAAAAGAGACCCCCGAGTGACTCATGTACTCTCTCACTCTCTTCTCACCTCCCAGGACAGAGGCACGCAGGGAAGGTTATGTGAGCATATAGCCAGAAGGTGACCATCTGCAACCCAAGGGGAGAGGTCTCACCAGACAACAACCCTTGATCTTAGACTTATAGTCTCCAGAACTATGAGAAAATAGATTTATTTATTTTTAAGCAACCAAATCTATGGTATTTTATTATTTTGGCTTGGGTAGATTAATACAAACTATTACATGTAACCTATTTGGTATTATTGTAATTATCAAAGACCTCTCAGATCAGAATCTTGAGACTGGCTTCTTGTTTGTTTCAGCACTAGGGCTGGCCAATGACTTGCTGAATGAATATTTATTGAATAAATAGATAAATGGATGAAGCTTCTTTTTCAATTGAAGTTGCGTGACTATTGCTAAAATAATTCACTGAAGTATCTTTTGATGGAAGTGATATAACCACACTTTACAGACATCTTAGATACCATTACATTTATCAGTAACAAGTTAAAAAAATTACACTAAAATCTGACAGTGAATGATGTCAACAGATATATCACAAAAATGTTACAAAAAATAGACAGTGAAAATAATAAACCAATCAATTGCAGTAGAACCAAATTTTAATAAGATACTCATTTTTAATAAGTTAACAATTTTGAAACATTAATACCCAACATTTGCAACATTTGCTGATAGATTATAATTTTCTATACATTTTAGAAAATAATCTAGCAATATAAGTTTAGGTGCTTAGTTATTTATATCATTTTACATAATATTTTTAATTCTAGATTCTATCCTAAGAATATAATCGTAAAATCAGAACATTTCATGTGCAAATATTTGCTTTCCTGTGAATTTATAAAATTTTAGAAAAGAGCGTTTCAAAGCCTTGTGCTTAAAATGCACATAACTGTTACTCATTTTATTTACAAAAACCAAATACAATTTTCCCTGAGATGCTATCTTCTTACCTCAGTCATATTTTGAGGTGCTTCTTCTTTTCTCTTGGGTCCTACATATTTTTTGGAATGCTATGCTGCCTCGAAAACTTTGGAAAAGCCCCTAGTCTTCATTCACTATGGTTACTGCTGAGATGTCCATTGACCTTCCCATGCAGTCACTTCCAAAGCCATTACTTTGGTGTTTCTTATGCACTTTAACCTCCTAAACAATGGAATAATCAAGGTAAATTCATAATGGCAATAGCCAACCTATATAATAAAGAGCTAATATGCTAATTAGACCGACATTAGGACAATAGTCCAGACGCAACTGGTTACTTTTTGCAGTATCCAATAGTTACTTAAGAAACTAGAGCATTTTTTGTGTATCACACCCATAGGGGTTGGGATGACTCTTTCTGCACCCTCTGTAGTAAAACTTGTGCTTGAGAAGATCCCAGGACAGAAGCTCTCAGATTTCAAAGGAACACATTGAAGCTCCTAAGACCATTCTTACCATACTTCATTCATGTAGCAGCATGCATAGGCCTGTGAACAAATGCAGCTCAGCAAGCATCCAGCTTGGGTTAGCGATACACCTTCACCTTTCTTGCTATCATGTTTAGTTTCTAAGAGCATTGTTTTGGGGAGTATCAGAATCACTTAAATGAATGGCATCCTCTGCCTCTCCCCTAGATATGGGATGGGGTGGAAAATGTTCTAAAATTCTGTACTTTCTGCCAACTTTCCTCTTCAGCAAAAGTATATCTTCGGTTTCGTAGTCTGGCTAAAATGGTGGAGATGACAGAAGAAAGACAAATATGATTATCTCATAGAAAACTCAAGAATGGGGTATCTGACAGCTTTTTGGCTGTTCTGTTTAGAATATGGAAATACTTACTACTTGTTGTCCTCTGCATGGGGCTTTAGCCAAAATTCCAAGGCACAGGAAAGGTCCCATTAAGCATAGTATGGCACGCTGTCTTTGAAAGTTCCTGAAAAGCATAGAAAAGAAAGCTAAAGTCACCCATCCTTTCTCTACTGCTATAATTTTTGTGTCAGTGCCTATTATTCTTCTGCTCATAAAATGCATGTAAATGTATAAGATCAGAATAATGTTTTATAGATCCTTTTAATCCTAGATTTTCTACTTAAGTATAATAAAATATAATTCAATGTTCTTATAAAGAATAATTTCAGTGGTGCATAGTTTTGTATTATTTTACAAAATTTGCCATCATAAGAACTAGATTGCTCCCAGTGTTTCTTTCTATGTGTAATGCTTTTGAAAATATCTTTGCTTGTCAATTAATCCATCAAATATATTTTGAGTACCACGGTGTGCCAGGCATATATCTGGGATGCTTGCCCAGGATACATCATGAACAAGACAAATGCAGTATGACCTTGTGAGAACCAAGGGGCAAGAGGAAACTTTCAGGGTAATGTATATGTTCACTCTCTTGATTGTGATGATGGTTTCATGGGTATGTATGCACATCAAAACTTATCAAGTGTTACACTTTAAAATGTATAATATGTGTAATATATTATCCTAGAGGCTCAGTGCACAAATTTGTGTACAGGTGGGGTCCCTCAGCCTGGCCAGTAATCAGGGCCGATTTGGTTGTGGGAGGTTGGCCAGCTCAGGGGAAGGGCTGTGGGAGGTTCTGATTGGGGCCACCTGGGTCAGCTAGCTGGGGGGAGGGGCAATGGGAGGTTGGTCGGCTACCCTGATCAGGGTCATTGGGGCCAGCTGGCTGGGAGGAGGGATCGCGGGATGTTGACCGGCTGTGGGAGGTTAGCCGTGGGAGTGCACTGACCACCAGGGGCAGCTCTTGCATTGAGCATCTGCCCCCTGCAGTCAGTGTGCGTCATAGCAACCAGTCGACTGGTCATTCAGTCTTTCAGTCATTTGGTCGCTTAGCTTTTATATAAATAGAAGATTTCATTGATATTGCTATAAAGCTAAGGAAAAAGCAAACAAATCTAATGAGAGAAGGCAATTTCCCTAAGTACATTTAAACATTATAAGCATTAAAAAGTCAAAAGGTGGGTAATATAGGAGAATATCACAGGAGTCTCTTACTTTCTTTTGGAAACAACATCAGACAATAATTCTCTGATATTTGAGATGTGAATGAAGCATGAATGAGAATTAGGCGATAAGATGAGCAAAACAAAGAAGTTGTGGGGGAGAATTCCAGACAAAGAGGATAGAAAATTTCATGGCCTTGAGCTGTAAAAGAAAACCATGAAAACTCCAATGATCTTAAAGAAGGGGACTGTGACAATGATTAGAGAGGAAGAGATAGAATTGTGAGAAAAGATGGTAGGGAATGAGGCAGAGACCAACATCTAAAGCAGCGGTTCTCAACCTGTGGGTCGCAACTCCTTTGGGGATCGAACGACCCTTTCACAGGGGTCGTCTAAGACCATCGGAAAACACATATATAATTACATATTGTTTTTGTGATTAATCACTATGCTTTAATTATGTTCAATTTGTAACAATGAAAATACATCCTGCATATCAGATATTTACATTACGATTCATAACAGTAACAAAATTACAGTTATGAAGTAGCAACAAAAATAATTTTATGGTTGGGGGTCACCACAACATGAGGAACTGTATTAAAGGGTCACGGCATTAGGAAGGTTGAGAACCACTGATTTAAAGGAAAGATTTCTTAAATCACATTATATTCTAAAGGGCAAAGAGTGTTAATTAAACAAGTAATAATATATGATTTGTGCGTATGTGTGGGTCTGTGTGTTTAAATATCACTGTGTCAGTTATGTGGAGATTGGCTTGTATATGTGGATGTTGAATACAATTGAACTAATGTTGCTACATTGCACACTATGTGGGGGCCTGTTCTATAAGACTATTGCATTAGTTTTTCCATCCTAGAGTAGGATCATTGATATTGGCCACAATCTATAATAATAAAAGTGTAATATGCTAATTAGACCAGACAGTTGAATGACCTTCCAGACGAAGCCGGGGCTGCGAGGGCCAAAGCAAGCTGCAGGAGGCTATGAGGGCCAAGCCCCTTGAAGAATTTCATGCATTGGGCCCCTAGCAGACATATAAGAGACTGGTTTGATTAGACTTAGTGATTGATTGCATATGGTAGGGGACAAAGAGAAATAATTCAATTATAACTGAAATTTTAGATTAGAAACGTGTGTAGTTTTCTAGATTTTTTTTCTGAAAATTTTAACACTGAAAATAAATCTAACTTAAGAGAAAATTAATTAATTAATTTATTTGTGGACAAATTAAAATTTGAAATGTCTGTATGACAATCCTATATAATAAAAGGCTAATATGAAAATTGACCACATGGCAGAACGACCGGTGGCTATGATGCACATGGACCACCAGGGGGCAGATGCTCAACACAGGAGCTGCCCCCGGGTGGTCAGTGCTCTTCCACAGGGGTAGTGCTGCTCAGCCAGAAGCCAGGCTCACGGCTGGCGAGCGCAGCAGCAGTGGCAGGAGCCTCTCCCACATCTGCGGCAGCACTAAGGATGTCTGACTGTCCTTATGGGGAGCGGGCCTAAGCCCTCAGTCGGACATCCCCTGAGGGCACCTGGACTGTGACAGGATTCAGGCTGGGCTAAGGAACCCCCCTGAGAACATGAATCTTGTGCACCGGGACTCTAGTCAAGTATAATGCTTCAAATGATCATGTGCGTATTTTGGAACCAAGCAGAGATGAATTGGAGCTTTTGCTTTCAAGAGATAGAGTGATATGGTTTTAGATTGAATCTTAAGTAACTCTAACATTTACTATTTGGGTAGAAAGGAAAGAATAAGCACAAGAATCTGACAAAAATGAGCCAAAGATCTAATAAGAAAATCAGTGGTATCTATGTAGCTTAGATGCTATTATTGATAAGTCAAATGAGAGGAACACTGGGACTTGTCCGCTATTTGACTTAGTGCATGGGTCAGGATTATAGTATTTACTTACTACTGCTGCAACAAATTTCCACAAACTTTTAATGCAACACAAATTTATTCTCTTACAGTTCTGGAGTCCAGAGTCAGAAATTAATTGCACTGGGTGAAAATAAAGGTATTAGTGGGCCTGATTCCCTCTGAAGACCCTAGGAGAGAATCTGTTTCCTTGCCATTTCTAACATCTAGAAAGCAGCTACAGTTCCTAGCTCAGGGCACTTCCTCAAATCACTCCTACCTCTTGCTGATGTCACCCTATTCCCTGCTACTCTCCTGTACTTGTTTCTTCCACTTCCTTTCTCTTATAAAGGCACTTGTGATTATATTATTGCACCCACTTAGAATATCCAGCATACTAATATTATAAACTAATATCGAAATGGTTTATAAAATCACATTTGAAAAGTTCCTTTTGCCGTCTCAGGTGGCATGTTCACAGACTTCCAGGGTTAGGATATATACTAAACATCTTGTGGGGAGAATATTCTTATTCACCCTAAACACAGAAGTTAATGTTTTTTAAGTTAAAGAGGGTGGAAGAGTGAGAGGGAAGAACAATAGAGAAAGCAGGTATAAAAAATTTTGTAAGAATTTTGTGGTAAGTGGGGAAAGAGAGAGAACTTGGAAGACAGAAGATAAATGGGTTAGTGGAAGGGTTTTGATTATAGTGGGAAATATTTCACATGTTTGAATGCTGGTGGGAACAGTCTAAAGGGCAGCGGAGGGTGAAGAGAGAGGAAAGAGAAAACAAGTGTTCACGTTTTCTGAGGAAGCCAGGGTCCGTGGCGAGGAGTCAGGAAGGACTGAACATCGCCATTTACTCAGAAACATTTTTGAAAAGATTTGAGGATGAAATACTATAACTGTGAAAGGCATTTTCTTTTATTTTTGATTATTTTTATAAGACATCATATAGCTTTTTTATTTCTGGTTTATTTTTATTAAAATTATTATACTATTTTCTTTTCCTATCTCTCTCTCTATAAGGAAATCTTAAAAAATCTCAAGCTATGTTTCATAGAACTCTAAAATGAACAACACATTTGCTGCTGGGGAAAGCTGTAGTGTTATAGATCTGCATGATTGCTTTCCTTCATGTTTTGAATTTCAACTTTTTTCTAACTCTGCATTGGTTTGAACTTTCTGTCAGTCTTTACAAAACTGTACCATCAAATGAACTACACACTGAATGCATTATTGTTCCCAAAGGTTTACCCTTAACATTTCACATCACTATTTTTTCTTTCTCTCTCATTCCATTTCATTTCTGTACATCCTGAGCACAACAGATCGTGGCTTCCACTGGGAGATACAGCTAGAGCATTTCCAAGGATTCCTATAAGTGGGGTTTACTGAACATTATGTAAATCATGGCAGGGACCAAGAACCCAGAGGTGTGTATGTCTGTGTGTGTGTGTAAATGTGCATAAATGGATGTGTGTGTGTGAAAGTGGGTGAGAAAATGTGAATGATTTCTGTGTGTATGTTGATATAAAGGCAATTACTAAAAGATTTTAGTAACAATTTAAAAATGAGGATCTTCCTTACCAGGTATAGTGTATTGATACATTTTTCAATTTGTAATATATAATTTTATACATTTTTTGAGCTTTCATTGTTTAAAACACACAGTACTAACTGGAGTTAAGGATAATATTTCTGTTCTAGAGAAGCAAAAAATCTACTGGAAGATGGGGGGAAAGATGAGTAACTAGAAATGTGGTCTGCAGTGAGACAGACATGAGCAGAGCAAGGACAATGGGCCAGGCACAGGAGGTCCTGGGGGAAAGCCCTGAGTGCCTGCCAACAGGCAGAACTGGTGAAAAAAGGATCTCTCCCCAGGATGGCCTTTCCACCCCTGGCATATCACTGGCCATGTCTTTTAGACTCTCTGACCTTTTATATTCCTGGTCATGTGGTTCAGACTTTCCCCTGACCTTTCTTCCCCTGGCATGGTGCTAGTCATATGGGTTAGGACTCTGCCCCCCCCCCCCCCACCCCTGCTTTAGAGGGGGAACAAACAAGGGGCTGGAAAATAGCCCTAAGCATTAAGCCCCCAGGACAGAGAGGTTCTGACCCACATCAAATAACCTAGGCCTCAGTTGCATTTCCGCTCCAGGCCCAGAAAAGCAGCAAAACCAGACAAGGGATCCATGGCTGCCTCTGGACCAGCTGCATTGCCTGATGACCCTCTGCCCTGGCACCAACCAATCAGTGGAGACTGGGACCCTGAAAGGACCCACCTGGAAAGCTGATGAATATTCTATTGAGATCCTCCCCTGGGGGCTCTCCTACAATCCCCACCCTTAACAGCCCTGAGGACTGAGGACCCAGCTGCTCTCTCCCCGCTCCTGCACCCCTCAGCATGGTGGCCTTTCCCCTCTTCCTTCCCCTCTCCTCCTAGGCAAGTTTTCTTGGACTCTTTCTCCTAAGCTTCAAGGGCCCTTCTTTTGCATCTGTAACTTATTTCCTGAGTCCATTTCTTTTACAGCTCACTTCTACTACCTCTGTGATTCTCTAAACAAACTTTCCTTTTTTTATATATAGTTTGAGTCTTGGCTCTGAATTCTTTCTTAGACAGAACTCCAGTACCGAGGTTGCTGAACAGAGGTCTGATCTGATCCCACCAGTTGAATACCTGGTGCCATTTTCCTACCAACAAAAATGCAAGGAAATGTGATAGTGGCTATTGGGGGGTCAGACACTGCCTTTCTGAGGAGGCTGCTTTTAAAGCTAAGCCCTGGATATCAGAGGTATCCCACCAGGGTGCTGGACTGAAGAGTGTATGTTACTAAGGATGTTTCAGAGAAGATAGCAATCTACTTTGGTTGGGGGGGTTCCAGAAAGTTTTCAGGTAAGATAAGGCATTTTAGAAAGATAGCACACAGGCAGAAAGGCACAGAGGGTGAAGGACTAAATAGCACAGATGGCACCCATATAGAGCAACAAAGAGGAGAGTCTAAAGAACAGGAAGTCACCCTTCTTGGTCGAAGCTGAGGGTAGGATTTTCTGAAATAAAGTGGACAAGGTGTTTGAGAGCACATTGAATAGGGTCTTGAATGCTTCTATGGGGGATCTATATTTTAAAGTTCACAGTGTAGCCATATTAAAAGTGGAGAACAAAAGAATTACACAACACAAGTGAACTTATAATAATAATGACACATGCCATTAGTTGAAAATTTAATATGTGCCAAGTACTTTGTATTTATTATCCCTTTTTATATATTCCTCAGAAAACTGTAGGAGTATATTATTACCAATGAGTTAATCTGATGCTCGGCTGTGGTTAGTAACTTGCCTGCAAGTCACTACATTAAAATTTTTTTGAACAATAATTAGAGATCAGGAAGGACAATTAAAAATCTGGTACAATGGTTGAGGTATAGGAATAAGAGGACATGGATTAGAATAGTGGCCACGGGCCTAGAAAAGAGAAGATAGGGTACAAACATTTGGATGCAAAGTCTACAAGATTTTAGGGTTACATTTAATGTGGAAAAATAAAAGAAGAATATTTTATATCTTTCAAAGATAAAATACATCATGGTTATTATTTTCAATTTTAATGTTGTCAAAATTTTCTCACTATTTTTTTTAGCATTCTATATGAGATCTAAAATATATGTATATATATAAAAAGAGGAAATATGCAAATTAGGTCAGGACACCATAAAGGGTCACGGGGGACAGGAGGAGGTTGAGTGCGCAGGTGAGGCCCAGAGCGGAGATGGAGACAGACAGGGGGGCCGGCCCGCAGCCTTCGTGGCAGAGTGCAGGCCCGGAGAGGAGACAGCAGGCCCGCCTCCCGCGGAAGCGGTGCAGCTCCCTCCTGGCTCCCGTGGGAACTGGTGGCTCGCTTCCACCTCCCGCGGAAGCTGCACGGCTCCTGTGGAAGCAGAGCAGCTCCAGGCAGCCCGCTGCGGTTCCTGCCAGCTCCTGCAGAAGTGGCGGGCGGCCTACTGCGTGCGATATCACACAATGGGCTCCTAGTGTGTGTGTGTGTGTGTATATATATATATATATATATATATATATATATATATATGTATATATATGAAATTTTAAAATATGTAATACTAAGAGAGTGGAAAAACTTTCCTAATGTCCCAACACCCATTGATAGTCACTTTGATACATCCCTGAACTTTGAAAAATATATACATAAATATTTGAAGAATTCTTTAAAAATTATTTTTACATGGTTATCCTTATACTATAGGTAGAATTTTACAGTGTAACCTTTGTATTTTTTATTGAATTATCATTGCTTTTTTATTTTATTGTATATACTTCATAAATATTTTATTGCTGTATAATATTGCCTGGGTTTCCACTATCTTATATTATCACTTATTGTTTCTACTTACATTGTTTTGATATATTTTAAGGGTAGATTTCTATGTATAGATCTTTTATTTTACATTCAAAATTATATACATAGAATAAATTATCAGAAATGGAAATATAAATTCAAAAAATCTGGCCATTAGAAAATGCATGAAACACATTGCCAAATACTTTACAAAGAAATTGGCCAATTTAAATTCATGTGAAAATAATTATCAATAATTATCAAATAATTTTTGATAAGCATATTTCACTACTCTCTCAAAATCAGAAATATTACATTTGTAACAAGATGTTAATCAAGCATTGGGAAATTTAGGCCAATGCATTAAAATAACAAATGCCAATGAGATATATCAGATTATTCTCAGGATTAGCAAAAAGTAGGTTCCCAAGACCTGGTTAGATGACTCCTAAATTGATTATCATATAGAAATTAAAAAGGAAAATTAAGAAGGGAGAAGAAGGATTGTTAAAAGGATTTAGCTTTTGGGAGGGGCAGCTAGTTAGCTGTGTATGAGACACATCGGAGTGAAGTGGGCTGGGGTACCTGCTCCTCCTTTCAAATCTTACGCGTTTCTATACTACAGATGGGAAACCCCGAGTAGTGTCTAGTTTTGTTGGAAAGTTAAGTGGACTGAAGTCTGATTCCTTTGTGGGAAATCTCAGGATTGATGGCTGGTTCTGCTCTCTGAGTTTGTTATGAAAGCTAGACAGGAGTCATGTGAGAAAGCAAAACAGGTGGTTTTAGGCCCGAAATCCCGAGCAGGTGTACGGACTTCTTGAGAGACGACCTGGAGGCAGGGCGCTAGCCTTGGTCCAGTGGGAGGACGGGCTCTCGGATGCAGAGATGCGTTATCGCAGGCCATGTTTCTCAGGGGAGGGAAGCCCAGCCTGGACTCAGGTCTTTAAAGAATCCAAAAGCACTGCCAAGAGAAAAGTCAGGTTTTAATATTTTGCCAGAACCATTGAGCCAGCCAAACAAAGAGAACATTTTTGGTAACTTTTGGGGGTCTGCCCTTTACACTCAGAGCAAGAGCTCACCCCGCTGAACACATTCACAGGGACGGGGAGAGATAAAACACAAAGGGAAAAAACGGTCTGCAACTTTCATTTGTATTTCTTTGGTAATTTGTGAAGTTTAAGGTTTTGGACAGTTTTGTTAACTGGTCATATTTCTCTTTTAAAGTATCAATAAGCATACATATATTTTTCAATAGTCGTCTACTTAATTTTTTAAAAGAAAAAATGAATATGGCTCCCATGACCTGAGCTTGATTACACAGGAAATCAACAAGACCACCTTATTCTTTTTTTAAAATACATTTTTATTGATTTCAGAGATAAGGGAGAGGGAGAAATAGAAACATCAGTGGTGAAAGGGAATCATTGATCAGCTGCCTCCTGCAAGCCTCCCCGCTAGGGATAGAGCCCCCAACCAGGGCATGTGCCCTGACTGGGAATCAAACCATGACCTCCTGGTTCATAGCTGGATGCTCAATCACTGAGCCAGGCAGGCCGGGTGAACCACCCTATTCTTTTAACATCCTTCTTGCAATAAGTAAAGCTTACAATAAACATAATTATAAATGTGAATGGTAAAAATCCTTGTATGTATTCTAATATAAAATAACTACAAATATGTTTATACTATTTATTTGAGGAATATGCAGTTTCAGCATGTATATTAAAGTTAGATTTCATCCTAAGTACAGAAAAAATAACAAATTTCTATTAAGAAGCATGTGTGGCAGTCTGAGTCAGGCAGTGCTGTGTAAGGGAAAATGCACCAAGATTTAACAGGAAAAGGCATTGTTCAGCCCCAAATTTGCCCCTTACTAATTAAGTGACATTGAAAGAATAATTCAACCTCAGTTTCAGGTCTCAAATATATGAAAACATAGAAAGCTTTCTTTAAAAAATGTATCTTTAGTGTTGAAAGTATTACAGGTGCC
Organism: Myotis nattereri; assembly: GCF_964212035.1. Lineage (NCBI taxonomy): Eukaryota > Metazoa > Chordata > Mammalia > Chiroptera > Vespertilionidae > Myotis > Myotis nattereri. The sequence continues at coordinate 9,899,153 of NC_138086.1, read as the reverse complement.
CCCTTTTGCCCCCATTGACCCTTTCTACAACCCCCCCATCCCCCAGCCTTCACTGCACTTTCTTTGAGTCCATGGGTTATGCATATATGCATATAAATTCTTCGTTTAATCTCTTCCTGCCCCCCTTCCCTCTGAGACTCTCAGCCCATTTTATATAGTATAAAAAGAGGGTGTGAGGAAACAAATGGAGAGGAATCAGAGTAAAGGAGATGCCAGGGGAGCAAATGAGTAAGGAGGGAGTGGGCCAGGGAGTCCTCTTCTTTTCTAGGTAGTTAGTGGCACTTCCAAGAGAACCCACAATCACACAGCACCCGCTGCTCCCCAGTCCTACCCTCCTGGTCGAGATGGCCACCCTGCGGTGCTTCAGGTGATGTGGGTGCAGAGTCTTATGTGGGGAGCCTTGGCCTCCCAGAACTTCCCTTACTTTGCGAATCCAATCAGGTTGATCCCTCAGTGTTTCTGAATCCCGCTGGGCCTAGTGAGACATCCAAAGTGATCCCTGGAGGGGGCAGTGCGAGATCCCCTTCCTCAGCGTTGTACTTGTAACATCCTCTGCTGCTGAAGACAGGATAGAACCTCAGAGGAAGGGGGAGGGCCTAGCACAAAGCAGGGCCTTGTCCCTTCCCGGAGATCCGGTGGCTCACCTCTTTGGCTTTTTCTTTTTCCTTATTGAAGGTCTGCAGAAAATATATGTCATATTAAAAGAAACTAACAGCTTACTGGTGCTCAGTTCTATTTAGACACCATCCTCTTCTTTTACCTCTGCTGAAACCCGATTTTCTTGTCACCTACAACATAAAAAATTAACATAAAAATATAAGATGGCGTATGTGAGTTTTTGTCTCTGGGCCTCCCATTCTTGTCCTCACACCACACTCCCCTCTCACACTCCCATCTGCAGGGAAGGTGTCTTTGCCAAGATATACACAGAATTTACCAGCATATCAGCATCAAAGCTATTGTAACATAGGCAGTCAATATGAGCAACTGAAAGAGGTGCAGACATATCTTTCTGAAGCACCTTGATTTTATCAGCTGGGGAAATCTTTAAAATTTCAGAAAAAAATTATGTTATCAGTAAGAAAAATAAACTGCTATCCTAAACTTAAGCATGCTCTGCTCTCTTCCGCCTATCACATGGAAACCAATGTGGGACTCATAATTATTTCTTCAGCAGTGCAAATTACCTCTGCCATTTATTCCCAAACTATCTTAAACACAGGGTGCCCTTTCATGTTATAGCCAGAAGGGTTAGCTTGTTAAAAACTTATGCCACCATTCTCTAAAGTGCCATTCAGGGATCCACTCATGTGACTCTCATTAATGACAAAGACCTGTGTCAAAGGAGTGTGCAAAACCCCAGAGCACGTCAAGATTCAAAGTGTTATTGAGGGCAAACCATCTTATCTACAGGTGAGCCTTCCGGGTCACGGTAGATTCACCGGATGAAATAACGTGTAGAAGTTTCTGGCTGCCTGGACCTCCTCTGCAATCACTAAATGCTCAGCTTTAGATCACCTTCTATACTGAATACAAATCACCCAATAAGACAAATAAAAGCTCTCCAAGGCTACATCATCCATCATAGAAATTGTTGAGCTCCCTTTGAAAAACAAGTATTATGCCACTATAGTAGCAAAGTTAAATATCTACATTTACAATAATTCAAAGTAATTGCTTAAAATTAACTTGCAAATTAATTCCGTTACCCGTTTCTTCGAAAGCTATCTCATAAAATTAAATACACACCTCAAAAAAAGCCAAATATAGCCTACTTTCTTTATATAACTTTTATTAATCTAGTTTTACAGGAGTGAGGTTTCTAAAGAAAACATTTCTATTAATGTAGATATTACAGAAATATAAGGGATTGCTTATTCAAACCCTTGATTGAAACAATACTTCCAGGTTTGAAGATTTGTATGCTTTACTGGAGAACTGAACAAAATCTCTGTAACTTAGGTGTGCAACATTACTCAGCTTAACTGGCACGTTGTGTTTTCCCATATTTGAACAAGAATGAGGAAGGAGCATTCCTCATCCATCGAAAGACAAGGCATGGACTGTGTTTTGTTAGGATAGCCGTTTCGTTATGTCCCATTCAACTCAGCCCCATTAAGCTTTTGGGCCTAGAATTGCTGCCTGTTGCCAGGGTTAATATCTCAGTATTCCCCACTCCCCTTTAGTTTATGGTTACTTTTGAAGAATTAAACAATCACTCAGAAAGTTGACTTCAGGTGATGAGCTGCTAAACCTGTAGTAGATATGAAACAGCAAAGGGGAAAGCATAAAAGTTACTAGCAGCAACTTACATTTGCTGGTCACTTTTTTTTTTTTGCCAGAAGATCCATACCTTTTACAAGCTTTCCTTTGTGTGATTCCAGCTCTTACATCAATTCTGCTTCTCTCCCAGTGGAAAACCATGCTTATCCAGTAACCACCACCATTTCTTCTTTAATAGGGCAGTTTTCCACGTACATTAATTTCCTCTTTTCCCACCATTTTATTTATTCTACAAGCGAGGTAAGATACCATCCATATACCATGGAAATAAATTCTAGATAATGAACAAATGGAATGGAATGAACAACATGTTTTTTTGGTGCTCAAGATTCTCTATATTTTTATTGATAAAATGTGTTATATTGACAGCTCTGGAAATTAAAATTTTGAGTTACAGAATGGGTCAGCAATTGGTGGCAGCATGAGTCATCATCATCAGCAACCCAAAATTGCTTAATTTATTTTTATTTTTTAATAATTCTTTATTGTTGAAAGTATTACATATGTCCCCATCCTCCCCCCCCATTGGTCCCCTACAGCTTGCCCCTGGCCCCACCCCAGGCCTTCACCACCCTTTTGTCTATGTCCATGGGTTATGCATATATGCATACAAGGTCTTTGGTTGATTACTTCCTACCACACACCCTCTCCACCCTGCCCCCGTTCCCTCTGAGAAACACACTGTTCTATGCTGCCATGTCTCTGGATCCACTCCATTCATCACTATAATTTGTTACTTAGATTCCACATAAGAGTGAGATCATGTGATACTTGCCTTTCTCTTACTAACTTATTTCACTTTGCATGATACTCTCCAGGTCCCGCCATACTTTCTCAAAGGGTAAGAGATGCTTCTTTTTTAAAGCTACATAGTATTCCATGGTATAAATGGACCACAGCTTTTTTATACACTCGTCTACTGATGGGTACTTGGGCTGTTTTCAGATCATAGCTATGGTACATTGTACATTATGCTATTATGAACAAAACAAAACAAACAAACAAACAAAAACACCTACTTTGATATACTTGCATCCTGAAACAAAGAGAATAAGAATGAAGCACACAGATTTTTTTCAATGGATAAACTCATCATGTGTTTATTATGTGCAAGTAAGTTGGATAATTTAATAAGTTTTCTTTCCTCATCTACACATGGTTTACACTTGGTTTCCTTAATCTCTTTCTCTGTATTATTTTTAATATGTTTTTATTCATTTCAGAGAGAGAGGAAGGCAGAGGGAGAAAGAGATAGAAACTTTAATGAGATAGAATCATCAATCAGCTGCTTCACTCCCTACTGAGAACTGAGCCCACAACCAGGGAATGTGCCAGGACCCTGGAATTGAACCATGACCCCTGGTTCATAGGTCAATGCTGAACTACTGGGCTACAGAGGGCAAGGCTCTCTCTCTCTTTAAAAATTCAACTTGATTTGATTCAGGGCCGGCAAATTGGAAAAGAGTTTGAGAATGTTTAAAACAGTAAAAGTGTAAGCATTTAATGACGAATTCTGTTAAAATCTAGGGGCCTCATTAACCACTACATTTTAACTCACCCCAGGTTCCAGCTCCCTGATTTTTTCAAACATTCTGTAACACAACGTCCCAGACCAAACTCCTATCTTAGAAAATGCCTGTTTTGGGCCAGTTGGCCTTGCCTCTTTTTTGTTGCTATCCCTCAGACTTATTTATATAATCGACAATATGGAAATCAGTTGTTTGCATATGTATGTTCTACTAGAAAGAGGTAATAGAAGGGTCTCAGTTGGAGGCATCTTTGTGAACTAACCTTTGTCACCTTGCACAGGACCTGGCGCACGCATAGAGTACATGCATGTATCTATGACAGCATCTGTCCCTCACAGTCATTACTGCCACTCCTATGTTATCCTGTGCTTCCTTGTAGACAAACTGTAACACTTGGGATTGTTTTCAGGAACAACTTACACATTTTCTCTGAACTAATAATTTTAGGTCTTGGGTACCTAAAAGAGGACCTAAATCCTCTAAATAAGCAAATAGTTTTTAGGGAAGCAGGTTACTATCCAGCCTTTATCGGCAGGGCCTAAACATCTATCCTGAGGGCTGGCTGCTATTCTGAGCCAAGAGCTCTGTTTGTCTGTTTCCATTTAGTAGCAAAGACCTTAATCTTCATAATTCTCAACCCCTCACTTGTTTTTTGATTTTTTTTCTCACATTCTTATATAAGCCAAATAAAGTAGTTCCATTTCCTGTCCATTTTTAAAACATATTTTTAAAGAATACTCATGTGGGACCGAATTTTTGGACTGAAACCCAGATTCTTTGTCCGCCGGAGTCGAAGAATGAATGTACGGACAGAAGGTGGTATAGCAAAGGTGGAGATTTATTGAAGAACAAGCACAGACTCCCACATGGGGAGAGGGAAAGAGTCCCACAGAACAGATTCCCATGTGGGGAGGGGAAAAGGGTCCCACTGAGTTCCCTTCCCCTCTGGCTTATAAAGATTGCAGATCCTGGTGCCTTGATATCCCCTCTGATTGGTCACTATTCCCTTAGACTGGTTACTATAGTAACTCCTGAGCTCAAAGGTTGAATCTCACATGGGACATGTGAAGTTCTCCCCTCCTCCTTCCCTATTGTTTTCCTATTCCCTTTGGACTTTCTTCTTCTCCTTCTGGATGAAGGGTTTCCTTCTCTTTATTTTGTAAATATTGACCTTTTGCTGTTCCCAGATCCCTCATTCTATGGAAATGTACCTGTTGTGGCTTTTCAGCTCCCCTATTCTATGGAAATATACCTTCTGCTGCTCTGCAGCCCTGTGCTTCCTCCATGGTCCCCTTAATTTCTAATATTTCCTAAAACCTGCCTTTTTCACCCCCCAAAATTCCTGTTTCACATCTATATCAAATTCTTCTGCATCTTCCCCACTAGCTAAATAAGTCTTTCTTCTTTCAATCTGTAGAGAAAAATTCCGCTCCACTGGTGTTTGATTTTGGCTAGGCTAAGATTACCTTTCTCTATCACAGAGAACTAATAGTATAGAACACTAGCTAGACATGTGTGTACATAAGTTACTCTATAGCAATTTTTATAAGCACAAGATATAAAATATGTCAGAGGGCCAAGAAATACAGAGGAGAGAGAGATGATCTCTGCCTAGATGTTACAAGGACTGACTCCAGAGTTCCTCAGGCAAACCCAGGGCAAAAGGCATTTCCTAAAAGTCTGAAGCATGTGTAAGAATCCAGATACACGGAAGAGCATGGCATGGGGCTGCAAAATAAATATGTATCTCTCAAGCATGTGGTATAACTTTGGAAGTTATGGGAAATATGGTTGCAGAATTGAAAGGAATTCAATTTGTTAACAAAAAAACACATTGAAACCTGTAAAGAATTTTTGTGAGTTTATTTGAGCCAAACTGTTAACATATACAGGGAAGCAGAACCTCAATGATTTGAGATAATGCTCCATAGAATGGTGGGTTACATTTGTATTTATACATTGCAATCAAAGGAGGGACGTAGGTGTAGGTGGGTTACATGAAATTCATTGGTGATTAAGGAGGTGGGATAAAGCAAAGGGGGAGGGGCACTGGGGGGGGGGGGAAACCCCTGGGATTGGATAAAAGGTAAAATGATGGGCACATACTTAGGTGGGTGCAGGAACAATTAACATGATAATGAAGGAATTTGTGGTCTCTGTCCTGGAACCTAGCACATTTGGTTTTGCCCCAGGGGCTCCAGAAAAAGGGAAGTTACAAGTTACCCAGACATTTCAAGGGTGTGTTATCATAGATGCAAAAAGACAGACAGGCTCAGTTAAGGTAAAGGTTGACCTTGTCAGTGAAGATACTGGCCTAGGACGTAACAGCCCACCATAACTGCTTTTAGTTAAAGTTTAATTTCAGACCATCCTTTGTGGTGACTTTAGGTCTCTGAGTTTGCAAGACTGCCATGCAGGCCTCCCCTGAGCTTTGCAGGTCAGCCTGTGGCCCCTTTCGTCCACAATTATTAGAGAGATGGTACTATTGGATATCTGTTTTAGAAAGTTAATCTTGGCATTGAGGTAGAACCTAAATTAAAAGGGATAAGGATCATCAGTAAATCTAGAAGTAATCTGAAGTGAACACCAAGTCACTTAAAAAGAAAGCAATAGATTTACAGGGTTAAGAGATTAACCTGTTTGGCTTCTTTAATCCTGGAAAAATGAGAACATTTAAAAGGTCACATATGGGGAGGACGGGTAAGCACTCTGTGCGCAATAATGGAGATGTCAGGTATTTGGTTATGGAATACTCAGTTATGTGCAGATAACTGAGAATTCTCAGGTTGTATATGTACGGTAAAAGGATCGCACAATTACACAACATGTAAGCATCTCTGATGTGCTCTGTGCCACGCTATAGGGAAGGATACATATGAAGGCTAAAAAAGAAGAAAAGACCCCCAATTTTCAGAGGTTGGGGACTAACTCATATAAATATAAAACAACTTTCAAGTAAGCTCCAAATTGCAGATTTTAATGTTTTGGGCTTCAGAAATAAGTTAGATCAGTGTCTTCATGAAAGATGCCAGAGGTGTAGAGTTTGGAGGTCTTGAGGGTCCAGGATTCAAACCAGGAGATCAGAGGAGTGAAAATAAAGAGAAAGGGTGGAGCCTACCTCATTTATGGAGTAGGAGACTGATAGCCACATAAATGGTTTGCAATCAACAGAGCATGTTCAGATAAATAAGGTAAAGTTTGCATCCATACAGTGGGGACAGATTACAGAGATGGCCCCAGCACTGAAACAGAAGGGCAAATGACCTGAGGAATGGTATACTGAGGGTGCTGCAGGAAGATTGGTCTGGGGGAGCGGGGCGGGATGGATTCGCAGAAGGCCAAGAGCAATCTCCAAAGCAGTTACAGATCACCCAATTGTCTTGGCAACCCAAGACCTCTTAATCCTCCCTTTACACTCTTCTTGAGTCTAGATACAACTTTTGCCTGCTGTTAGAACTTTGTTAAAGGCACACTTGGATTCATTGCTCATAGCGGGAATGCAGCAGACATCCCACCTCTGTGGTGAATGTGAGTTTTATGCCACTACATGTAAAGACCCTGCTACTACATGGAAAAATCTGGCTGGTGGTTTCTCCTGAATCGACTTGAAATGTTTTACTTTCTTGCTTCTTTGCTAAACCTGTACTGAGCATCTTATAAGCACATGATACATATCTTCTGAAAAATATAATTTGTAAACAGAAATCTATCTATGAATGATTAGAGAAACCTTATCATGGAAGCTGAAACTTCTGTTTTTTAGTTGTTTGTTTGGTTAGTTGTGTATTTTTTGTTGTTGTTGTTTGTTTTGTTTTTCCCCAGGACATTTAGGAAAATCTGCAGGCAGATGTGGTAAACTCTGCTATCCTACTATTCTAATGCATATTGTAACTACAAACACCTAGTTTCAACATCCACACAGGAAAATGCAGGCCTGCCTTTTAGTTCTACCTTTGTAACACTTGGCTTTTATATAACAGTTTTCAAGCTTCATTTAGTTGGTACTAAAGAGCCCACTGTTGCTATATTAGGTATGGCAATAGTAACCAGGCACACTGAATTTATTGAGTAAATATGCATAGTGGAAAGAAGCAACTTATTAGTTCTGATCCTAATTTGAGGCCTGGCAAACAAAATACTCTTAAGAACTTCTGGTTTTAAAAATTGATTCAGTTCTGGAAATCCTGGCTTTGTGGTGGCAACGCCATGACTGGCTGCTGTGAGGGAGCTGACAACGAGTACTGATAATACTATGTTCATGTATATCAAACCTGTGAATTTAGGAAGAGAAAAGCTGGAGCAACTTTAAGGAGGCAACTACGGCCAGTTATACCCCAAAAGCTTAAAACTATATGTGGTACACATCAATAAAGCTCTGAAAAGTAAAGAGCTGGGAAACTGCTATTTAAATGGAAAACATTGTGTTTCAGAAGTAGCAAACTGGCAGCAGATGGTCTGAATGTAGCTTAGATATGTGTTGTGTGTTTGGCCCTGGTGTTTTAAAAATAGCGTGGACTTGCCTGACTTTATGTAGGACATATATTCTCTGCCTCTCCTCTCTTCCCCCCACTCTGTTGCCTTATACTCATCACACTCAGTTGATTTATGCAACTGATGTTATTTGATTTTGTGACACCTAACAATGTTTTGAATTTTTTAAAATATATTTTATTGATTTTTTACAGAGGAAGGGAGGGAGGAAGAGGGATAGAGAGTTAGAAACATCGATGAGAGAGAAACATCCATCAGCTGCCTCTCACACACCCCCTGCTGGGGATGTGCTCACAACCAAGGTACATGCCCCTGACTGGAATCGAACCTGGGACCCTTCAGTCCACAGGCCAATGCTCTATCCACTGAGCCAAACTGGTTACGGCCTGAATTTCTTTTATAGTAGAATAGTATTGTAATAGAAATACTTTGGAGGCAAAGGACTTGAGGTGAAATTTAAATTCAGTGACATATGAACTGTGCGGTGGCACCTCCCTGAACTTCATTGTTCTCATCTTTAAGAGAGGAGACTAAAAATAAGACTAGCTGCTACGTTTACCACGTAGGCCAAACACAGGCTAAACGTGGCAAGATGAAGAGGATATTTTTTTTTTTACCCTAACTGCTGTAGAAGAACTTTGTTTCTTGAATTCTTTAATTTTACATACATCCCAACATTGATTTAGCCACCCTCCGACTCTTCTGTAATAAACAGATAGAACAGATATTGCTGGTTAGTTTTTTGTTTTGTTTTTTTATCTTTTAATTCAATTGTTCACAAAGTGTGGGAGTAGTAGTACCATCTGATATGATAAACTGATTAATACCCCATCCCCACCCCAGCACGATGTCCTAATCCCCACAATTTGTGAATGCTGTTTTACATGGTAAAAAGGACTTTGTGGATGTGATTGAGTTAAAAATCCTGATATGAGGATAGAAGCCTAGATTATCCAGGTGGCCTAATGTGATTACAAGGGTCCTTATAAGAAGGGGTGGTAGAGTTCCACTCAGAAAAGATGTAAGGACTGAAGCAATAGTTAGAGAGCATAGAAGAGGCCACTGCCAGAAGTATTTCTGGCTTTGAAGATGAAGAAAGGGGCCATAAGCCATGGAGTATGGCTTGATTCTAGAAGTTGGAAAAGTTAATAAAATGGATTCCCTGAAGCAACTCTGCCAAAACTTTTATTTTAGCCTTTTAAGACTCAATTTCAGACTTTTGGCCTCCAAAACTAAAAGATAACAAATGCCTATTGTGTTAAGCCACTATGTTTGTGTTAATCTACATATAGAAAAGCCCAATATGCAAATTGTCCCCTCAGGAGATCGACTGGAAGACTGTGAGTGCGATCGCTCACTATGATGTGTGCTGACCACAAGGGGGCAGCGCGGAATGAAAGAAGGCCCCAGCTGGCAGCTGGAAGGCCCTGATGAGCCCTGATTGCCAGCCAGGCCTAGGGACCCTACTGTGCACGAATTTTGTGCACCAGTCCTCTAGTTTATTATAATGGCAATAAGAAATTAATAAGCCTGGAAATTTACTAAGAATGCAAATTATCAAGGCTTCTCCCAGCCCTAGGGTCTCAGGAACTCTAGGAAGTGCTAGCAATTCATGCTTTCATGAACATTCCAGGTGATTCCAAAGCACAATAAAATTTGAGAACCCCTGCATTAGATTATGATGTTTAATCAGTTTCCTTTTTCCTAAAATTTATGGTTCAATGTCTTTGAAGTGGGAGAGTATATACAAACACTCAATACATCCTGATTACAGAAACTTTTATATCATGAAATAGATTACAAATAATCCTATGAAGAAGGCATTTAAAGTGAAGATAGTGATGGGAATATTCTCAATGTCTAGCATGATTGCTGAGCTTGTACAAATGTGTATTTTAAGAGAGTTCTGATCTTTAGTACAGAAATTACAGATTTAAACATAACCTATGTTCATTTGGTGAGCACGCCATGCTAATGTTATTAAACATCCAACTTGCTATAGGGGGCTCTGAGGAAGAGGCAAAGTCTATATAAGAATCAAGTCATGTCTTCTTTTCAGTTGCAGTACTATTCTCACACGCAATTTATTTTGAACCTGAAGTGGAACAGCTAGCATGCATTCACATACTTTAAATGTCCATGCATTGTTTGGGGGAGCGGATTTACATTTTAGCACAATTTGTGTAACTTCAAAATACTTGATTGACTACCTCCCAGTCATTGAAAACCATATGCAAACAGTAAGCCTGGAAAATTCTCTGCTGCTTTGAATCTCATAATGAAAACTTTGAGTGGCTCACATCTGTTCCCGTGGATCTGTCACCCCATTGTATCTGTTTAAACTGTCGGCAAGTATGCACATAGTTTTGAAGAGTAGGCCCCTCTCTGTGGGGAACACCATGAAGACTACTGATTCATACCCCCAAGGTTTCTGTGTATTGAAAGCTAAAAGTCTCCACTTTGGCATTGACTGGTGACTAGTTTAGCTACTATAATATCACCAATCCTGAAGCCCTTGAAACTCTCTGTATATAAACTTTTCATGTGACCCAACTGGGTACGCTACATTTGTCACTGAAACCTAAGAACAGCCGTGGGCAAACTACGGCCCGCGGGCCGGATCCGGCCCGGTTGAAATGAATAAAACTAAAAAAAAAAAAAAAGACCGTACCCTTTTATGTAATGATGTTTACTTTGAATTTATATTAGTTCACACAAACACTCCATCCATGCTTTTGTTCCGGCCCTCCGGTCCAGTTTAAGAACCCATTGTGGCCCTCGAGTCAAAAAGTTTGCCCACCCCTGCCTAAGAACAATCTTCTAAAAACATTGAAATGACTTCTTCTGTTATTATAGCACAATTGGAAACTCCTTTGTCAAACTACTTAACTGCATTTATCATATTTTAAAAAATATGGTATGAGGATCTAAAATTCAAGAAAGTATAACAATCAGTTGAAAAATACTCACCAGGCAAGTAATCATACACTCTTGTGTCACCTGACATGCAGTGTACAAGCTGATGAATGAGTCAGGGTTTAAATGGTAATTATCATTCATCATTATAATAGACTAATTAATTCATAAATTCTTGGTAAGTCAATTTTCTATAAAAAGGTTAATATTAAAAGTGGGAAAGAAAAAAATAGTCCCGATGTGATAAAAAATGTAAGAATTAAAATCTTTCTTACCACATATCTCTTCTAATTATCCAGTAGTTTTATATTACAATATTTCTTAATACAGAACTATATTTTCTCAGTATTTTGAAAGAACAAAAAGTACAATTCCTTTTATTACTTGTTCCCTCACACTTTCCATATGAGCCAGAATAAATATAAAATCCAAACTGAGATAATATATCAATGCTCTGCATTAATATAATCTTAAATACACTGAGATGGTTTTAAACAGTGATTCTTCTTATTAGTAAATGTCAAAGTTTCACACTGCAAGTTGTTTACTGGACTAAATCTTGCATTCCACAAACTAGCAGCTTCCACCTAATTCTGATTTATGCGGATAAAAATGTCAAATTAAGGTCAACATAAGCATGATTAAGTCTTTTTTAGTTTGAAGTACATTTTAATTATACTTTGCAATCCGTAATGTGTTACAAAAGGAAATGCAACAATAAGCAAATTCAAAAGAAAAAAAATGTTTTAAAAGCTGCTAAAATATAACAAATGCTAAAAAATTAATGATGTAACTTTTGACATTTATTTCTAAAATCCATTTAAACATTCATGTAAAATTGTTCCTCAATTATATTCAGGGAAATAGAAAAAATATTTTTAAATTGTTACTCTATATTATATCCATAGGAATAGGACAAATATTCAATTTGCATAACTTTTGTTCTCAATTGGAACATGAACTACAAAATCCCATGATTAACTATTTTTACTTTTTGTTTTCCTGAGGATAGTCAAAGTAAAAATGGACTATTATAAATGTCAAATTAAATAGAAATAAAATGAGTCAAAATCCTTAACTGAAGTCAACTACAGAGTCAGAATATGGGCTTCCACTTACATTTGCATCTGATTTTCTAGAAAAAAAATGTAGTCATAAATCAAAGTAGTGCATTTCCCGTTACGTTGGGTGTGAGTTTGAAGAAGAAAAATCACATTGATTTTATAAAAGTATTAAGATAGAAATAAAATCAAATCACATGTATAGATACAAATATCCATCATATGTATCCTATATTAGGAATCCAAATAGCAGAATAATTACTCTATGAATTTTCAATTTTGCTTTATATGCAATAATAGTTAATAATATGGCACAGGTTCACAAATATAGGCCATTGATAGATAGCCTGCTGTTAACATTAGTGATTGTAGTTTTATTTAAATAACGGTTCTGTTATTAAGACCACATTGCCTGACAAATGTTTGACACATATAGCTTTCAAGGCTTCAGGAACACACCTTGGAAGGAAAATAGGAAACATAACAAAATTGATAATAGTCAGAAACAACATGGAAGAATAAGATTCCCCCTCTCCCATTCCTTCTATTTATTATTTCCTGTTTGTGTTGGAAAATATGTGTATTAGGTGAGTGATCTAATCTTGCCTAGAAACTCCTATTTATGCTTCTAAAACTGAACAATGGGATGCCATAGCAAGGAGGATTTTCCTTCATAATCAGAGTTCTGAGAAGATACATTAGACCCTCGCAGCTACACCATATTAGAAAAATTAAATAGACCACACATACTTTTCCAGATTATCCCCCGTTTCTCCCTTCGTGGCCAAGAGTAGAATTTATTGAGGAAGGACCCTCTCTGTCAGGCAGAAAACCCAATGCCTAACCAAAACAAATGAACAAATAGATTAAATAATTAAATTAAATGGGAAATAAACCACAGGTTTGCCTTTGCTATTTTATCACCAACAGTCTTCCACCTGACACACCTGGCAGTGCCTGAGGTTCTCAAGCCATAACCCTGGGCCTGGCTTTAGATGTCATGTGAGAGCTAGAAAAAGCATTGTGCTGTGAAAGTCCATATTATTGCTGAGACTCCAGAGGAGTACGCTGTGTTCTGTAATAAATTCAACATGTGTGACTATTGGAATGCTGCTTGCCAAACATTGAAATGTGAAATTTTAAAATGTATTTGAATCAACACATACATGATTACCAGCAAAATAACTTCTATTTTGCTTCTGTGAGGACTCTATACATCTTGGGAGCAAATGATGTAGGAAGTTCATTGTTTGTACTGGTGTTAGAGCTATCATATTTTCTGTTTACTCTTTTGCAAATAGAAAGTTCATGTACTCTCAAAAATTGTTAAAATATACTATTTTTCTTTCTCCATACAACTCCCCATTTGGGGTGTGGTTTTAAAAAAAAATTTAAGTGGCACTTCATTATTTATTTACTCAATTCAGTCTCTAAAAAGATCTGAAAGAACTTTTTGTGCATGTGTGTATTTGGAGAGTAACACAAGTGCTGGTCAAGAGAGGGAAATGCATTTGCCCTGTAAGCACAATTCCCAGTATTCTGGCCTCCATCTAGAGGCCAAAGCAATCAGTCATGTCTGACATGATGAGATACAAAAAGTAAAGATAGCATGGCTTGATCACCTACTGAAATTGTTATATTTATCCCATCTGTAACTAATTCAACACTGCTCCAATTTTCCTAACATTCTCCCACTCACCTTTGAAACACTGGCAGAAGAATCAGATGGGTTTATTTTTATGACCTCGTGGCTTCATTCTATTTAATATTTTTGGGGGATATCAACTCTCATGCTGACTTCTTTCATTAAATGTTTTCTTTTAATGTGCATTGTCTGAAAAATGAGAATTCTATATTTTTCTAACTAGTCTATTTAGAGCATAAAATACCTAATCTCCTAGCACTTAACAGCCAGGCACCCCATCAGGTTCCCTGAAAAAGAGTGCATGCTTATTGTGATAACAATGAAATGGTGTTTTAGAATAGGTTCCCTCTCATCTGTCAGCACAACACATGAAATCCAAAACTTAAGTGCTGGGATACTTAACCCCTAAGCTCCATCTCTGTAACTCGTTTTTCTATGCTGTCTTTTTGGGGTACTCATGGAAGAGTAGAATCAGAAAGCCCACTCTTCTCCCTGGGTTTTGAATATCTAACTGGGGGGAAATGAAAGCAGTATGTTTTTTCTACTACCAGAGGAAGTTTGGAATTCTGAGAGAAAGTAGGTGACAAGATGGAAAGGAATGGAGAAATACATTTATCTTATTTTGTTGTTGTTCACAATGATTTCTTCCTTGCCTTAAGTTTATTAGTATGCATGACTGAATACTATAGCATTTATTTGGAAATTAAAACACTGTCTTCATGCCTAACAACATTTTATATATATACTAGAGGCCCGGTGCATGAAATTTGTGCACTGGAGGCCCATGGGGAGTGAGCCTAAGCCACAGTCTGGCCGTGGAGGCTTGGAGCAGGCACTGTGTGTGTGTGTGTGTGTGTGTGTGTGTGTGTGTGTGAATGTGTATCTGTTGAGGGCCTGCCCCCGGCTGCACCTAGGAGGCTCGGAGCAGGCACCCCGTGTGAGTATATGTGTGTGTGTGTGTGTGTGTGTGTGTGTGTGTCCGCTGGGGGCCTGCTCCCAGCTTCACCAAAGAGGCTTGGAGCAGGCACACCTCTGAGTTGATCTCTCAGGCTTGGGCGGAGCCTGGCCCCTCCTCTTGAGCTGGTCGTGACCATGATGGAGTCTCAACCTCATTTGCATTATATATATATATATATATATATATATATATATATATATATATATATATATAGACTAGAGGCCTGGTGCATGAAATTTGTGCACAGGGGAGAGGGGGTGGGAGTCCCTCAGTCCGGCCTGCACCTTGCCAATCCAGGATCCCTCTAGCAATCTGGGACCACTGGCTTTAACCATTCACCTGCCTGCCTGCCTGATGCCCTTAACTGCTCCCCTGCCATCCTGATCGCCCCTAACCACCTTTGCCTTGGCCCCCGCCACTGTGATTTTTGTCCAGAAGGACATCTGGAAAATATCCAGTCTATCTGGTCTAATTAGCATATTACTCTTTTATTAGTATAGATATTTTTGCAAACAATAAAGTGCCATTCCTTTATCTACTTATGCCTTCACAGTACATAACATTTCTGTTTTTATTTCTCTCATGCAGACTTATACACACACATGCACATTCTTGCATAACATACTCAGCAAAGCAAATTTTGGCATACACATTGGACACTAAAAATAACAACATACACAATTACATGCACATGTCATAATATTTGATTTTTATAATGCACAATTCTGACATTTAAAAATTTACAGTAAAAGGCCCAGGTTAGAATATCAGCTCCCTGCAGGCAAGAATTTGTCTTTCATGTTCACTAACATGTGCCCAATGCTTGTCACATAGTAGGTACACATTAAGTATTTGTTTAATAAATCAGAAAAATACCTTTAACCCTGAAACTTCATCAAATAAGAAAAAAGGTGATTTATAATAAAAAAGCTATGACATGATTTGTAATAATTTATAAAAGTAATTTTAAAAGTAATTTATAAAAGTAAACCCTATCTAATAATAGACAAAGATTCAAATTGACTGTACCTTCACTATGCCCACCATTGGCTAATCAGAGCGATATGCAAATTAACCACCAACAAAGATGGCAGCTAATTTGCATATACTGGCTGAGAACGAAGACTGCAGACACTGTAAAAGGAAGCCAAGCAACGGAGCCGAGGTAGCGGAGACAGGAGAGAAGCGGCAGAGACGGGCGGCGTAGGAATGGCAGAGACTCAAGGGAAGCCCTATCCTTGCAGGAATCTTCCTGCAAATGGGCCTCTAGTTATAAATAATTTTGAATAAAAGGGAACACATATTTTTATGTGGGTTCCTGACAGCCTTTGAATCTGGGCATTTTTTTAAACAGAGAGTTGCTTTAAAGTTTCAAAAGAGGCATCAACATAGAGTTTCTGTTTGCTAGTAGACGGTCTTCTTAAGATCTTAAGATCTGGTATGAAGCTTTCACACACAAGTACAATTATACCAGATGCATAAATACTGAAATGCTTTCCTACTGGCTAATAAGTAACTGCTGAGTTCTCAAGTACTCCTGCATCCCAGGTGTTTCAGGCTCCTTAAATATTGTTCTGCACCTTCCCTCAATCCCTCCCAGAAACAGGTTCCTGTCCAGCATCACAGGAAACATCCAGTACAGTGATCAGAGATCATTCAGATTGGTCAATGCCTCTGCTGTCCTGGTTGCTAAATATTTTGAATAACCATCTGCCTTCTTGTTAAAGTTCTGACAGGAAACCAGTCCTTTCTCTTCCCAAAGGGAAGATAGGTGAAAGGTCCATGAGAGGTGAAAAGCTGTCCTAGACTCAGTGCATGAGGTCATTTAAGGGTCTGTAGAAAATGAATGAGTGTATAACGTTGATAGATGTCAACAGCGCATATCAAAGTAGAGTGAGGTGGGTAGTACTTAAGACAGAGACATGCAGATTTTGAGCAGAAATCAGAGAACAGAGATAATAAAACAATGCCTTGTCTTGGGCTATATTGGTTAGGCACAGGTGTGTATAGACCATAGCAGCTTGACTGCATAATAATGGGAAGAAACTGGAAAAGGGAGGTCAGAGACTGGAGAAATGAGAACTTCAGTGGCTTGCCTCTGAGGTGATTTAGGCAAGTGAATGCAGACCTGAAATTATGTATGTACCTATGAGTGCTCACACACATCAAAGACATGGAAATGCATCAATCTAATGAATAATCAGAGATAGCAGAAATCGAGGCAATGAGAAACCAGTGAGGTAAGGCAAAGTGGCTTCACCTGGAATAGGAATTGATGCCAGAATCTAAGAAACAAAGGAAGCTGGAGCAAAAAAGGTCTTGGTGTCAGAGTTGTATGAGTTTCATAGAATTAGTCAAACACCTTATGAATTTCTGCTTTCAAAATTGGTATGTGAGGCAGCCACTTGAGATCACTCCCCTTTTTTAAACACCTTTTTCCCCTAATTGATTTCCTCTATCTCTAAACGTTTGACTAGATAATTTTGTCTTTAATTATTGCACCTACTTTATTTAGAATTTTTTGTTTGCTCCTTCTAGTGCTGAGATCTTGACTCTACCATGATACAGTGTATGTCATATATGTTTATATAAATACCCTCTACATAGTATAGTGCATTTACCACCAAACTCTGTCACACACAACCTCTAGCACTACTTCTGACTCTACAGTCTGGACACATTTCTTGTTTCAAGTGGGAAGACCTACTCTAGCCTCAACCTTAATAAACACAGTCTTCACCCTGGCCACAAAGCTAGCAACCAGGGGCACTGATTCTCCAACTGGGGAAAGGTGCAGGAATTTTTATTCAGACCAGTCAAGTTGAGAAAGGGGACAGAGGGTTAGTCCCAGTGTATAACTAAAGTATCAGACAAGTAAATGGAGTCAGAAGACTCAATTGTTATTGTCTGGATCAATTTGGAAAACATGTAATTGATTCTGCCACTCAGAGGGCTCATTATTTGGTACTGGTTGTATGAACAATAAGATAAATTATAGGTCACAGTGGCTGTGAGTTCTAGTCACATACTTATAGGGGTCAAGCTAAGACTACAGCTAGATATCATCATTGACCTCATCTGTAGCATAATAGAGAATGTAAAGTCACCTGACTTTTCAGGTGAAGGACATACATAAACATGCATACCAGCATAGTGCATGAAGGGTAAAATAGTGTGCAATATTCAAGAAAGGAAGACTGACTAATAGCAAGAAGGAATAGATAGTATTAGATATAATGCAGAGAGAGTTAGTAAACCTCCTGCTACACACATGAGAACAATAAAGCTACTTGGAATACAGGACTAAAATATTGGCTCAGGCAACTCCTGGCAAGAGAATTATTACTTACTTTCTACTGAGGAAGGAAAGGTAATAAAAACTGAACTCACACACCTGTAGTGTAAGTTTAACTCATAATTCACACATAATATAATCTAGTTAATATTTTATAAGTTTATCCACATAATGACTGAATTATTATTAAAGAACTTTCTTGGATTTAAAAGCCCAATTAAAATGCCCATATAACTCAAAGCAATCCCTATTAAAATATCAACAGCATATTTTACAGATCTAGAATAAATACCCCGAAAATATTTATGAAATAAAAAAAGACCCTAAATAGACTCAGCAATCTTGAGAAAGAAAAACAAAGTAGGAGGGATCAAAATACCAGATACAAAATTATACTACAAAGCCCCTGTAATCAAAACGGCTAGTACTGGCACAAAAAGAGGCATATAGTTCAATGGAACAGAACATAAAACTCAGCCATTGACACAAGCCATTTTGCTCAATTAATATTTGAAAAGGAGGCAAGAGTTATACATTTAAGTAAAGACAGTCCCTTCAATAAATGGTGCTGGGAAAATTGAACAGGTGCATCTAAAAAATGAAACTAGACCACCAACTTATACGGTAAATTAGAATAAGCTAAAAATGGACAAAAGACTTAAATGTAAGTTACAAAACCATAACAATCCTAGAAGAAACATTGTGAAGCTAAATCTCAGACATCTCTCATAGCAATATCCTTGGGCAAGAGAAACAGAGGAAAAAATAAACAAATGGAATTACATCAAAATAATAAAGCTTTTGCACAGCAAAAGAAACCATCAACAAAATGAAAAGGCAGCCCACAGTATGGGAGAACATAATTCTCAGTTTTACATCTGATAAGGGGTTAATTTCCAAAATATAGAAAGAACTCATACAAATTAACAAAAGAAGACAAACAATCCAATTTAAAAATGGGCAAAGGACCTAAATAGACACTTCTCCAAAAGTGGACATACAGATGGCCAAGAGATACATGAAAAAATGTTCAAAGTCACTAATCACCAGAGAGATGCAAATTAAAATGACAATGAGGTATCATCTCACAACTGCAAGAATGGCTACCATCAACAAATGAACAAAGGACGAGTGCTGGTGAGGATGTTTAGAAAAGGGAACCCTAGTACACTGTTGGTAGGAATGCAGATTTTGCAACTACTATTACAAATAGAATCTAGTTTCCTCAAAAACTAAAAACAAAAAACACCTGCCATTTTACCCAGTATCCTCTTCTAGAAATATATGCTGAGAATATGGAAACACCAATCAGAAAGAATATATGCACCCCTATGTCCATAGCACTTCTATTTACAATAGCTAAGATTTGGAAACAGCCCAAGTGCCATCAGTAGATGAGTGGATAAAAAAGCTGTGGTACATTAGCACCATGGAATACTATGCAGCTTTATAAAAGAAGCATCTCTTACCCTTTGCAACAACATGGAGGGACCTGGAGAGTATTATGCTAAGTGAAATAAGCCAGTCAGAAAAAGATAAGTATCACATGATCTCATTTACACGTGGAATCTAATGAACAAAATAAACTGACAAACAAAATACATCCAGAGAACGTGGAAGCATGGAACAGACTGAGGAATCTCAGAGGGAATGGGGGTGGCGGTAGCAGGAAGGGCTTACATGCATATATGTATTATCCCTGTACACAGACAATAGTGCACCAGGCCTGGTGAGGGGTGGTGAGGTGGAAAGTGTCAGTGGGTGATGGAAGGGGGGGAAGAGGACATCTATAATACTTTCAACATTAAAGATTAAATAAGTAAATAAATAAAGTCCAATTTAAATTATCCATCAAGATGTTGAAAAAAGCTTCCAATTATTTTATAAATAGACTAATGCTTCAAAAAGTCTGAGTTAATCCTAACTGGACTTTTTACATTCATTCCTTCTTTGGAAAATAAATGGTTAGACAATGATAAAAGGACTACATGATCAGTATCCTAGGAATTTTAATAACAAATATGAGAACAGGTCAATTTTTTAAAAGTAGTAATTAACAGTTAATATCCAATTTGGCACATGAACAGCAGATTAAGTTTTCATGGCTCTGTTTATAAGATGTTTAGTTTTATTTTTACTTTATTTTTTTTGGTACCAAGGAATGTTTTTAGTAGCAGTATTATTCATTTATGAAACATGGATTCAATTAATAAACTATACTTACTAGTATACTCTGTCAAAATCCTGCTTTTAAATGATTGTGTTCATGGAGCAAGTTGATTTATGTCTTACTAAAAAGTAAAAGAATGGATATTCTCTCTAGGCAAGGATACATGTGGATGAAATACATGTGGATAAAATTTAAGCAAGTAAGCCTTTTATGTATGGATTACAAAGATATAACTGAGTATATATTTTAAACACATACATACAATGGAAGAAATCAAACTAAGTGTGTATGTTTAACCTCTTCAACTTTCTGAATATTGGATGTGGTAAGATTGAGTATGACAGTCAAGTAGCTAAGTTGAATTTTTTTCTTTATGTATGTTATTTTTATCCTTCAGAAACTAAATGAAAACAGATGAATTCTTCAAAGGTATTTAGCCATTTTTAAGAAAAAAAAATCTGTCCGTTTCATAAAAGTGAATCAAATGCTTGAAGGCACCCATAATCAATGATTTAAAAAATAAGGGTGGGAAAATTAACCCATGTTTGCTATTGATTTGCTAATATCTGCTTCTCATTCTTGCTTCACATATGATCATTCTTTTGAATAATAACCAAACAACCAAAGAAATGAGGGAAAAAAGAAGAGTGAATTTTATTTTCTAAACGTATATTTAATACATTTCCTTTTTGTGCAATGAATAATTTACCAAGTTTTTTTCTAAAGACAGAGACTAGTATAGATGCAATATTTATTATCTTTTATTTATGCTACATATCCAAGGGAAATTTAATTTAATTTAATTTAATTACGTTGATTCTCTAGAAATATTTTGTATTAATGTTTGTTGTAAGAATTTGTACAGTCTAATCATTACACTTTTACTCATATTGGGTAGGGCAGAAACAATGCATATATTATAGCTTCTACATAACTTTCAATTCTCATTTGGCATCCCAGCTTCATTGCCACCAGTGGTGCCCATAAAGTATTTTAGGCAAAATTATGAAGTAATATACTACCCAAAGAAATCTACAGATTCAATGAAATTTCTATCAAGACACCAGTGGAGTACTTAACAGAACTAGAACAAATGCTTAAAAAATGAATATGGAACCGAAAAAAAGCTTAAATCGCAACAGCAATCTTGAGAAAAAACAAAATTGGAGGAATCACAGTACCAGATATCAAATTATACGACAATGCCATAGTAATCAAAATAGCATGGTACTGGCATAAAAGCAGACATTCAGATCAATCGAACAGAATAGAGAGCCCAGAAATAAATCCATGCCCTGTTAGTCAATTAATATTTGACTAAGGAGGAAAAAAGATACAATGATATAATGGACTAAAGATAGTCTACTCAATAAATGTTGCTGGGAAAATTGGACAAATATGTGCAAAAAATGAAACTAGACCACCTTCTTACACCATATACAAGAACAAACTCAAAATGGATTAAAATGGATTAATGTTAGACTCGAATCCATAAAAATCTTAGAAGAAAACATAGGAAGTAAAATGTTAAAAGTTTCTCACAGCTATGTTTTTTCTGATATATCTCCTTGGGCAAGGGAAACACAAGAAAAAATAAACAAGTGGGACTACATCAAATGAAAGAGTTTTTGCACAGCAAAGGAAACCAGGAACAAAATGAAAAGACAACCCACTGAAGGGGAGAACATATTTGCCAATGACACATCTGATATGGGTTAATATCCAAAATTTATAAAGAACGTAAAAAACTCAACACGAAAAAGAAAGAAACAATCCAGTTAAAAAATCCAGTCAAAAGACCTGAATAGACACTTCTCCAAAGAGGACATAAAGATAGCCAATAGACATATGAAAAAAATGCTCAGTGCCCCTAACCATCAAAGAAATGCAAATTAAAGCCACAATGAGATATCATTTTACAAGTATCAGAATGGTTATCGCCAATAAATCAACAAATAACAAGTATTGGCGAGGATACAGAGAAAAGAGAACCTCTGTGCACTTTTGGTGGGAATGTAGATTGGTTCAGCCACTGTGGGAAACAGTATGCAGTTACTTCGAAAAATTACAAATTGAACTGCCTTATGACCCAATGGTTCCACTTCTAGGAATGTATCAAAAACAAACAAGCAAACAAAAAAACACCCAAAACACTAATTAGAATATATGCACCTCTATGTTCATTGCAGTGTTATTTACAATAGCCAAGATTTGGAAGCAGCCCCATTGTCCATCAGTAGGTGAGTGGATAAAAAACAAAAACAAAAAACTGTGGTACATTTACACAATATACTACTACTCTGCCGTAAAAAGGAAGAAAAATGTTACCCTTGGATGGGCCAGGAGAGCATTATGCTGAGTGAAATAAGCCAGTCAGAAAAAGACAAGCATCATATGACTTCACTCATATGTGGAATATAATGAACAAACTGAACTACCAAGCAAAATATAGAGGCATTCATAGATAGAGAGCAGGCAAATGGCTCATGGGGAAGTGGAGGGCTGTTGGGTGACTCTGAAAGACTGAGGAAAAAAGAAAATAAATAAAGAGAATTCATGGACAGGGACAACAGTGGGGTGGTTGTGGGGGATGGTGGGTGGAGGTGGAAGAGGGAATAGAAAGGATAAATGGTGATGAAAAAATTAAATAAATAAAGTCAACCAATAACAAATTATTAAGTAAAGAGTTAATTTGGCCTTTCTATCTCATTTGCCTACTCTTTTGATACTTTTTTCTTTGTAATCCATTCTTATCACATGGTTTTATTCTTAAGTCAATTAAACATTAGTGATTTATCAAACTATCACATTCAATAATTAATTATACTCACACTTGAGTTGATGAAAAAAATAAACTAATTTTATAGGATGAGATATGATGAAAATTCAGGCAAAGAACATGGAAAGGAAATACTGTTGGCAAAGAGGTGTCAGCAGCATTACTGTAAAAAATACACATCTTATATTTGTCCCTATGTTCATTGCAGCACTATTTACAATAGCCAAGATCTGAAAACAACCTGAATGCCCATCAGGAGAGGAGTGGATAAAAAAGCTGTGGTGCATTTACACAATGGAGTACTACATGGCTATAAAAATAAGGAAGTCTTCCCTTTTGTGACAGCATGGAAGGACCTGGAGACTTTTATGCTAAGTGAATAAGCCAGTTGGAGAAAGACAAATAGCATATGACATCACTTATATGTGGAATCTACTGAGCAAAATAAACTGATAAACAAAAATAGGTCCAGAGACATGGATGCATGGAATAGACTGGCAGCTGTTAGAGGGAAGGAGGAGGGGGACCGGATGAAAGAAGGTGAAGGATTTAGCCAAAAATCATATATACGGCCGAAACCGGTTTGGCTCAGTGGATAGAGCGTCGGCCTGCGGACTGAAAGGTCCCAGGTTCGATTCCGGTCAAGGGCATGTACCTGGGTTGTGGGCATATCCCCAGTAGGAGATGTGCAGGAGGCAGCTGATCGATGTTTCTCTCTCATCGATGTTTCTAACTCTCTATCTCTCTCCCTTCCTCTCTGTAAAAAATCAATAAAATATATTTAAAAAAAATCATATATACGTAACACATAGACAAAGACTACAGTGTGGTAATAGCCAGAGGAAAGGGGGTGAGGGTAGGTGGAGGTGGGCAAAGGGAGGAAATGGGAACAGAAAGAGACTTTGCTTAGGGTGATGGGTGCATGTTGCAGTGTGCAGATGATGTTTTATTGAATTGTACACTTGAAACCTGCATGGTTTTATGAGCCAATGTCATCCCAATAAATTAAATTAAAATTATCCTGGATATATATATATATATTTGTTCTTGCTTCTTCCTTAATATATCTCTTAAAGTTTTGTGTGTGTGTGTGTGTGTGTGTGTGTGTGTGTGTGTGTGGAGAGAGAGAGAGAGAGAGAGAGAGAGAGAGAGAGAGAGAGAGAGAGACTTATACACTTTCCTTAGCAATAAAACCATAACCCCATAAACTCATAAGTCTCTAAGGGTATTTCTTATTCTATCATATTTTAGTATCACATGAATAAAATGATCATGTCCAATAATGAAGGGCACATTCACTTACTATATTCATTTAATACTATATATACAAATACATATATATATGTGTGTGTACACATGCAATATTTGAACTACTACTCATAGATAGCAGTTCTCAATATATCTTAAATTGTTCTATTGCATCCACCAAAGGATACTTAAGTACAAATCTAGTTGTTTTTTTTTTAAATGCAAGAAATGGCAACTCTAATTTGTGAGAATTGACAACAAGGCTTGGCAATGGTATTTAAGCCAATGAGTAATTTGAATAGTTGACAGCTGTCCTTCAAGATCTAAATTTCCTAAAGGGCATGGCACTTTGGCGAATAACTGTTAGTGAACCATGGTATTATGAAAATCAATGAAATTTTAGGATGTTCCAATACTCACCAGAATATTCTTTATAAGCTGTATAAGTTTTATTTAAAAAAAAATTGCAAAAGAATATCTAAAGCTATAACTAGGTGATTTTTTTTTTTACCACTAGAAATATCAGTCACTAAATATCAAACATCTGCAGAGCTACTAAAGACATTAAATGAATATATAAAATGTCAATGAGACATTGCAAAATACATTTCCTGCACTATCAGAGAGCATTCTCCAGAATATTCATTGGAGAATGTTAGTCTACCAAATATTCCATCATCTTCTCAAGCAGTGATTCTATACGACTTGCATAAATCTAAAAGTTTGCTAAGTATGGCAGTGAAATTACCAGACTAGTAAAATGGAGAGAACCAGACTAGTAAAATGGAGAGAATCTGAGGCATTACCTTAAGTTGGCTCATCCATTATCCAGTGGTCCTCATCATCAAAGAAGAAATATTGGGGAAAAACAAAGGCAACTTGAAGAGGAATCAAATAACCAAGACTAGCCCTTTAAAACTTCCAAATAAGCTATACCCCCACCCTCATACCTTATTCTCATTGTTCTTCTGATACCCTCCTTGCTCTGATCCCCTCTCCCTAACTTCCTAGAACCAAAATATATTCTAAAATTTTTATAACTTTTGCTCTTGCATTAAAAATAACCTCTTTCCTATCCTATCTATATATATAAAAGCCTAAGTGACCGTTTGACCAACCGTTCGACTGTTCTACCAGTAGCTACTATGTGCACTGACCACCAGGGGGCAGACGCTCAATGCACATGCATGGAAATATGGAACAGGCTGATGAATCTCAGAGGGAAGCGGGGAGGGGGAGGGCAAGAAGAGATTAACCAAAGATCTTATATGCCTACTAGAGGCCTGCGGGGATTGGGCCCAAAGCAGCTCTCCAACATCCCCCAAGGGGTTCTGGATTGTGAGAGGGCACGGGCCAGGCCCAGAGACCCCACCAGTGCATGAATCTGTGCACTGGGCCACTAGTATTCTATAAAACTATATTCTTTGGAAGATAGTTTCTTTCATTGGCTTAAATATTTTTAAAATATCTTGTATCACCAAGTTATGTGATAGGTCTTACTGATACAAAGATGAAGGTAAAAGATAGGCCTGTCTAAATGAAAATATTATATTATAGTCAATAATATTATAATAACTATGTATTGTGTTAGGTAGTACTAGATTTATCGGGATGGCCACTTTGTAAAGTTATATAAATGAATGTAATCATTCTTTTGTCCTCCCTTTTCCAAGGTGCACTAGGTTGTGCACCTAAAAATATACTGTATCTCAATTCTAATTGAAAAATAATAAAAAAAAAATTAAAAAGTGAGATATGTGATCCTGGAAAATTAACCTTGGGCTATTTTTCACTGATAGGTATCCTGTTCCAAAGAATCTAGGGTTTGGACTATTTGAATCTGAATAAGTTGCATTTATTTATATAGTACTTTATTTATAGTTAACTTTGTTTTGTTGAGCTACTTCTACTTTTAAATTATCAAGGCTTCCTTAACCTGAGCCAGTTTTTCTGAGCAAGAAGTTTGTTTCATTCTTAAGCAATTACTTTCTTGAACTGAATCGTATTTTGAGGGCAGAAATGTTTGATAATAAGTCTGGCACTCAGAGAAGATAAAGACTTTACATGCTGCCATAAGAAAGACTATATCTTAAATATGTAGACAGATTGTTTCATTTCATTTGAAAAGCTATATAGTTATCCTTCTAAACCCGCAGAAACCTCTGTGTATATATTATACCAGTCATTTGCCTTCCCTAAACATCTTTTACTCAAAGACCAATTCTAAAAAGTTTTTCACTAGTGAATGTGCTCATTCTCAGATCTATCAAATCATAATATAGTATAAACAGAGGAAATGATCTTCCTGTAAGGGCAAAGGCAAAAATATACATTAAAGAAATTATAACATATTATGGTATAGTATGTTCTTTTCAATATTTATGGGATTTTAAGCTGTAATCCAAAGAGTAATGTCTTCTCTGGGAGGTAGTGATGATGATGAACAAAAGGGATGGGGGGGGGTGTTCTTTTTTAAAATTCTTGGGTAGGAAATGCATTTATTTGGTGCCCATACCACTTTTTTGCTTATTTGTCTTTCAATGGTTTATGGGAAGATGCAAGAACTGAAGTAGATCTTCTAGATGGGATTCAGTAGGAGCAGAATTTTTAATTTATTTACCATTGAGCCACCTCGATCTATTTCCAACTCTAAAACAAATCCAAATAATGTTTTACTTTTCTGGCTTCAATTACATATTCAAAAATTAAGTTCAAGTTGTCAGTGAAAACAATTCTATAAGCTGCTAGAGCAGAAACTTCAGATCAATGATATTTAAACTTAGATGATCAAATACTTGATGAAATTGAAGATTATTTTAAAATATCATTTTCATTGTGATCATTTGTCATTTCAGGAATTATTTGTTTATTTGCCATTGAAAAATGACTTCCACACTTGCATCTCAAAGAGGTAGAAACAATTTTGAAAGACTAATATTATATTAGGCAGGCATCCCAAAAGCTGATAGGACACAACCGTACAGTAGAACTTGGTGATGTAAGTGGCATATGTTTCTTAGGAAATTGACTTTATAACTTTCTTAAAACTTTACTCCTGCTGAATGATTGGCCTTTGTGCTTGGGAGTGAAATAATTACAAGTGGTACTCTACCACAGCACTCTCTTAAAAATATATTGCATCAGGGTCATGATGTCGTAATTTAGAATTTTAAAGGTAAGAGAGTGAGCTATTAAATTTAATATATCAGGGACTTTGGATCTTTTCCACCCAAAACTTGGCTTGCAATTTGTCTCCAGAGATGATTTTAATGGCTTGAATTGGTTACAGCTTTTCAAATTGTGAAGTAGCCAATAATTTAACTTTGACCATAGTTTAAACAGTTAGTTCTAGACAGCTCTAGTTACATATTTTTTTGAAATCAGGTTTTAGAAGAAAGTAAATAAATGTGGTAAGTTAATTTCTTATTGCTAAGATATTAATATATTTAAAAATAAAATTCCAGAGATTTTAGTCTGAGGAGGAACTCCCTATTTCTGTGAATAGTTCCACAACATATTATTAAATGGAGATAATACTTTTAAGCATAAACCCCTTCTATTCTCATATATATATATATATATATATATATATATATATATATATATATATATAATCTTGTTGCCTAGCTATGGTTCAGAGTTCGTTACTGAATGTTGATATGATTTTCAAATTGTAGAAAAGAAAGGAGAGCTTAAAATGATGGCATAGATTTCCCCACTTTATTCCATTGCAAAGTTTAGAGTTTTTTAAATTGCTTGGATCCGGACTCTGGGTTGCCAGTTTCCGTTAAATATTCACAGAATTAGTCTTACTTGAGAGTTTTCAGGTCACTATTAAATAACTCAGCAGACAGAGGGACATAATAATGCCCATCATGTATTTTCTGGATCAAACACGTGCACTTGAAGGCTATCAGAGAGAGGCTGGAAAAGAGGCTGCATGTGGGGATGCAGTATCCTAGGTACCTTCTTGTGTTTAAGGATATGGTTGGTACTTGTGTCCTTTTGCGGGCAGTTATGCTAACTGTGATCTTCTTTATTTATCTATTCTTCTTTATTGATAAGATGATTTAGATGAACGATTAATATCAGGTTAGGCAGAAATTATGGCTTTGGAGGGTAAACAAAAATATTTTCCAAGTACTCTCTTTTATTGCTTAGGAGTTCTTATCTTTGAATAAATGTAGCAAAACAATGAAAATTTATCTCATTTATCTGGAATTAAACATAAATACGTAACCCCCATACCCTTACCTCTGATATGTGTTTTAAGGAATAGAATTGCAAGCAATTCAAGGTTGCTCAACTTTTCTGGAGTTTTGTGTGTGTGTGTGTGTGTGTGTGTGTGTGTGTGTGTTTTCATAACAAAGCCTGGTTTGCCTCTATAAGAAGAATCCATCCAGGTACAAGCTTTTAAGTGTAGTAAGCATCAGAGTTGAAATATGCAAATGCTATATGTCTTTGTATTAATTTTGAAAGAAAGTGTAAACAGTGGACAGGGAGCCGAATGCTTTGCTACTGTCATTGCAATCTAAACTGGTTACAATCGTTAACTTCCGGTTTTGGATCTATCCCATGGAGAAAGGTTGATTAGTCGTTTTCTCAATTCCCTTCCTGCTACAAAACTAATGTCACTATGATAGTATTTTAAAGACTATGGTCAGGACAGGATGAAAATTAAAAGAAAAAAAGGCACTAATGTGTTTGTTTATCCTAGAGACATTTAAATCGAGAAATTTTTTGCAACTAAACTTAATAATGAAACTAGAGCCCAGCAGGTGTGGCTCAGTGGTTGAATGTGGACCAATGTACTAGGAGATTACCAGTTCGATTTCAGTCAGGGCACAGGCCTGGGTTGTGGGCTACACCCCCATGGAGCGGGGGGGGGGGGGGGGGGGGGGGCGCAGCGCGGGGGGGAGGGGGGGCATGCTGGAGGCAACTGATTAATGTTTCACTCTCATCATCGATGATTCTATCTCTCCCTTCCTTTTTCTCTAAAAATTAATAAAAACATATTTAAAAATAAATACTAATAATGGAACTGGGAAACAGAACAGAAGTATATATAATGTTGGTGTTCCTACATAATAATTGGCCCTCACCCTCATGGGTTCCACAATCATCCAAAAACCACGTAAGTATGATAGTGGGAAAATAGCCATCTCATATATCAATTCAGAAAATGTCAAAGCTTGTCAATTGTCAAATACAAACTACTGGGAAGGAAGCTGGGTGTGGACCTGTGTGGATTGCCTAAGTTCCTCCCTTCCTTTCAGACAATCTCGGTGGTAGCAGTAAGTCAATTCATGGAGGTGGAATGGAAAAGAGTTTTGCCCTTATAGCCTAAGAAGCAGGGCACAAGGAAGAAGAGGCTGGATTGAAATGGGGTCAATGGGGAAAAATGGGGACATCTGTAATACTTTCAACAATAAAGATAAAACAAGATTTAAAAAACGAAATGGGGTTGAGACGGTGTCACTGTTGGATACACAGGTACCCAGTGCTCTGCTTTATTCTCTGTCCGTTTGGGAAGATCTATCAGAATAAACTCCAAATAGGGTAAATGAAGCTGCAATAGCGAAATCCTATTAGGAATTTGGAATTGGGTCTGGAGTAATCTTACTGATGTAGAAGCACCTAATACTGATTTACTAGACAAGTGGAGATAATAAAAATACGTTGGAGTGTGCTCTGAAAATGTATAATTTTCCTTGTTCTCAATATAAAAGCCATTGTGTCAATTAATTTGTTTTTTTGTACACAATGTAATTTGTTTAAATTATTATTTTACGTGTTCATTTATTAATTCATGCATTCAAATAGCGATTGAGTGCAAACTAGGTATCAGGTAGCAAGCCTGCACTGAGATGCATGATGAATAAGACCCAGTCAGCATCTCCCAGGAGCCTTCTGTGTAGCTGAAGAATACCAGATTGTATGTCTTTTGTTACAGTGCCAAGTGTCAGCAGCCTATGAAATAGTTATAACCAAGCAATGTCTTTCAGGGCATATCGACTCCAAAGTGCTCCCCTACTATGTAAAAGCACTCTCATAAATGCTCTTTACGAGAGCACTAAAAATGAATCCCAATTCACTCTGGATATTATTTTATGTAGAATTAGAAGATGAAGATATTAGCCAAGGGAATGGAAAATGTATGTACCTGCATGCAGCTGTGTGCTCTATTTTTCAGATTTAACAGCTTAGTTGTAACATTTGCACATTAGCTAAATAACATCTCAAGAACTGGAGATGGACCCTTGCTGTCTTCTGATAGTACATGTGTGAGTTTACTCTCTCAAAGAATGCTCCTTAAAAACTCCCTGCTCGAAACTGTTGTGCATATTGTAAAAGGACCATTGCTAAGTGCCAGGTGAGCTAGTACTGTACACTTGCCATTTTAGAAGATTTTATACCACCTAATCTGTTAAGTAGAAATGTTTGAAATTTATACAGAATTACATCAAAGTGGCACCGTAGTTATATGACTAAAGAACTGGTCTACCCTATCCCATAACTAATGTCAATGCTTCTGGTAGATGGTTTAATATAAGACCGTCACAGAATGTATTGCATGAGAAGTATAGAAAGTCTTAGAATAATTAAGCCATAAATATATATTGTAATAGTACCTAAATCCATGTTTGCATTGAAATGTAGCTATATGTATATGTATATTGTATGTGTGTATATACATATATACATGTATAAATTTGATTCAAAGAACACAAAAGAAATTCTGAATTTTTAAATTTGTAGACATATAAATCAACCATTTTTGTACACAATGTAATTTGTTATAAATTCCATTTTTGTGTATTTAGTAGAATCAAAGCATCATTCTTGATGTTGTACAGGATTATTATGAGATAACAATGTGCTGCATGACTTTTAACACGTTCTGAAAATGCCATCTCTTCTGAGACCTCTAATTTCTCCTACAAAACGGTGAGGAAAAAATTCTTACAAATTTTCTTGTAAGTGAATCCCTTTCATCAACCATTGGGGGGATCCATGCCTGGCCTGTTAAATAAGCTACTCAACTTGCTACTATTTACAAGTATGAACCTGCAAACATATATCACTGGATATTTGATGAAAACACAATGATCTGGCCCTAGTGGGTTTGGGGCTCAGTGGATAGAGCATCGGCCTGAGGACTGAAGGTTCCCATGTTCCATTCAAGCCAAGGGCATTTACCTCTGTTGCAGGCTGGATCCCTGACCCTAGTTGGGGTGTGTGTGGGAATCAACCAAGTGATGCATCTCTCTCACATTGATCCTTCTCTCGTGTGTCTCTCACTCTCAATTCCACTCTCTCAAAAAAAAAGGCAAAAATATCCTCAAGTGAGGATTAATAAAACAGAAAGTACGATGATTTGAAAGTGAAGGTTTACTAACAAATATAAATGATTCTAAGAAATAATAACTTTACATTCGAGAAAGTGCTTTGCGAGCTGCTAAAGTATTAATCAAAGAACAAAATGAGTCTCCAGGAATTTAAAATATGACTGCTAATGAAATGGAATTTTTGGACTGAAACCCGGATTCTTTGTCCATCAGAGTCGAAGAATGAATCCACAGACAGAAGGTGGTATAGCAAAGGTGGAGATTTATTGAAGAACAAGTACAGACTCCCATCTGGGGAGGGGGAAAGGGTCCCACTGAGTTCCCTTTCCCTCTGGCTTATAAAGGTTGCAGATCCTGGTGCCTTGATATCCCCTCTGATTCATCATCACAATTCCCTTAGACTGGTTACTATAGTAACTCCTGAGCTCAAAGGTTGAATCTCACATGGGACATGTGAAGTTCTTCCCTCCTCCTCCTTTCCTATTGTTTTCCTATTCCCTTTGGGCTTTCTTCTTATCCTTCTGGATGAAGGGCTTCTCTTTATTTTGTAAATATTGACCTTTTGCTGTTCCAAGCTCCCTTATTCTATGGAAATGAACCTGTTGCAGCTTTTCAGTGTCCCCATTCTATGGAAATATACCTTCTGCTGCTTTGCAGCCCTGTGCTTCCTCCATGGTCCCCTTAATTTCTAAAATTTCTTAAAACCTGTCTTTTTTTCACTCCTAAAAATCCATTTCACTAAGATTTTTTTTAATACATGAATTATTGATAAACCAATTTAAGAGAAATATTTTTGAACAAGTGATTTAAGAAGCTAAAATGTCTTAGAATGTAGAGCACAAGACAAAGAAGAGGAAAATTATGAGACAAAAGCTTAAAGTATCAGAAATTGTTCTGGAAGATCCAAAATTTATCATATTGTTTTCAGAACAGAGACATTGATGAGGTATGGAATAGGAGATGGAAGTATATATAAATGTAAAATCACATCTTACAGCTACAAGAATAAAAAAATGTATTTGATAATAATCAGTGTTAAAAGGATGTAGGAAGAAAATAATCTTATAAACTGCTTAGAAGGAATATAATCTGTGCAACTTCTTTGAGGACACATTAATTTACTTTAATTCAACATTTTACTTTTAAGGATTTGTCCTATAGTTTTCCCAAGTGAGCAAGTACCTATATTACAATGTTCACTTTATCATGATTTTAGTAAGTTAAACTTGAAATATATATCTGTCTATAGTGACAGTGCATCTATATAGTTATTTAAAATGAGAAAAAAATATGCTAATATGGAAAAATACCAGGTAGAGAAAAAATTAAATGCCATCAAAAATTAAAGAAAAATTGTGTATGTTAAAAATAGAACATAGATATAGCTGAAAATTATTTTGTGTGTTTAAATATATATTATAAAAAAATAAAATGTATAATTTTAATTTTGCTTTCAATTAGTTATGCTAACAAATCATAATATTATCAAAGATAAAATTGGTTCATTTGATAAAAATCAAAAGTACTAATTCTATTAAAAATTCCAATTTTTAATAAAGATGATGCCTCTTAAAAATAAAGCATTAAAATGGATTTAAAGAGAAAATTCATAAATTCTCTTTCAGAACAGACAGTGCATATTTCTGGCTTATTCATAATTCTGTGTCAATTATATAGTGAACATAATATGAAATATTTCTAGGTATTTTTTTATTTCATCATGTATGAATTGAGGAAGGCTCATATAGTAAAAGAGCAAAGAGCCATTTTTAAAGTAATTTTAAAAATCTTAAATGGATAATAATGTCTCATATTCATCTAAAATGCTAGAAACTATCTATTTTATGGATTATTCATGCTATTAGAAACTTTGTCTTGTCTCTTCAACTACCAATTTTTGGTCACTTTATTCTTAATCATCAGAGGAAATTGTATAGATTTTAAATTTAAACGTGTACTTTTGTAGTTGCTATTCACTCAAGACAAAATGATTGATAGAAGAGAATATTGAGTCTAAGAGATAAAATATATGCACAAATATGTATTTAATAGAGGAATCCATATAGAGTAACAAATGAAATCATATGAAGGAGTGGTAAAATGATTAGAACCTGAGTCCTCTGAAAAGTAATCTAGTATTTTGGACATTTTATTAGTTCCCAAGCTGTGTGCCTTGAAGAACTAGTGTCCCCAGATGTTAATGCATGTTGCTACTGAAAAGGTGCCTGTACTTCTACTGCAAGCATCCTGGCTAATTAATATTTCAATGGACCTTTCTTCTATAAAGCAGCTATATTATAATAAGACATGCTTTCAGGTATTGATAGTTTCCTAAGCTGTATGGGGTATCTTTAGGATCTCCCTACTATGTCCTTGACACATATATACACATTAACAGTGAACTGGAACCTATCAATGTAGCGGAGTTGGGACCAAAATGATGAGATATCAATAGCAATATTGCTACCATGACCCTGAGGTTCTTCAGGTAAGGTGCAGATGAAACGGAATTTTTGGAATGGATCCTGGATTCTTTGTCCGTGGGAGTTGAAGAATGAATCCACAGACAGAAGATGTTATAGCAAAGGTGGAAATTTATTAAAGAACAAGTACAGACTTCCACGTGGGGAAGGGAAAAAAGTTCCACAGAATGGACTCTCACATAGGGAAGGGGAAAAGGTCTCACTGAGTTCTCCCCACTCCTCCCCCCCATGGCTTATAAAGGTTTGATATCCCCTCTGATTGGTCACTATTCTTTGGACTGGTTACTATAGTAACTCCTGGGCTCAAAGGTTGAACCTCACATGCGACATGTGAGGTTCTCCCCCCTTCTTCATTGTTGTTTTCCTATTCCCTTTATTTTGTAAATATAGACCTTGTGCCAGCTCCCTCATTCTATGGAAATGTACCTGTTGCAGCTTTTCAGCTCCCCTATATTGGACATATACCTTCTGCTGCTCTGCAGCCCTGTGTTTCCTCCATGGTCCCCTTAATTTCCATAATTTATAAAATTTCCTAAAACCTGTCCTATTTTACCCATAAAATTCCGGTTTCACAGACATTGGAACTGGGATTCCCTTGCAAAATCAAGAAGGAGATTGAAGTAATTTCAGGATGGGATCCCTCCCAGTCATGTATTAAAGAAAATACTTTTTTAGAGAAAAGTTTTCATAATTTAGGCCAATGGGACAGATGAAGATCAAATAAAACATTTATAAATGAAGACCATCAAGCACCCAAGGAAGATAGTCATGATAAAACGAAAAAAGAGGTAGGAGAAACAATGAACAAAAGAGTTAGATATCAAGGAATGCTGATATTGAAATTATTGGATAATTTATACAACTGAATATGAAATACATTAAAGAAACAAAAGACACATTAGCTAAGATAAATATGAAACAAAAACTGTAAGGAATAAACTGTTAAGAAAAATATTTCCATAAAATAAAATGCAGGTGTGATGGGGATGAGAGAGACCTCAATGGATACTTTAAATAGTAGATAAGGCCCTGGCTGGCTTGGCTCAGTGGATAGAGCATCAACCTGCGGACTGAGGGGTCCCGGGTGCGATTCCAGCCAAGGGCACATGCCCAGGATGTGGGCTTCATCCCCAGTGGGAGGTGTGTGGGAGGCAGTCAATCAATTATTCTCTCTCATCATTGATGTTTCTATCTCTTTCTCCCTCTCCCTCCCTCTCTGAAATCAATAAAGAAATATAAAAAAAATAATAAATAATAGATAAGACAGAGAAATGCAGATCAAAATGAAAATGAGATTTCAACCTACACTTGTTAGAAACAATATTATAAAAATATATCTATAAGACCAAGGTCCATAAGTTTGGTATCTATGTTTTCTTCTATATAATTTATTATTTCAGGTCTTATATTTAGGTCTGTGATCCATTTTGAATTAATGTTTGTGTATAGGGACAAGCTGTAGTCCAGTTTCATTCTTTTCATGTAGCTTTCCAATTTTCCTCCCACTATTTATTGAAGGGAAATTCTTTTCTCTGCCGTATGTTGTTGCCTCCTTTGTAAAAAATAATTTGCCCATATATATATGGACTTATTTCTGGCCTCTCAATTTTGTTTCATTGTTCTTTTTGTCTGATTTTCTGTCAATATTATGTTATTTTAATTATTGTTGCTATGTAGTATAATTTGAAGGTAAGGGGTGTGATACCTCTGGCTTCATTCTTTTGTGAATTTGATATATGTATTTCCAAATCTTAGCTATTGTTAATAATGTTGTAGTGAACATTGGAATGCAGCTATCTCTTTGAGATCCTGATTTCTTTTCTTTTGTATATATACAGTAGCCAGAAGTGGTATTGCTATAGCATATGCTAGCTATATTTTTAAATATAAAAATGCAAAAATAAATAAATGGGATCATGTTCATTATTTTGTGGATGTTCTACCAACCTTGCATCCCTGGAATGAGTCTCAATTGTTCATGTTGCATGATATTTTTAATGTGTTGCTGGATTTGATTTGCTAATACTTTGTTGAGGGTTTTAACATCTATGTTTTTCAGTGGTATTGACATAATTTTCTTTCTTTGTATTCTCTTAATCTGGTTTTAAAAGTAGAATAATGCTTGCTTGTAAAATAAGTTTGGAGTTCTTTTCATCTTTTGGATTTTTTTAATAGTTGGAGAAGGAAAGGTGTTAGTTGTTTGAATGTTTGGTAAAATCCATCTGTAAAGTCATTGGTCCAACACTTTTGCTTGTTGGGAGTATTTTGAATACTGTTTCAACTCACTATTTGTAATATGTCTGTTCAGATTATCTGAATCTTCCTGAATCAGTTTTGCAAGATTTATGTTTCTAGAAATTTCTCCATTTCTTCTATTTGTTGTCTAATTTTTTGGCACATATTTGTTTGTAATATTTTTTACAATCCTTTCTATTTCTTTGGTGTCTTTGTTACTTCTCATCTTTCATTTCTGATGTTATTGGTACTCTCTCTTTGTTTCTTAATGAATCTGGTTAAAGGTTTGTCAATTTTGTTTTATTCTTGAAAGAACCAGCT
Organism: Myotis nattereri; assembly: GCF_964212035.1. Lineage (NCBI taxonomy): Eukaryota > Metazoa > Chordata > Mammalia > Chiroptera > Vespertilionidae > Myotis > Myotis nattereri. Next base: position 9,862,390 of record NC_138086.1, on the reverse strand, counting down.
CTTAGTTTCATTGATCTTTTATGCTGTTTTTTTATACTCTATTTCATCGATTTCTGCTCTGACATTTATTATTTCATTCCTTCTACTCAATCTGAGCTTTGTTTTTTGTTCTTTCACAAGTTCTTCTAAGTGTATAATTAGATTGTTTACTAGAGCTTCTTTTTGTTTCTTGAGATAGATCTGTAAAGCTATGAACTTTCCTCTTATGACTTTTTTCTATATATCCCACAGATTTTGGGTTGTTGTGTTCTCATCTTCATTCATTTCAAGGTGTCTCCCTCCTCCCCTTAATCTCACTGTTAACACATTCATTGTTTAGTAACATGTTATTTAGCATCCATGTCTTTGTGCGTTTTTCAGTTTTCTTCTTGTGATTGATTTCAAGTTTCATAACATTATGGTCAGAGAAAATACTTAACATGATTTCAATCTTCTTAAATTTATTGAGACTTTTATGTGTCCTGACATATGGTCTATCCCAGTGGTTGGCAAACTCATTAGTCAACAGAGCCAAATATCAACAGTACAACGATTGAAATTTCTTTTGAGAGCCAAATTTTTTAAACTTAAACTATATAGGTAGGTACATTGTTATTAACTTAATTAGGGTAGTCCTAAGCCAGTGGTCGTCAAACTGCGGCTCATGAGCCACATGCGGATCTTTGGTCCCTTGAGTGTGGCTCTTCCACAAAATACCGACTTCTGTGCATGGGCCACGTAGTTTCAATTGCACTGTACATGTACGCCCGCATGTGGTATTTTGTGGAAGAGCCACACTCAAGGGGCCAAAGAGCTGCATGTGGCTCACGAGCCACAGTTTACCGACCACTGGTCTATCTTATTGGTTTTCTGTCTGGAATATCTTCCCATTGGTGTGAATGGGATGTTAAAATCCCCTATTATAACTGTATTATTGTCAATCCCTCCCTTTATACTAATTGATATTTGCTTTACATTTTTAGATGCTCCTATGCTTGGTGTATAAATGTTTACAATGGTTACATTCTCTTGTTGGATTGACCTCTTTATTATTATTTAATGTCCTTCTTTGTCTCTTACCATACCGTGAGTTTTAAAGTTGATTTTATCAGATATAAGTATTGCTATCCCAGCTCTTTTTTCCATTCTAGCATGAAATATTTTTCTCACCCCTTTACTATTAGTCTGTATGTATCTTTTGTTCTGAGGTGGGTCTCTTGAAGATAGACATATGTGGGTCTAATTTTCTTATCTATTTAGCTACTTGATGTCTTTTGACTGGAGCATGTAAGCCATTTACATTTAAGGTTATTATTGATATGTATGTATATTGCCATTTTATTTTTTTTTAACTTATGTTATTTTCTTTTCTTCTTTCACTTCTTAAAACAACCCCTTTAATATTTCTTATAATATTGGTTTGGTGGTAACAATCTTACGGGATTTCCCTTGTAGGTAACCTCCTGACTTTCTCTTGCAGTTTTTAAGATTATTTCCTTGTTTTTAATTTTGGGCATTTTAATTACAATGTGTCTTGGTGTGGGCCTCTTTGGGTCCATCCTGTTTGGGACTCTCTGTGCTCCCTGGACTTGTATGTCTTTTTCTTCACCATGTTAAGGAAGTTTTCAGACATTATTTCTTCAAATGGGTTTTGATCCCTTGCTCTCTTTCTTCTCCTTCTGGTACCCCTATCCCAGGGATATTTTTATGTTTCATGTTGTCCCAAAGGTCTATTAAACTGTCCTCACTTTTTTGAGTCTTATTTTTATTTACTTCTCTAATTAGCTGTTTCTTTCTACCTTTTCTTCCAAATCACTGATTTGATCCTCTGCTTCATCAAGTCTGCTGTTTATTCCTTCCAGTGTATTTTTTTTTTATTTCAGATATGACATTTTTTTCATTTATGATTAGTCCTTTTTTATGGTTGCTATATCTTTTTCATGCTATTGCATATCCTTATAATCATTACTCTGAACTCCATTTCTGATAAATTGCTTACCTCCATTTTATTTAATTCTTCTTCTAAGTGATATGGAGAGGGAATGCAGAATGCAGGTCCAAGGAATGTAGAAATGGGTGGACATGGGCTTTGGTTAGTAAAATTGTACATGAGGTCAGGGAATCTCCTGAGTGAAGAGGAACAATAAGAGAGGAAGAGAGAGCAGAGTGTATTTTATGGCTTATTCACTAACTGCCATTATCAGCTTTGCACACTTAATCTGTGCTTTTGGATTCCCTCCATACTTCAATCAACCGTGCTTGAACTAGAATTGTTGTAGCAGACACAGTCAGGATTGATTCATATTCTCTCAGCCAATTCTGCAGTTCACCTCTAGTTTTGATGTAAAGTTATTTTATATATCAATAGTTAGTAACTTATGAACCATTATCTCTATCTCCTGAGGTCATGTTACCTGGAGTAGAGTTCATGACAGGCCCAGAGTGTTTTGTCTTAAAAGCCTCAAATAGCCACCCTTAACCACTGAGGGAAGCAAGATGCCAACATATCCCACTTATCTCTTTTGGAGGTGTAGTTATATTGTCTTTTAAATATTCCCAGGGATTTATCTGGAGTTACTCACAGAAGTAACTTATCCCTAAATGCATCCTCTTTATGACTCTTTTCTCATTCTGACATTCTCACCCTGTGCTTCCAGGGATCACCTCCCAATTAAACCACTTCCAAGTAACTCTTCATTTCAGGGGCAACTGTTAGACGATGGGAAATTGACATACATTTACTCAGACTTTATAAAATTCCTATCTAATTTCTTAAGTAGCATTCCTTGTGGCTACAGAAAATGCCAGAGTAAATGTTTGATGCTGCATCGTTTTAGGTATGGTATGTTACTGTGGTACCCACACCACAGTATATTTATGTAAAGTTTTTTAATGAATACTGTTTTCCTCACTCCTTCCAGCACCAGTGAAAAGGCTTACCATATTGTACAAGATAAAATTATTTCTGCTGCAGACAGGTTACTTATTATTAAACCTCCACTGTCAAACTCAATACAGAGAAATCTAGAAGGCAATCCCTGAGTGACTAGTTTGAAACTGTAGTACATGATGGAGAAGATGAATGTATGAAAATGAGAAGTAGGAGGAGAATCATGCCTTTGTTTTGTTGTTATTTTTTAATCATCAGAGATCTTTGAAGAGTTCAACAGGCAATTCTATCTTGTATTTTGTAAATTTGGAGTATTGGTCTCTCACATTAGAATCAGACTTTATAGATAACCAATTACACTCTGGTAAGTCTGTCTGATCCATAACTAAACATATATCTATGGTGCATGAAAGATTAACAATAGGGTATCAATCAGTATAGTCTTTTGTATATTTTCTTTGAGTATATTCAAAATGATACAATGGTACTTAGGACATTGATACAACAAGCAACTGTATTATGCCCTATGAAAACTGTTTTACTATCATTATTATTATTGGTATCATATAGAGGCCCATCATTATTCAAATACACATTTATGTTTTTAAAGGATCTAGGAGCACTTGACCTGCTACTTCTGAGGTAATTGCTCTTCATAATTTCATAAGACAAAACAGAAAGTAATTAGAATTATCCTAATCTCCTTTAAACCTGGTCACAAATCTATGTTGAATATACCGGGTGTTCACAGAGCTGATAGGGAAGCAGAGGAAAATGCCTTCCTTTGATCTCTCAGCAATGTCAGGGCACTCATGCTGGCAAGGATCTATAGCGCTGGAATGTAGAGGAATATAAAACATTTCCTCTGAAATAGTGTGACATCTACATTTGATAAGGTCTGAGGAAGATCTGAATAGAAATAAACTGTGAAGCACTTGGTATCCTTTTTTGAACTTTGCTAAGGACAAAGCAGTCCTGATAAATGTGGTTTTCTTGATAACTTAGACAAGGACCTAATAAACATCTCAGAGAACAACAATGCCCCCTCTATATGTGCATTGGAAGAGAGGAACTGGAGAGCATCTCTATATGGTTCAGGGTAATACTAAACCCAGAAAGAAAAATAATGTGATCTGGGAGATTTTATAACTGTGTGGTTATTCTAATGTGAGAAGGCTCTAAAGTCTCAAGTGAAAACAAATAAAGTGGTCTGGTTAGACACAGTTCTTATACAACATTGCTAGAGAAATGGCTTCGGTGTCATTTAAACACTGAGACCAACCAGGGGCAAAATTTTTCATTTGGGATCATTTTCTTTCTTTATGTTTTGTGATGTCCTGGAGTCAGCTCATATGGTTTAGGGCGAGCCCATTGTGCTCATCTCTTCCAAACTCTACATTCACTGACTTCAGATTGGTAGTTTAAAATTAGTGTGAGAATTTATACCAGAGAAATAGGAAATGGGCAAATGTTATAAATCAGAGCTTACTCCTGCCCCAGCCTGTTTTTTTTTTTTTTTTTTAACATTTATAAGTATATGCCCACTTATATTGAAATAAGAAATGAAAACAAGCAGAGATCTTCATCTTCTTGCCTTTGGCCAGGGAATTCATCTCACTCAGAGACTTTGGTCATGATGAGCCTGAGCCCTGGGGCAACATTAGAATATTCATGAGGCGGTGTGTTTGATCTGGTAAATGTCTAATTTTCAAACTCTAGGCAAGTACCCCCCGTCTCTGTGAGACTTAGACTTCTCATATGCAAAAACAGTTATAATACCTGCCCTATATGTTTCACTGGTTTGTGGTAAGATTTCAAATGAATAATGAATAATTCACATGAAAAAAAAACTAATTATAAAACACTTATAATTATATACTGTATAGTATAGATATATTTAGTATATTTATCCATGATATTATGATAATAGAAAATATTTGACATTTATTTAGTGTTTAATATGTGTCCCAAACTTTTCTAAGTGCTCTGTATGTTCTAGTAATTTTATCCTCATCAACCATATGAGGTAGGTGCTATTATTATTTCGATTTTACACAGTCAAAATCCAAGGTACATTGGGGTTAAATAACTTGCCCAAGATCATACAATTAGTAAGTGATAGAGCTAAGTTGATAAACGCAGGCAGTAGCTAGCTTCTGATCCTGAGCTCTTAGACACTATAGAGATAAATATGAGATTGAGATAGATATTTTTTTTAAGTACAAATATTTTTGATAGAAAATGTATCTGCTCTCCATTATGAACATTAATTTCTGCATGGCCACCTAGTTAAGTAAGTCCCAAAAAATCATAGTGAGAAAAAAAAAAACAAACACAATGGATACTTTCTGTTTGCTTACTATTTTATATCATATCAAGGATAAAAATATTGATTTTTGCTGGGGTCCAACCCCAGCAGGTCCAGGGGTCCCCAAAGGTGTGGACGGAGTTGGCGAAGAAGGAATGACATGGAGACAGCGTTCAGTTGATCAGCAGCCTAGCCAGGATCTCCAGCAAAGTTCTGGTCTGGATCTCCAGCGAAGTTCTGTTTAGGATCTCCAGCCAGGTTCTGTGTCCATGTTCTCTTGCTAGGTTCTCCAGGTTCTCCAGCCAGGTTCTGTAGCCATGTTCCTTCACTAGGTTCTCCAGCCAGGTTCTGTCCAGGTTCTCCAGCCAGGTTCAGTCACCAGGTTCTAGTCAGGTTCTCTTGCCAATTTCTGTAGTCAGGTTCAGTCCAGGATCTTTTGCCATGTTCTCTCGCTAGGTTCTGTCTCTAGGTTCTGAGGCCAGTTTCTGTCCAGGATCTTTTGCCATATTCTCTCCAGTGAAGTTCTTCTGTCTCTAGAGAACGTTCTGTGTAGGTTCTGTGCCAATTTCTGTCTCTCTTCCTTCTGTCTTCTTACATCTGTATTTATACCAGTTGATTCCAATCCTATCAATCTCTATTTCAAAGGTTAGGGCGTTTCTTATCTCCATTCCAGAGAGTAAAGATTATGTAGCTTAAGCATGATTGTTCGTAGTTAAAGTGATTAATTACCCACCTGGCACTTAGTTAAGAGGTTTTATTCCCTCCCTAACTTCAGGGGAAAATCCCTACCTGGGGAAACAACCTTTCTCAGAGACCTTGGTTAAAACACATAGTGCCTAGAAGGTGAGCAAACATATTAAGAACAGTATGCCATATATGCCAGGTCCCTTGAAACAGCAAGCATGGACCAGCTCCCGGCAGATTTTACTATGAAGCCAGAAAACACATAAGATTTAAACTTTCATGGATCTTGATAAAGAAGAAAAATGATATTTTTTCTATTATAATGCAGTATGATCACATTATCAATGATTCTCTGATTTCCTTAATTGACTTAATTTTATGTAGTATTGATTTTGCTCTTTTAATTGCTAAAGTTGATACATATTCAGATATTTAATTTTTGGTTTCCTTAAAATAATTCCTATTTTCATCCTGCTCTCTTTTACATTAGCCTACTAATTATCCAGGCTCCTTTTCATTTGAGACTATTTTGTCTTATTTAATATTTTATCTCCTCTGTCAGTGTTCATGTTCCTCCATTTAATAGTATGTGCTTTCTCAGAAACACTTCTGTTTGGTGCAGTAAACCTTTCAAAAGTTTCTTTTTACTTTCATTCTTGAGTAAACTTATTTCTCATCATAGTTTCTGGTGTGTATTCTCTTCATAGGCTTTATGGTGAGTATGAGTGTGTGTGCTGTGTATGTAGAGGTGCAGTCGTGTGTAGGAGAATACACATGTATGTGTTTCATATGCTTTATGCTCATTGATAACAGGACTATTTAGATTAGCTGTTTGACAATTTGTAGGAGGGGCATGGAAATGCATTTTTTATTGTTGACATTATTATATATGTTCCCATCCCACCCCCTTTGCCCATATCCACCAAGCCCACACACCCTCCCTTTCCTCTGACCATCACCATACTGTCTGTGTCTCTGGGTTATGCCTATATGTTCTTTGGCTAATCCATTCACCTTATTTCACTCTGTTCCATGTATCTATGCCTCTGTTTCTGTTTTGTTAACTAATTTGTTACATTCATTAGAGTCCTTGTATTGGTTTCTGCTAGAAATAGGTGTTTAGAAATGCTACCAATTTTTGGATATTAATTTTGTATCCTGCCACTTGACCAAATGCAATGATTAGGCCTATTAGCTCTTTGGTGGAGCCTTTAGGGTTTTCTATGTACAATACCATGTCATCTGCAAATAGTGAGTTTTACTTCCTCTTTTACAATTTGGTTATTTTTTCTTCTTTTCTGATTGATGTGGCTAGGATTTGTAGTACTATGTTGAATAACTGTTTTGTTCCTGAACTTAAGGGAAGCACTTATTGTTTTTGCCCATTGAGTATGATGTTGGCTGTGGGTTTGTCATATACGGCCTTTATTATGTTGAGATTTGTTCCCTCTATTCCCGTTTTGCTGAGATATTTCATCATAAATGGGTGATGGATTTTATCAAATGCATTTTCTGCATCTACTAATGTAATATGTGGTTTTTATTCTTCATTTTGTTTATGTGGTGTATGTGTTTATTGATTTGTGAATATTGTACCAACCTTGCATCCCCGGAATAATTCCCACTTAATTATGGTGTCTGATATTTTTAATGTATTGCTGGATTTGGTTTGCTAATGTTTTGTTAAGGATTTTAGTATCTATGTTCATCAGGGATATTGGCCTGCAATTTTCATTCTTTGTAGTATCTTTACCTGGTTTTTGAATTAGGATAATGCTGATCTCATAATATGAGCTTGGGAGTTTTTGCTTCTCTTGCATTTTTTGGAATATTTTGAAAAAGGTAAGTGTGAGATCTTGTTTGAATGTTTTGTAAATTTCATTTGTGAAGCTGTCCAGTCCAGGATTTTTGTTTGTTGGTAACTTTCTTTTTTTATTACTGCTTTAATTTCACTAGTTATAATCTGTCAATTCCTGATTCAGTTTTGGAAGAATGTATGTTTCTAGGAATTTATCCACTTACTCTATGTTGTCCAATTGGTTGACATATAGTTGTTTGTAATATTTTCTTACAATGCCCTGTATTTCTGTGAAGACAGTTGTTACTTCTCCTCTTTTATTTCTGATTTTACTTATTTGTGTCCATTCTCATTATTTCTTGATTGAATCTGGTTAAACATTTGTCATTCTTCTTTATTTTTTTGAAGAACCAACTCTTGGTTTCATTGATCTTTCATATTGTTTTTTACTTTGTTTTATTTATTTCTGCTCTGATCTTTTTTTATTTCCATCCTTCTATTCACTTTGGGCTTTGTATACTAGTTCTTGTAAGTGTAAAGTTAGATTGCTTGTCTGCATTTCTTCTTGCTTCCTGAGATAAGCCTGTAATTCTATGAATTTCCCTCTTAAGACGGCTTTGTTGTGTCCCATAGTTTTGGGAGTGCTGTGTTCTCATTTTCATTTGTTTATACGTAACTTTTGATTCATCTTTGATCACATTGTTAATCCATTCACTATTCATCCATCTCTCTTGTATGTGCTACTGGACTAAGGAGAGGCCTCTTTCTTTCCCACTGTCTCCTTATCTGACCACAAATAATTATTTCTACTATTCACCAATTATGTTACTTAGCCTCCATATCTTTTGGTGTTTTTCAGTTTTTCTTTTGTGATTAATTTCTAGTTTCATACCATTATGGTCAGGCAAAATACTTGATATGACTTCAATCTCCTTAAATTTATTGAGACTTATTTTGTGTTTTAACATGTAGTCTATCCTAGAAAATATTTCTTATGCACTTGAAAACAATGTGTATTTTGCTGCTTTGGTTGAAATACTCTAAATATATCAACTAAATCCATCTTATCCAGTGTGTCATTTAAGGTCACCATTTCCTTGTTCATTTTCTGTTTGGAAGATCTATCCACTGGTGCCAATGTGTTGTTAAAATCCCTTACTGCCAATGTGTTACTGTCAATCTCTCCCTTTATGTGGAAGGACTTTTCTTGATTGCCCATACTGCTTACTTTGGTGCTGTCAGTATCTAACTTAACTCATTGAGTCAGAAGGCTAGTTCTCTTCTCACGTGAATAACTGGTGTCATTAATTGTTTAAAAACAGTATATGATAGTTACTGAATGATTACTTTGTACCAGATATTATTCTAAGTGCTTTAGGAGAGTTCACTTATTTAGGCCTCCCCAAATAAACCAATGGGAAAACTGGGACACACAGAGGTTAAGTAACTTGCACAGGCCATTTAATTATTAAAGAGCCAAGGCTGGGTACGTGGCCACTGTGCAGTCCCGTCTCTCTTGTATGTGCTACTGGACTAAGGAGAGGCCTCTTTCTTTCCCACTACCTCCTTATCTGACCACAGATAGTTATTTCTACTATTCACCAATTTGAAAAAGTTCAATATTCCTCCTCTTGCTTGAAAAAACTACAACTTCAGAGTGCATTGCATACATATCTGTTCCTACCTCACAACTTCCTTCCTGTAAAATTCCCATTACAACAGGAAATATTGCACTGGTCATGCTTGTTTGTGATTGGCTTGGTAATTGTTCTTAGAAAATTGTCCTTAAATAGTTACAGAAAGAGAGGTTTAGATAGGGACAGTGGTGTGTGATGATCCTATCCAGCTCACAATGTGTATTTGGCATAATAGAGAGATGCATGCAGAATCCTCTGTGTTAAGACATCAGGTTTTTGACACGAGCACACAATGGGATTTGATGGAAATATCCCTCCTTGTTCTTCCCAAGCCTTAGCAACCTGCCTTAGGGCTCCTTTACTGGTCATGAAAACTCTTCCTGAAGTCATGCAGACTGTTAACATTTCTACTTCCTAGCGCTGTAGAAAGTGTGCTGGCCTTTGTGCATTTGCATGAACACTACAAGGGAAAGCTTAAGCTTATATTTTACAGGAAATAGTGAGCTACCCAGGTATTCAGACAAGGCGGTCTGGAGGGTTGAGAGCAAGGGTCAGGCATGGAAGTGCAGTCATTGAGGGCAAAGGTCCATGATATAGTCAGTGGTTCTCAACCTTCTGGCCCTTTAAGTACAGTTCCTCATGTTGTGACCCAACCATAAAGTTATTTTCGTTGCTACTTCTTAACTGTAATGTCGCTGCTGTCATGAATCGTAATGTAAATATCTGATATGCAGGATGGTCTTAGGCGACGCCTGTGAAAGGGTCGTTCGACCTCCAAAGGGGTTGCGATCCACAGGTTGAGACCCGCTGGAGATGAAGCAGTTTTAAGATGAAAACAAAAACAAACATAAAAACAACCATCCATCTGGAACATGAAGTCCAGAGCTACGATGGAAAGTAAGAAATTAATTCAAAACGAAGGACCAATAATGGCAGTCAGATAAGAATGAGCCAGTAGAACTTAAAAGAATTATGGAGTTATGATCTACAGAGTATATGATTCTATAATGGACATCTTTGACTGTTTTCATGCTCTAAAGAAGATATTAAGGCCAAATAATTTAAATTAGTTTATTATGATGTCAATTATTAATCTATTAAGCCCAATTAATTTAAACACCACCCTAGCCTCTTCACCGGAGGTGGCAAAAACTCTAACACTAGGTCCTTTTTTAAAAAAAGGAAGGTTCTAAGCTAGAATTGTTTCAGTGGGCTAAAGTAGTGTTAGATTCACTGAAGTTAATCATGGAATCTTTGGGAGTCTATCACATCTTGTACGAAATATTCAATCTTCTATTCTGAGTGAAGAAAATGAATGAAGAGAAGAGTAGAGTGTGGAGTCTTAGTGAACAGCAGTGGAAAAACAGGATAGATTCATCTGGACATGTACAAGGAGTCAGAGGGTCAGACCTGAGGCCCTCATTCACTTTGACTAATTAACTTCTGGCAAAGGGGGATGCTTAGAGAGGTGAACAGGAAAGTATTTCTTTCCTTAATTGTCTCCCCTTCGGCATGATGCTGATTAGCATACTTCTTGTGCCAATTTTGATCCCTCCACAGTGAATCCTTAGCTTTCACCAGAAAGGCCTAATGATCCATTCAACTTCTGATAGTAACAACCAGAACATACAGGGCTAGTTGGGGTCAAAACTACTGAAAGCATGAAAGGGCCATTCTTGGAAGAGACGTGCAGTGAGTTGTGTGTGTTCTTGGTGATAACAAAGTAGGTAAACTAGTTGTTTGTCAGCGGGATATTATTTGTCACATGTACTTTAATTTTCTGATCTTTCTGACGAGGAGTCTGTGGGTGGTAATAAATAAATAAATAAATGAATGTGAATTTGGAAGATCTCAAACAATGCTTTCAATGTGCGGTCGATGAATATGGGTCCTCATAAATAAGGTCACTAGATTGTTCACAAAAATACATTTTTCGTTCCTTATTAGGCTATAGAATTAGACTATATTTTATGTTCCCTTTGACGTGAGGAATGGGCAAATGATGGAGTTTTAACCAAAGGAATTGAGCAGAAGTGATGTATGTAACTTTCAGGTTAGGTCCAGAAGATCTGCTTACATTAATTGCACAGTTTTCTGGAAACTTCTACAGCAATATTTAAAGCCACATGTTGCAGATAGCAGGGACACCATCAGCCTAAATTCCTGCATGAAAATTTTGGGAAGATCCATTGCCTCATCCCTCCACTTGTCAACCTGGACAGACACTGAAATGTTATTTAAGCAAGTAAAAAGTTTCTGTTGCACTGAGCCATTGAATGTTGGGTCTATTTATTACTGCAACAAATACTATACTAAAGTACCTTTTATTAATATGCTCAACTTTTCTCACTTAAGTGCCCTTTGGCAATTGAAATTAAATGTTTTTTCAAAATGTCTAGTACAATTAATTTATAGAATAATTATATATTGGTAGAGCTTTGCTAATTTATCTCTAGAATATTTTCTAGAAAAATATTTTATTCATAGAACTTATTTTTACTTATAGTCAGCAGACAGTTAGTTTAAAGAAAATGATACACATTTATTAATTGAATGCAATTTCTTTTTCATAGTAGCAATTAAGAAGCTTTGTAATACAGATACAAATTATATCAAAGCATGTAGAAATATTTAAGGATCTAGAGATCCAGTACAATCAATGTAAACTAAAAGTACAATCAATGAAACCCTAAAAAGTATGATATGTATCTAGAACTAAAAGTAATACATAATAGGATACATATGGATATAAATGTGTTTGTGTGTGCATAAATATAGGGTGAGTTAAAATAATTAAAATGTAGTTTATCTACACTAATAAAAGAGAAAAATGGTAATTGGAGTACGGCGATACCGTTTTCATTGGCTAATCAGGGCTATATGCAAATTAACTGCCAACTAAGATTAAGTTAACTGCCAACAAGATGGCGGCTAATTTGCATATGTAGGCACAATGCAGGGAGGCAAAAGGGAAAGCAGGAAGAAGCCCCCTGCCACTGACAGTGATCAGAAACCCAGGGGGGAGCTAAGAGCTGGGGGGCAGGGCAAAGGCGGCCCTAGGGCCGCCTTTGCCCTGCCCCCCAGCCATGATCAGAGAACCAGGCGCCTTTGCCGCCCTGGCCAGTGATAGCAGGAAGTAGGGGTGGAGCCAGCGATGGGAGCTGGGCATGGTCGAAGCTGGCAGTCCCAGGAGCTAGGGGTCCCTTGCCTGGGCCTAAAGCGAAGCCCACGATCGCGGCACCCCCCGCTGCCACTGCAGGTCCCCGCTGCCTGGGCCGGACGCCTAGGCCAGAGGCGTTAGGCCTGGGCAGGGGCGGAGCCTGCAACCGCGGGGAGCTGGGGGTCCCCTGCCCAGGCCTGACACCTCTGCCGGAGGCCTCAGGCCTGGTCAAGGGGCCGATCCGGTGATTGGTGATCGGAGGGTGATGAGGGTCAACTCCTCTGGCCGAGGCATCAGGCCTGGGTGGGGGGCGGAGCCGGGGATTGGGGGGATATGATGGTCCCCTTGCCCAGGCCTGAAGCCTGGGTCAGAGGAGTCAGGCTTGGGCGGGGGGTGGAGCAAGCGATCAGAGGGAGATGGGGGTCCCCTGGCCAGGCATGATTCCTGGGCAAGAGGCCTCAGGCCTGGGAGGGGGCCAGAGCCAGTGATCGGGGGGAGATGGGGGTCCCCTGCCTAGGCATGATTCCTGGGCCAGAGGCCTCAGGCCTGGGCGGGGGCCAGAACCAGTGATTGGGGGGAGATGGGGGTCCCCTGTCCAAGCCTGACACCTCTGGTGGAGGCGTCAGGCCTGGGCAAGGAGCCGATCAGGCGATCGGAGGGTGATGGGGGTCAACACCTGAGGGCTCCCAGTATGTGAGAGGGGGCAGGCTGGGCTGAGGGACACTCTCCCCCCACCCCCACCCAGTGCACGAATTTTGTGCATCGGGCCCCTAGTAAATAATAAAAGGATTTTTAAATATCTGTTTTGCCTTTTATGTTGTTGGAAGATGTTTATATCAATTTAGTATCCATTTTTGCCAAATTATTATTTTTTATCAACTATTAATCCTATATAAGAAAACTCTAATATGCAAATTGACCAAACAGTGGAATGACCTGTGGAATGGCTGGTCGCTATGACATGCACTGACCACCAGGGGCAGATGCTTAATGCAGGAGCTGCCCCCTGGTGGTCAGTGTGCTCCCACGGGGAGCACCACTCAACCAGAAGCTGGGCTCAGGCCTTGTGAGCACAGTGGTGGAAGCCTCTTCTGCCTGCGCTGCAGGCGGGTGGTAAAGGAGCGAGGGGTCCCAGACTGCGAGAGCCCCAGACTGTGAGAGGGATGTCTGACTGCTGGCTTGGGTGGACCTGCCCCGAGGGGTTCCAGACTACGAGAGGGCACAGGCCGGGCTGAGGGACCCCCTCCCCACCCAGTGCATGAATTTCATGCACTGAGCCTCTAGTAGAGGATAAAAAGCCTTTTAAGCACATGAAATTATGCATTTTTTTATATAAATATGTTGAGCAATAATTTTACAAAATTGTATATTTCTTTTTAAGCTACTGCTAAAGAAAATATCACAGATAAATTTGGGCTAATTTGAAAGAAAAATGTCATCTTAATTCATCTGTCTCACCCTGACCAGTAGTTCAGTGGTTAGAACACCGGCCAGCGGATAAAAGGGTCGCAGGTTCAATTTGTGGTCAAGAGCACATACCTAGGTTGCAGGTTAGGGCAAGTGCAGGAGCCAACCAATCAATGTGTCTCTCTTACATCTCTCTCTCTCTCTCTCTCTCTCTCTCTCTCTCTCTCTCTCTCCTTCCCCCTCCTCCCTCCCTTTCACTATATCTAAAAGTCAATGGGAAAAATATCCTCAGGTGAAGATTAACAACAAAAAAATTATCTGTCCCACCTTAAAGGTACATGTGTATAATTCTACAATTATACAATGTGTTGATATATGCTTGGAAAACATGAAATATAGAAAAGATAATTTTAACAATACATCATGACAATTATTTTATGACAGATATTCAGACTATTTCTACAGGTAGAAAAAAATCTGTGTATGCCCTGGCCAGGTATCTCAGTTGGTTGGAATGTTGTCCCTTACACCGAAAGCTGGCCAGTTCAATTCCAGGTCAGGGCACATTCTAGAATCTAGAGGCAACCAATTAATGTTTCTCTCTCACATCTATGTCTCTCTCTCTTTCTCTCTCTCTCTCTCTCTCTCTCTCTCTCTCTCTCTCTCTCTCTCTCTCTCTCTCTCCCTGCCTCTCTTTAGTCAATACAAAAACAAACAAGTAAATAGGTATTATTTATATAACAAGGATTCTTAAGATATTCTCAATATCTTTTGGATTGCTTTAATCATACTTTTTTTTTCTTTTTTGTAAACCACTTTTAATTGACTTGGAACAAAACCAATAACTCAAAGCTTATTAGAAAATATGAGCAAGCAATTACACTCAATGTAGAACCACAGGATGATATCCAGTGAGGCTAATAATGAAAATAGTGATTCATGCTCATTTGGGCCCTTGTAGCAAAGACTAACCAAGAATCCATGATATGGGAAATGGAGTAAAATGTATGTTTTTCTAGATAGATTTCCTTCCCTTCATTTTCTTTTCTACTTTTTTCCTTCCATTTCCTCCTTCTATATGTGCAACCTACATTTTCCAGACCAAACCAGACTTTAAAGTAAAAAACATAATTCAAATAATAAGAAAATAGTTTTTGTTATACGCCTTCTTTAGTGAACTCCCTGGAATGCTAGCTGTCTCCCAGGTTTCTTCCTCTATCAATAATGCTTTCAAAAATATAAGAGATTGTATCTTCATGCTTCAAACAGATCATAGGACTAGCTTCCCTCAGAAAAAGTAGTGCCAATCCTTAGTAGATGGGTTGCCTAGGGCAAATTCTAAACCTCTCTGTGTCTGTCACCTTATGTACAAAATGATTTTAATAATGATAAAAACAATCCGACTTCATAGAATTATTGTAAGGATGAGTTAATACACATTAAGCACTTAAGATGATGCCAACCACAGAGAAAGCACATAAAAATGCCACCTACATTATTATTGTTGACATTTTTTTTCTACATGCTCACTCCAAAAGTGTTTCAAGCCTAATTCTATTGCTGTTAGAATGCCTCAAACTGTTATTTCAGAAACTGAAGATCTCAATGTGGCAAAACATATTTGGAAATGAAGGTTTGAAAATTTACATCCATAAGAAATTAAGCCCTGACTGGTTTGGCTCAGTGGATAGAGCATCGGCCTGCGGACTGAAAGGTCCCAGGTTCGATTCTGGTCAAGGGCATGTACCTTAGTGGTGGACACATCCTCAGTGGGAGGTGTGCAGGAGGCAGTGGATCAATGTTTCCCTCTCATCGATATTTCTAACTATCCCTCTCCCTTCCTCTCTGTAAAAAATCAATAAAATATATTTAAAAAAAAATTAAACAGTCACAGCGGGCCCTGGCCAGGAATCTCAGTTGGTTAGAGCATAATTCTGATAGGCCAAGATTGCAGTTCAAAAACCAATCAGGGAGCACACACAAGAATCAATCAGTGAATGCAACTGGGCATGTGCCCTACTGGGAATTGAACCAGTGACCTCTTGGTCCATGGATCAATGCTCAACCACTGAGCCACACTGGCTGGGCTGGAAATATATCTTAATGACATGTGACAATGAGTTGTTTTTCTGACCTTTATACATTTATTATATTACGGCAATCCCTAGTTTATCTCTCATGCATACATACACAATGGCATGTATACACACATGCATACATAGAAAGCTGTGTTTTGCTCTGTACTACTACTACTAGCTACAAATTTTGTAACTGTAGCACTTGAAGTGCATTTTTTTCTTGCCTTTGCCAAGCATAAATTATTTTATTTGCTTATAATCTAAGATTATTACAATGCAAAATTTGAAGAGTCCTGGTTCTGTTCCCTATATGATTCTGTAGTATAACAATCCTATTTTCTTTAAAACAAATCCTTTCTGGCAAAGTGAAAACACATATGAATGATAACACACCTTCCTGTTTGTAAAACAAACCCTGAAACTCTCTAAAGCCTGGATGGAGTTCTAGCAATTATTAGATCCCAGTTATACTAGTGCTTTGTGGGACTGTCTTACATCCTTGCTGGAGGAGAGGAAGACACTAAGATTACAATATATTTGAATAAGAAGGTACTAACTTTGCATTTTTTCCCATTCTTCTTCCTGTCTTTGTCAGGAGGATGGATCCATGCTGTGCTCTTCTCTATTCTAGTTGCCACCTTTGTCATGAGAATTAGACATCAGAATCAGATTGTTTCCTGAGAGATAAATAGCATGCTTTCCTCACCCTCACCTCTCAGGGTTTTGTATTTAGTGAGGTAGAGCCTCTGAATTCCTTAGGGCCTCAGCACAACATTTACCATTCACACAAGGTGTTCTTTTTGCTTGTACTTATTGTAAAACTATTTGATGTCTTGGCCAATTTTGTAGCCCCTTTCTATCTCAAACACACCCCTTTAAGAGACACTCGTTATTTTTTATCATTATCAGGTCAATCAGATATATGTTGCACTTTGATTTATAGAAATATATACATAGTTTAATTATTTAAAGAAAAATACCTGCCCTAAACATTTTAATATTCCAATTACATAGAGGAATATAGAATAAGTAGCTGCCATACTTTGGGAAGAGGTGGTTCACTCCCTTGAAGATGAATTTATTTCATATTGAGAAAATTTGTATCTTTTAATTTTCATTTTGCTTGGAGGTATATTTTCAAATTACTCTTACATGTGCCTCTCATCCAAACTCAGGTATAAATACTATATTGTATTTTTAGACCATGCTTTTGTCCCAGATATACATCCAAGTAACCACTCCTTTTCACAAATGTTAGGATATATAGAGCCAACATGATAAATATCTCTATACAGTTGCATTTCCTAATATAGAGATAATTTTATATGCAGACAGGGCAAGAGGACATGGCAGGCATGCTAAATCCTTTCGCATTTTAAAAGTGTGAGACCAAGGGTCTTCATGGTTTTTATTTTTGACTATAGCTTTAGAAATCATTTCATATATATATATATATATATATATATATATATATATATATATCCTATCTAATAATAGACAAACATGGTAATTGACCATACCTTGGCCACGCCTCCCATTGGCTAATCAGTGTGATATGCAAATTAACCGCCAACAAAGATTGCACACTGCAGGCAGGGCGGGCCAGCACGAGCTGCCATCCGGGCCCCTGTGTGCCGCCTAAGCCCCGCCGCCAGCTGGGACTCTGTGTGCGGCCCTGGGGGGGCGGCCCTTGGCTGCACGAATGCACTGCCTAAGCCCTGCCCTCAGCCGGGACCCCTGTGTGGGGCCCTGGAGGGCAGGACCCTGCAGCCATGATCATGATCGGAAAGCCGGGCCGCAGGCAAGGTGGCCCCCTGGAACCCAGGAGCCCATTAGCGAGGTCTGCAGGCGAAGTAGCGATCAAGCTATGAGGGGGAGGGTGGGGGGGCGGAAGGAGCTACAGGAGCAGCTCTGGCCGGAGACTGAAGACTTCCTCCAGAGCGAGGAGCAAAGACTGAAGGCTACAGCCACAGCGAATTCTGTGTCCAGAGCGAAGATGGAAGGCGGTGGCCAGAGTGAAGGTCTGGGTCCCGGGTGCCAGAGGAAAACTGGTGCTGGCAGCCAGGGAAAGAAGGCCTATTGCACGAATCTTCGTGCAACGGGCCTCTAGTATATATATACTTACCTTTCCCCTGGACAATCATTAATTCCTGAGATAGCAGGAGACAGTATCCCAGACTTGACTAATGATTACAAGGCCTGGACCTCTGGCTGGCTAAAGATAATATCTTGACCCAAGTTGTTTCACTCCCTAAGTCCTAGAGGTGAAAGACCTCCTGGTTACTTCCCCTTGAAGCCAGAAAGAGGAATGCCAGAGTAGAACTTGGAGCTGTCCTCAAGACTTGAAGAAATAACTTATTACCCTTGCCTCTCCTCTGATCTATCAACTCCCCAAAACAACTTTGAATGCCTAAACCCTAACCCACGGTACTTTGTGACTTTGCCCTATGTAATCTGGGGAGTTGAAACTTTCAGAGCACTAACTCTCCACACTCTGGATCGGCCAATTCAACATTGAAGTACTTTTATTTCTACACTGTGATCTCCTGCTTGCACCTTTCTTTCACTTAGTGCACACAGACAGACTGGGGTCTGATAACAATCTTAGACATTAGAAGGCAAAGAACCATATGAATCTTGTTGATGACACCCCATCTGTATTCTGTATATGAAAAATGTATTTTGAGTAACTATAGTCTTGAGTTGTAGTCTATTTTACTTTTTCAGAAGAAATTGATTTAAAATTGAATTATACATAATATTTTTCCATGATTATTATTGACTTGGTCCAGATTAGAAAGAAAAACAGAAACCACACCAAGTGCTTTAACAGAGGTTTTAATGTAGGTGATTGATTGGTAAACTACCTCTGATTAACTAGGAAGCAACCAGTCTCTCACTGGCAGTAAACAGCACCTTAAGTCTTGGCCACACCCCCCACTTAGTCCCTAACCTAGGCTGTCTCCCCTGTAGCCTTGGTTGTATTGATAGCTCTTAGCATGATCATGGTGGTGACATCCATGACGGATTCATTGGCTCACTCTCAACTCAGATAGTTTTATAACTTTGATCCTCTAGATTAGTGAGAGGTACGTGATTCTCTTCATACCTTGTAGAAGTCAAATATAGATTCACTAAGCTTAGTCCCTTCTGCATAACCATGATGGATGCAAAGTTTTCCATTGTGCATATTATGAAGCAATCTCCTAAATTCCTGAATACAATCATGGAACAAGCTTCTTATTGCCATTTCAAGGCCTCCATCAGTCTATCTAACTCATCTCATACCTCTTGGCTTCTGTCTAGAGAGGGGAGATCAGGACACACATTCTATTAGCAACTTCACGTATCTGCCTTCTTCCATGTCATGGAGAGGCAGGCTTTGGTTCTACTCTGGACCTACTTTATGCTAAACTCTGTGGTATATTTCACTTCAGGTCTATAATTCAATATATTCAAGCCATGCAAGTCATTATTCAGAAAAAGTATGTATTTCTAGATTAAACTTTGTTTTAAATATAGTAGTCTTACTTTAAAAAAATAAAATATTCCATTATACATATACTATTCACCCAGATATCCCAATGTTTACATCTTACATATCCATAATCAAGTTTAAGAAGTTAACAATAGTACAGTACTATTAAGTAAACTCCATACTTGATTCAGATTTCACAGCTTCAGAACTAATACTCCATTTTGTTGTTCTGGGATCCAATCTAGGGAATCACATCACATTTAATTATCACGTGGCCTTAATCTGTTCAGGTTCGTGACATTTTCTTAGTTTTGTTTGTTTTTCATAACCATAATACTTTTGGAAAATACAAGTAAATCATCTTATAGAATGCCCCTCAATTTTTGTTTGTCTGATGTCCTCTCAGAATTATATTGAGGAAAATGACTGCAGTACATATTATATTGTAAAAGCATCAGACATTGGTGAATGCTAAAATTTGTGGATGAAACTTTAAAACTTTAAGGAGAAATATTTGCATAGTCCAAAATTATCTCCCCGAGATATATATTAATTATTGTAGTGTTTTTAGAATATGTCCATAAATTATTTAATATACCTCTCCACAAGAGATGGAATTCAATTCTTCTGTTGAGTATGGGTTTAATCAGTGATTTACTGCTAATAAATAGCACATGGAAAGGGAAAAATAGTACCTTTGCACTGCAGAAATCTGATACCACCATATCTAACTAAGTGATCAAAGTTAACATTATCAGTAAGTTATGCTGATATCATATATTTTCTATTATGATGTAATGATAAGGGCCCAGAATGAAGGGAAATGTGTTTTCTAAGTTAAAAGATCCTATAATTCCATGTAGACTATGTGCACCGACTTAAAAAAAAAAAGTTGGATAATTATAGACAACTAGTGGCCAAGTGCACAAATTTATATACATTGAAAGAAAATTAATAGAAGAAATATTTTAATATCACTATTAGCCCTTTCTCTATAATAGAAGTTTCAACCAAATTCATGATCAACAATGATAGATCAAAACACATACATGCGATTAGCACCAGCAAGAACTTTATATATATATATATATATATATATATATATATATATATATATACACACTAGGGGCCTGGTGCACGAAGATTCATGCACTGGGGGTGGGCCTCTCAGCCTGACCTGCACCCTCTCCAATCTGGGAACCCTCAGGGAAGCCGTCTCCAATCTGGAAGTTTCTGCCTGTCTTTTCAATCATATGAGCAAATTGTCTGAGACCCCCCAACCTAGTTTGGTTTGTTGATCAGAGAATAATAGAGGAATTTTTTCTTTCTTTGCTTCATTGGTGGAGATTTCCGGGAAGTTTTAGGATATCTTCCCTTTAATTTTTCCTAGACACTCTGATTTTACTTATCTCTCTCACCTTTGCTTTCCCTCCATCTCCCACCGCAACAGTAACTTGCTCCAGGCTCACTTTTCTCTAGCACAGTGGTTCTCAACCTTCTGGCCCTTTAAATACAGTTCCTCATGTTGTGACCCAACCGTTAAATTATTTTTGTTGCTACTTCATAACTGTAATGTTGCTACTGTTATGAATCGTAATATAAATATCTGATATGCAGGATGATCTTAGGCAACCCCCGTGAAAGGGTCGTTCGACCACCAAAGGAGTTGTGACCCACAGGTTAAGAACTGCTGCTCTAGAGTCTAGGAGATCTGTCTGCCACTAGAATTACGATTTCCAGCATTCCTGGTGCTCCCCACACTCTGGGTTTCCGCTTCGGGTCCTGCGGCTGCCACCAGATCTACTATTCCCAGAATTCCTGGTGCTCCCCATGCTCTAGGTTTTCCCTTCCTGCTCTGTATCCATCCCACAGCCTCCCACTCTGCCAAGTCCTCCAAGCTGCCAGCTCTCCCTCTCTGCTTTCTGTCTGGCAGCTTGGGGAGCCAAGTTCCCCAAGCTGCTCCACTCTCTGCGGAATCTCCTGCTCTATCTTCCGCCCAGTGGCTTAGAGGAGTGACTGAGGGAGCCATGTCCCCCCAAGCTGCCAGCTCTCCTGCTCTGCTCTCCGCCTGGTGTCTGTGTATGCAAATTAACCCACCATCTTTGTCAGTTTAATTTGCATACTCACTCCTGATTGGCTGGTGAGCGTAACAGAGGGATGGTCAATTTGCATGGTTCTCTTTTATTATACAGGATAGATTAACTTGCTTAATTAGGCCTGCTTTCTGATTTAGCTAAACTTTTCCCAGCCCAATGAAGCACCCTAACTTCTCTTTCAGGTAATTTTTAGCAACACAGCAATAAATATCAAAACGAAGCAGATTATTATTGTAGATTACACAGTGAGAACAAAGGGTAAAATATTTAACTGCAGCAGTGTTTGACTATATTCTGTGCAGTGAGAAAACCTGAAGTCATTTTCAAGGTCCACCATTTCTTGCTTCTTTTCAGTCGGGTCAAGTTTCTACACTTTCGAAATCTCCATTTTCTGACTAATGAAAAGAAAATAGGATTCCACTGAGTTTCCTATCTACCCACTCCAGGACTTCTGTGAAGATCAAATGAGATGAGACACAAGAAAATGCTTCACAGACATTTGTTTACAGTGTAAAATGTTTCCACCTGGCTATGAAGTAAGTCATATTCCTGAGCTGTAGAAACTCCAAGGAGGCTAGTCACTAGGGAGAGGAAGCCGAACGATGCTACATGACATCATTACCTGGATGGACACTTAGATATTAGCCTTTTATATATGTTTCACCCAAAGTCAGTTTTTTAAAATTCTTTATTGTTTAAAATATTGCATATGAATCCCATCCCCCCCAGCACATACCCTCACCCTCCCACTGACTGTGCCTGGGGTCAGTTTTAAGTCATATGTGTTCAGGGCTACCAGAGTTGAAAGAATACAGGAACACAAATAACAACTTTTTCCTAGTTTACCTGACCTACACTGAAACTCTTCTGGTTCTAGTGTTTTTTTTTGTTTTTGTTTTTGTTTTTAAATATATTTTATTGATCTTTTACTGAGAGGAAGGCAGAGGGGTAGAGAGTAACATCGATGAGAGAGAAACATTGATCAGCTGCCTCCTGAACACCCTCCACTGGGGATGTGCCCGCAACCAACGTACATGCCTTTGACTGGAATTGAACATGGGACCCTTCAGTCCACGGGCCGACACTCTATCCACTGAGCCAAACTGATTAGGGCTGATTCTAGTGTTTTTAATAATTTTTCTAGTTAAGATATGGTGACTTTGTGCATGCATTCTAATTTTGATTGTACATCAATATATGAATATTTATATTAATTGAGCCAGAGTTTTTACATCTACAGTTATTAATTTATTTTTAATTTAGTACAAACAGTTGATTCAAAATTAATTACTGACAGACCTAAATACATGGTTGGATGGCCCAGATGCCACTCCAATTGTTAATGCTCAGAGAGTGTACTGAGTGAATCTTCATCTGAAGATCCCCGTGTTTTAGTTATTTTGTTGGAATATGGATTATGTTGCCCTTTTGATGTGTGTTACTTCGACATGATAAGATTAGCATACAGACTTTCATTTTCAAACCCATTTTCCATGCTTGAAACTAAGAAGTAGTCATTTTTGTCATTACAAAAGACCCGATGCTCAATAGCAGCTCTGGAATCGGAAAAGATTCAGAGGACATTGCCCTTCCCAGGAGAGATCCTCCACATACAGACACAGGGCAAACTGAAGAAAAATGAAAGTTGCAAACAGAGAAAGAGAAATAGGGAGGAGACACATGTCAGAGATTTACTTAATGTTATTTCACCCCATGTGTGCTTTCTTGCTTGTAGGAGGCTTGCCCAGCCTGTAAAAAAGTATGCGTTACAACCTCTACGTTGCCTCCAAATTTGCCTATCTATAATAATAAAAGTGTAATATGCTAATTAGACTGGACAGCCGAATGACCTGGACTTCATTTTGGACATCCTTCTGGACAAAGCCACAGTGGTGGGGGCTGAGGCAAAGGCTGTTAGGGGTGATCAGGCAGGCAGGCCAGTGGTTAGGAGCCAGGGGTCTTGGATTATGAAAGGGATGTCCAACTGATGGTTTAGGCCTCAACCGGCAGTCAGACATCCTCCAAGGGGTCCTGGATTGCAAGAGGATACAGGCTAGGCCAGGGGTGGGCAAACTTTTTGACTCGAGGGCCACAATGGGTTCTTAAACTGGACCAGAGGGCCGGAACAAAAGCATGGATGGAGTGTTTGTGTGAACTAATACATGTTAACACTGATGCTGGTGAAGGAGCGGAGGGGAGAACAAGAGAACCCTCCGCTCTTTCGGCTCCGTGGGCCGGATAGAACAGCCGCGGGCCATAGTTTGCCCACCGCTGGGCTAGGCTGAGGTCCCTCCCTCCCCTGATGCACAAATTTCATGCACCAGGCCTCTAGTGTATATATAATTTCATATCATGATAGATTTATGAAGAACAACACTTCTGATAGACAATCTATATTAATCATTTTAGTTATTTCCATGGAGGTCAAATGAAAGTTGGTCTTTGAATGTAATGTTGGAGTGTCTAGCTCCTTCAGGGACCCTGGTTTGTGATGAGGCATTTTTAGCATGCCAACCCCTTGTGGGTAAGGGGCAGAGCAGTCATATTTGTTGCCTCATAATAATGAAGTCTTTTAACTTTATCAGAGGAGAATAATTTTGTATTGAACCAGAATGAATTCAATTTACAATTAATTACTGCTCAGTAATTAATCCATGTATATTTTACACATTTGCCCTAAAATATATTCTACTAGATTATAAAATATATTCTATTAGATGCTACTATTTAAAAGACAGTTTGTGTCCTTCAGGCCTTCCCTCTTTATAACCCGTGTCCTGGCCTTAGAAAAAACACGGTAAATGGAAGTGGGAGTCGCCTCACTTAATTTGATACATCAGGTCATCATCCAAATATTTATTTTCCAGTCTTCCCACATAGAGGGTGACAAAAGGTTAATAAGAATGCAAGCAGAAAATAATTAAGAATGAAAATATATACAATAAAATGTAAAATAAATTAGAATAAATAAAGTTTAGTGTGACTAATAGGTTAAGATGCCTTTATACTCATTGCAATCATCAAGTGTTGTTGTTTCTTTTGAAGGACAGAAGAAACCTGACTTCCGTAGTAAAACTATTCCTTGCTGATACATCTAGCAAATAATTTAAAGAAACAATGCTGAAAACAGTAAGTAATTTCTTCAAAAGTTCCCAGAATCCCTTGACTTATGGGAAATGTCACAAGCAGATAATACTTTGTTAACATTTTTATCATATTTCTCTTTTTAAATTATTCTCTTGGTTTATTTTTAATTTAGGCTTCAGTTTGCCCATAAGGTCAAGTAACTGAATACAACAAAAATGGTCAAAACAAGATAAAATTTTATTTTATCTGTTTGCATGAAGTCTAGAGATAAGTAATCCAGAGTGGAGAAGGCAGCCTCATAAAATACTCAGGGACACAGATTCTAGCTTTTCTTTTTTCTATCCTCTTCAGCTTGTGGCTTCTGCTTTCTGGTTCTCATTGTGGGTGTTTAAGTCTCAGCCTTACAAATTTGATGCATTCCAGCCAGAAGAGAAGAGGAAGGCAGCTGGAAAAGGGTGCGACTCTCCCTGTAAGAAAAATTTCAGAAAACCAGAAAAAAATATTTTCAATGAGTTCGAATGGTCAAAATGCATGTATTTCTAACTCTAAGAGGGTGCTGGCTTATTCAGTCTTTTAGTTGTGGCACACATAAAAATCAGGCATTGCAATTATCAAGGAGGAAGGGGAGAAGAGATTGAGGGACAACTTAAGCTCTCTAACATGCTAAAGCTTTTAGTGTGCCAGAGAGGATATTACGTTATAAGAACAGTGCATTTATGTAGAGTTTATAATTGTTGTAAGAAAAAGTTCAGGCAATTATGTATATTATACTTCAGTCTCTGAGGGCAGGATATATAGAATTTAGAGGATGTGGGTAGGTAGCAGTACTGATTTTATCTAAAATTATTAGATTCAATTAGTATCTATACAAGTTAGATAAACTGAAAATGTGATAACTCTAATAATTATTAGATTAAAACACATCAGCTCCCTTACTTCCCCTTAATTTTCTACAAATTATAATGTTCTAGTATAATTTTACCACCAATGCTTGGATGGGAGAATCTTGAAAATAATGAAAAATCAGCTGAAATCCAGACTTAAGGTGCATCTCACCTGAAAACAAAATAATTCTGGTTTTATACTATGCTTACAAGAAAAAAAGAAATGCCACCCATAAAAATATGTCTTTTTGTATATTTTTGTGAAGTTTCTTGTACATCAAACAAGCTTTTCATAGTATTCTGAATAACTGAGTGTAGATTAATAAAAACATATAAGTAAGTAGCTTAAAAGTGGAGAGGCTTAAGAGAAGAGATAAAAGTGAGCAAAATGGCTGTGTGATTTGTCTAAAATCAAAATGTTTTAAATGCTCCTCATATTGCTTTGCTTCATCTAGTCCCTTGTGCTTGCACTTATATCAAATATGTATTGAGCACCTTTGCATAACCAGGCTCTTCCTTAGGACATGGGACTGTAGCCAATGAGAGATGGGGTTTATAAGATGGCAGTAGGGCATAACCTCAATAAGAAATTAACGGCAGCTGTAATTAAGTACAAAGGAGATATGTAAGGTGCAAAGAGAAAATGTGAAAATATATAATAATGTAAAAATTTAGGGGAAAAAAAAACACTGCTTAGGAACATCATGAAGTTGA
The DNA here is from genome assembly GCF_964212035.1 of Myotis nattereri. Classification (NCBI taxonomy): domain Eukaryota; kingdom Metazoa; phylum Chordata; class Mammalia; order Chiroptera; family Vespertilionidae; genus Myotis; species Myotis nattereri. The sequence goes on along the minus strand of NC_138086.1, from coordinate 9,836,190 downwards.
TGAAATGAGTGTACTGTATTTACAATCATGAGTTCATGGTAGACTTTTTGTTTATGCTGAAGAAACTATCTGAAAAGTGAAAATAATAAAGTAATGACATTTGCAATTGTGAAAAACTTACAGCTGGGTTTCCCCAATCAGTGAAATCAATCAAGATTTATTATGTCTATACAGAAAGCCCAGAGACATATGAAAACATGCTCAAAGTCACTAATCATCCGAGAGATGCAAATCAAAACAACAATGAGATACCACCTCACACCTGTCAGAATGGCTAGCATCAACAAATCAACAAACAGCAAGTGCTGGAGAGGATGTGGAGAAAAAGGAACCCTCCTGCATTGCTGGTGGGAATGCAGACTGGTGCAGCCTCTGTGGAAGACAGTATGGAGTTTCATTAGAAAGTTAAAAATGGAACTCCCATTTGACCCAGTAATCCCACTTCTAGGACTATATCCCAAGAAATGAGAAACACCAATCAGAAACGATGTATGTACCCCTATGTTCATAGCAGCACAATTTACCATAGCTAATATCTGGAAACAGCCTAAGTGCCCATCAGCAGATGAGTGGATTAAAAAACTGTGGTACATCTACATGATGGAATACTATGCTACAGTAAAAAAGAAGAAATTCTTACCATTTGCAACAGCATGGATAGAACTGGAGAGCATTATGCTAAGCGAAATAATCCAGTTGGAGAAAGATAAATATCACATGACCTCACTCATATGTGTGATATAATGATCAACATAACTTGATGAACAAAAATACATTGATCTAGAGACAAATGGTAGGGGAGAAGGGGTTAGAGAGCAACCAAAGGACTTGTATGCATGCATATTAGCATAACCAATAGACACAGACACTGTGGTGGTGGGGGCTTGCCCAGAGTGGGAGTGGCTGGGGAGGGGGGGTCAATTGGGGAAAAAGGAGACATGTGTAAAACTTTAGACAATAGAATAAATAAATAAATAAATAAATAAATAAATAAATAAATAAAAAGATTTATTATGTCTATACTTAGAAGAAGAACATTTAGAAAGTGGAGAGACTACAGTTAGAGGAATAATCTTCTAAAACCTATCCTCCTCCCTGATCAATAATCCCCCAACAAACTATTTATTTAAACTTGCAGCATAGTCAAAGTGGTATTTTTTTTTCTTTTTGTAAGACTCAATATAAGTTTCTACATAAGTCTCCAGACAATATTTTACTTCGGTAGTCAACGCAATTAGGAGGAATTTCTTCTTTGACAGGTAGTTTATCAAGCATCAATCAAACTTATTCAGAAGTGGAATAAAATAGTGATGGTCTTAAAGAGAGAGGATGTAGGGAAGGAAGGGCTCTATACTATTTCATGGCTGCCAAGTTATAGTGACAAAGGCAGAGATAACATTCAGGTTTGCTTTTATAACTAATCAAAAATGTAATATTTTGTTAAAATAAATGAACGGGATTGAAGACTTGTTACAAAATGGATTTTGCTTCTTTTGTATCACATGCAATCTAATTTTTATTTGTTTCTCTTCTACTTCCCCAATTATTTGTCATTATTGCTAGATTTTAACATGGCAACATATCACGGTAATAATGTTCTTAATAAGAATATATCTGGGCTGACTTGTCAGCTTTTACTTCATAGAATACTTTGGGCATGGACATCATTTGAAATTATTGATGCTGCCCTATTTGACAAAAATAAAAGATTAATGTAATGACACAGTGAGAAAATAGAAAGGAAATTGAACCCTGGACATAAAAAATAGTCTGAGACTGTTTCCAAATCTTAGCTATTGTAAATGGTGCTGCCATGAGTGTGGGTGGGGACATAAGAGATAAACCAAAGAGCTTGTATGCAAATAAACATAACCAATGGAAACAGACAATGTGGGGGAGGGGGGAGGTTGGGGCTGGGATTGTGGATTGTCTGGGAAGGACAATGGAAGGAAAAGGGCACATATGTAATACTTCCAACAATAAAGAATTAAAAATAATAGTCTGCCGAAACCGGTTTGGCTCAGTGGATAGAGCATCGGCCTGCGGACTGAAAGGTCCCTGATTCGTTCTGGTCAAGGGCATGTACCTGAGTTGCGGGCACATCCCCAGTAGGGGGTGTGCAGGAGGCAGCTGATCGATGTTTCTCTCTCATCGATGTTTCTAACTCTCTATCTCTCTCCCTTACTCTCTGTAAAAAATCAATAAAATATATTAAAAAAAAATAGTCTGAGAGGAGCTGGGCTGGTATGGCTCAGTATTTGAGTGCTCGACCTATGAACCAGGAGGTCATAGTTTGATTCTTGGTTGGGACTCACGCTCAGGTTGTGGGCTAGAACGCAATTCCTGGTGGAGGTATGCAGGAGTATGCTGGTTGATGATTCTCTCTCATTATTGATATTTCTATCTCTCTATCCCTCCCCCTTCCTCTCTGAAATCAATAAAAAATATATTTTTTAAAAAAAAAGAGTCTGAGAGGAAGCAAAAGAATCCTCAGAGTTGCAAAAGAAATTAGACAATTTACTCAACGTCCAAAAATATGTCATTTGTAATGCCAGTCTTACACTATGAATGCTGTGTATGCAGGGAGGAGAGAAAAGTGTTATAGATACACTAGAGCAGCCACATAGGAGAATAAACACCAGCTACAAACTCCAAGAGGTACCATCCACATAGACCAGGATTTGTGGCAGCTCCCTACTTTGAGATATCAGACTTTGAGAAGTCATGAGAACCTATTATTTTTGTCTGCTCCCTCCTTTACGTTGGAAATATTCTTTTTTACTCAGAGGGACCTTAACTTTGATGTAAGGGATTGTTTCCATTTCCAACTTTTTTCTTCCTTTCCACGTAAGAGAGTTGTTGTGAACTCTTCAGTGATGTCTCTCTCAGGATATTAGCAGATGTGGTTGGAAAAGTCATTTCATCTCTAACATTTGCATGTAAGGTGCTAGGGTGCCCAGGGAGCCTCCTTGCCTGTGGCCCAGCTCTCCAATCATGATCGCAGATCATGGGCCCCAGGCAAGGGACAGGAAAAGGCGGCCCCAGTTCTCCAATCCAGGGCTGGGGGGCAGGGCAAAGGCGGCACCTGGGCAAAGGCGGCACCCCCAGGGTTTCTGATCACCATTCTTCCATCCTTCCCCTTTCGCCTCCCATCATTGCGCCTATGTATGCAAATTAACCACCATCTTTCTTGACAGTTAATTTGCATATAGCCCTGATTAGCCAATGGGAAGTGTAGCGAAGGTACGGTCAATTACCCTTTTTTGTCTTTTATTAGATAGGATAATAATAAATTATACAAACATCTTATCACATTTCTAAAATGCAAAACACTCTAAAAATATTTTCTGTTTTACAACTCACTTGGTGCAAAACATGACCTGAATTGACATGAAACTACAGGTTTTCATTGATCCCAGGCAGTGTGAATATGCTTAAGTTTCGTTGAGCAATTGCATGGTGTTATACCAGACCCTGTGTTGTGGAATATATGTGAAATAGTATATCACACTATTTCCTTTATAAAATTGGAAAAAATATGACTTGTAATACACATGTAATTTTGAATAAGGACTATTCTTTGTAAAGTTTCTGACGACTACTCATGTCTTAAATGATTTGATGGAGTGTTACCCTCTTTCATATTTTTAAGTCATGATAATTTTTCAATAAACTTTCAGGTTAAGTTATTCTTAGCTAGGTCCAGAGCTTTAAAGGCTACTTCCCATTCACTAACCACAAAGCATTATAGTTAACTTCTAAGTATCAGAAGGTGGCCCCAAATGTAGTCCAATCTGTACAGTAAAAGCCAGGCCAGCCATAGAATAGAGGTCCTTCTGTGATCAATTAGAAGAATCCGATCAGTGCTACCAACAATAGTTTCCTGATTAATTTCTTCCTTTATTGAACCCCCAGTGAAACTTTAGTCTTACCTCTTTTTGGCAAATGTCATTTACTTTTGTTTTATTCTGTAACTAAATATTGGACTGCTTGCAGGCAAGATAGTAGTACATTCTTGCTGCATAACTTCATTTTAATTTCTCATTTCAGAAATAGAATATTAAAGCTAAAGCCTCTCGGTTTCTTACTAATCTTTGTAATATATTTGTTTTTATTGTTGTTGTTAGTCTTCATCTGAGGATATCTTTCCACTGATTTTTAGAGAAATTGGAAGGGAGGGTGAGAGAGAGAGAGAGAGAGAGAGAGAGAGAGAGAGAGAGAGAGAGAAACATTGATGTGAGAGAGACACATTGATTGGTTGCCTCCCCCATTCACCCTGGGATCAAACCTGCAACTTAGGTATGTGCCCTTGATAAGAATTGAAACCAGGACCCTTCGGTCCACAGGCTGACACTCTATCCACTGAGCCTAATCAGGTAGGGCTCTATCTTGCATATATTTTCATCTAAATTCATACTTGATGAATCAAATTAAACTGTTAATAGTTAATACATCAACCATATCCCAAATGTCATGTGAATTGCTACTTCCCTTGGGGCTAGGAGAGATGAGGGATGAACTGTAACTATCCAGTTCACTAAAGGAGTTTTTAAAAATCTCTCCTATTTAAGTTAAAAGTGAAAAATTAATTTGCTCTAAAAGGGAAACCCAGATCACACACTGCCTGATTCAGAACTGTTTGAAGGACATAAAAGAAGAATGTTTAATGTTTCCAAGAACTTTCTAGTTCCCCCTCTTCAGCAGTCAATCCAATTCAAGTGCAATTTAATAAGTTAATTGCAACATGTGATTGACAGAGGCAGGGGACAATGTCTGATGTGAGAACTTCTCTATAAAAAATTATGATAATAACTAAGGATCCTATTATTTCATCAAGAACTCTATGTCTTGGCTGATGCACAGCAAGACTTTCTCAGAGTCTACCTAAGAAATGATTGAGATCAAGCCTGTATTCGTCCATTCTATCACCAAACCAGAAATGGAGGGAATGTTGATCAACATCAGTTTGAATGTTAACTCTAGTGAGCCTAAAGGTAGAAGAAGAAAAGAGTATCACATGGAAATCTGTCTGAATCTGTCACTTATCCTGCCAGATGCATTTAGGAACTGAACCATAACAAGGTAATAAGCAATCATGAAATTCACTAGAAAATATACAAATAAAAGAAAGCGGTTTCTGTGATAAGTAAGCAAAATAAGAGGCAGAGAGAAGACGTGAAAGAGAATTGTTATTATGTAACAAAATAATAAAATTATTCTGAATTCAGAATAATGAAGATTTAAGAAACTCCTAAATAAAATGTTTTCAAAATTGCCTTTCTGGAAACTAACAGACTTTAGTTTTAAGTATTTTGTGCCTGAAATGGGAAAGTAAAATAAAGCTATGCATTAGAAATGCATGTCTATCTTTTTTCCCCAAATGTCAGATAATAATTATTTAAGACAGTGTTGACCTTTAATAATGTTATTTTTAAAATGAACTTATATTTACCACGTGAATATTTAATAGTATTCCATAGTGTTTTACAAACATTTTATTGACTATAAAACATGTGAGGAAAATGAAAGGATTTTCAACATATTAAAGTTTTTTTTTAATTAAAATAAAAAGGCAAAACCATTGAGTTGTACATAAATGCAGTAACTGATTTATTCACTGTTGAGAATCAAATCTATTGCAGTTCAGATAATTTCTGTGCATTAGGAAAATGAATAAATTAAAAGTGTGCTTTAGCAATTTAGTCCTCCTAAGCAGCAATTCTGCAAGCTCGATAGAAGATGTCAAAACCTGCTGACGTCTAACAGAGTCCACTCGAAGTTTGTGTACCCCGGTCCACCCTACCTTCCCATCAGGCAGTACATGTGGAAATAGAAAAGCAGCTCTCTAATTAATCAAAGTCAGATGTGCCTGACGCCCGGAGTTGCTGCTGATCCTTGTCCCAGCTTCTCCCATGTTCTCGCTCTATGTTTTTACCTTGAAAACTTCTGCTCTGAGCTGGGAATGCCTGAAGGGCTTGCACGGTAAGTCAATGTGAAATTATCTCAGCAGGAAGAAGTTGCTTTTCAGCTTAAATGATTTAAGGCAGCAATTTTTCACACTCTCAAACTCTGACAAACGCCCAGATTGCCTCTCATGTCTGACTTCAAAATATTCAAAGAAAAGCTATTTTTATTAAAAACACTCTAGAGAAAATTGTATGTCACTTGTTCTCTGATATAACTTCATTTCTCCTGACAGTGACAATTTTCACCTCAGTACAATTTCTTTATTTTTTCCAAAGCTAATTCTGCTTAATATTAGTATTTATACAAACTCATATCAACTTGTCTCTTTGAAATATCCAAGGGTGTCAGGTAAATGTTGCTCACTGTCATTCATCTTCTTTGGGTGTTCAAAAGTGATCAATCGATTTTAAACTACCTTTAGTTACTTTGGATGTTATTGTTTTATTTGTAAGGGGAAAACTTAACATCTGTTAAAGCCCTTCATTTGACAAGCCTGTGTCTTCAAACCGCACGACTTCCAAACTTGATGGCACGTGTTTGTTGCCAAAGATCGTAAAATTTACCTTACTACGTGGATTTGCTCCATGGCTTTGGATAACGCGCGTAACACAGTGCATGTTTTGTCTAATGCTGTTTACATGTTAATAAGATTACGGTGGATGTCATATTGCACTGAAACATCACATTTGCTTTATTATGAATTCTGGCAGCGCAGAAACATCACATTATAATCACTTCAAAAATATATTCTGCATATTTTCATATGTGTTTATCATTCCACGAAACCTCGGCAGAATCAAACTCAGCAGGGACAAGAATGACAGAAGGTTTAACGCTTCAGAGCCTGTGAAATCTCGGTGCACTGATATATAGCAGCATGGTTAATATGTATAAGGTGAGTGTGACCTGTGGCCTCCAAGTATACCTTCTGGCCTTATCACATTTCCATGAGAAACAGTACCCCATGTAAAATTTCCACAAATAACTTGTAACTGTTTTAAAGGGTTAATTTTATTTTTAATTTTGAAAGACTGAAGTAAACTGTTTACAAAGATAATGTGAGCAGTAACCCTTATCCAGGTACAGTAGCAATGCAGCAAGCTACTTGTTAAATACCTGTACCCATTTCCTCCAAGTATGCTAAATGCTTTATGTCTAAATAAAACTGGATCATTTTTATTTCATTTATATCCATTACAGAGAAATCAAGAAAATAATTACCTTGCAGACGTCTACACACATTGCTGAGGGCAGGTCAAAGGAAGCACATCAAATACAGCGGAGAAGTACATTTCATAATCTCAATGTTACAACAATGCCATACGCAGCTCCTTCGCCAGCACCCCTGCGTGAAAAATTGTCATCTTTTCCTGCCTTTGACCTGCAACATGTTTTCTGTTTGGAAATCACAACTATAATTTCAATGAGCTTCCTTGAGTTTTATTTACCATCATTATTAGCTGACTGAAGAGAGAAATTATTTATGTTTTAATACATACCTAAACTTAGCCTGTATATTCCTTGATATTAAAGCATTTTAAAGATAATTTTTAAACATATGATGAAATCTGTGAAGAGTCAATAGCTTACCTTAAAGAATTGTTGAAAAGCCAAAAATTTACTGATAAAACAACTTTGTATGTGTATGTACACACACACACACACACACACACACACACACACACACACACACGATTGCTTCTCAGAAGGGTTTAAATATGGGTTGAAATTTATGTAGAATTTAAAAAAAATAGAAGTCCTTAATAAAAATTTGCTTATTAAGTGTATTACTTCTTTTTTGATTTTATAAGAAGCCCCACTATAATATGAAGACAGTTATTTTTAATAAAAGCGAAACCATTTATAAATTTCAGTATGTTATATGCATGATTTGGTAAATTAAATGCTTTGTTTCTATTTTGCAATTTAAGCATACAAGTGGGAAGAAAGTAGAGGATTTGCTTTCTGACTAAAGCACTTAGAACTTTGTCTTACTTTGTATTTTCACTGTTATAGAAAAATAATATTTTTTACCTGAAATATAATTAACATAAATATATACCAGTGAGATTGTTATTGACCCAAAGGAATATTTCTCATTAAGCTTTAACTTTAACAAAATTTCCAAATAATGCTATTCTATGATGTCATTGTTTAGGAAATTATATTTACAAAAACATATAAGCACATAACTTGCTAATAATATAAGATCCTATAAAAATATTTCCCAACGCTCACCAACATACTGTTTTTCTAAACAGGTACGTATAAATATAAATAATAATACATTATATAGATATATGATTAAATGAAATAATATATGTATCATTATTTTTTTCCTCAAAACCATTTAGTAAAGCATATTGAATATTTTCCTTTTCAGTTATTTAAAAAAGGGTTTATTACTTAAATTTGTTTTATTTGTATTAAGTGTACTACATTTGAATAATTGCTTATGAAATATATGTAATGCTTTAGTAAAATTTGGAAGTTGGTTGGAGCACACATACATTACATTTAGGTTAAGAAATAATTCAGTAACACAACTTTATGCAATCCTGGAGTCTACCTTTGTCCTTGAGTCTAGCCTGAACATTTTTGTAATACAAAAAAAAAAATTATCTGGACGTTTTCAGTGTGATCTATGCCAAAAAATCAAGGAAAGTGATAAAAACTGGAAGAATGTGCATTAGTGAATATTTATATTGGCAAGACCTGAAAATTTTATAAAAGTAAAACAAACACAGAGATTGCTTATTTCTGAAAGGAAATCGACCTCAGTAAAATTTTTTTCAGGAAAACATTATTGTCCAAAATGATATAAATCTCTGTTGCTATCTCCAAAGAATCAACTTGAAATGCTGGCAATGCCAAGGGGCTGCATTAAGTTTTCTCTTGTTTACTTTTCCCTAATCACCATAAAAATCCTTAGTGAAACAATTATTCTAAAAACAATCAGGACAATATATCTCTATAAAGGAGAAAATCGATTTAGCAACAAAACTAGATTTATCTCTATTGATTTAGAGGTGTTCAGTGTAATTTGAGTGAATTATGCCTGGTTTAATTTTATAGCAGAAATTTTTCAGTGATGCTTAAAGCGGAAGATTGCAAACTACTGCACAATATTTTGTATGCTATTTATGCATCTTAATTACTGCTTTTCAAAAGTAAGAAGCATATATGAGAGACTAAACCAGATGCTTACTTTTTTATTTTACATGAAACAGGATTACTATTGTATTTCACTTAGTTATTAGTACTTACCTAGAACCCTTATATCATTTTATTCAACTCATTCATAAAGAAATCAGGTCTCCAGAAAAGGATTCAGTGTTAAAGAAACAAATCCATCCTTGGGCGGGTAGCTCAGTTGCTTAGAGCATTGTCCCAATATGCTTAGGTTGTGTGCTCAATTCCCAGTTAGGGCACATATATGAATCAACCAATTAATGCATAAATGAGTGGAACAACAAATCCATGTTTCTCTTTCCTTTCTCTCTAAAATCAGTCAAAACTTTTTTTACAGAAGAAACAAAGCCAACTTCATCTTATAAGAACAGAATTAGAAAGATTAAAAGTAATATTGTTTTTAAAGATATTATTAAGACATATATCTGAGACAAAAAATTGGACACATCTTAAGAAAAAATTAGTTATGCTGTGCTATAGGTCATATAAATTGCATATATATGTATATATATATATATATATATATATATATATATATACACACATACATATATATAATTTTGGGAGAAATATAAAAAGATGAATGCTCTAAAAATAACTTAGAGATGGGATTTGTTGTTCACTTAAGTGGATGAGTGAATGGAGTATGACTCTCAACAGTAATAAAAAAAACTCAATTTATATGTATATAAACATTGTCAATGTTTTCTCATAATATTTCTTGATATAAAAATTTGTACATTTATTTTTCTAGAAGCATTAGAGAATTTTATAAATAAAGCAGGCTTAGAAAAAGGATGATTTATAAATTTATATTTATGTAAAAAGATTTTATGCTTACATATATAGTTGAAACATTTCTTTGTAAATCTTAATCGCATTTAATAAATAAAATGTTACCAATAAATAGATAATAATTGACTTTCCTTACTTCATAAATAATATTTTACTTTGATTATACTGCAAATAATATGCTTGCTAAATCAAATGGATGATAATACAGTTAAATTACTAATGTAAAAAGCTAACTCTTTTTACTATTTTTAAAATTTAGATTCACAAATTTTAATTGACAAAAGTTCACTTAAGTTATCATTGCCAAATATTCTTAATTAAGTTCATACTCCATAGATTTTTAAAAATATAAAGCAACTTTTACTTTGTTACATTAATGATAACTCAACTGCTGTCTTCCACCACACTTAAAAATATTGATGGTGTTTTGTACTGTTAATATTGGAAACTGCTATATTCAGTTTTAACTAAATTTATAAAATTGTTGACAAAAATAAGATTCTAACATCAGAGCAAAACAATTTATGAAATATAAGAAAGATGGGTTTTTTATTCCTAACATCAAAGTAATATTCTACTGTAATATGCAATAATCATACGTTCAAACCATTAAGGCAAAATAGAAAATAAATAAATGAGTTTAGAATATTAAATGTGACACATAAAAGTATTTTTATTGAAAATTGATATTTCAGCTTCCCCTAGACTAGCAAAAATACTTTAAAATTGATTAAGTAGATCTAAGCAGATTATAATCCTATTTTGAACTTGTAACTCTTCATTTCAAATCTCTTAATAATAACATAAAGTCTTTTGGGAGTTACTATTATAATATTGAGCTATAATATTGGACAAGTGAAACTTTTAGTAATAAGATTTTCAATTGCTTTTTATACAATATAATTAACTAATCTAGATTATCAGATTTTAGTGACTGTTTTTCTATTATGTATAATCTTATGATTTTATGGTAAGATAAGTATCATCAGCTATAAGTAAACTAAACTACTTATATCATTACTAGAGGCTGAATGCACAAAATGCAAGCAAGGGGCTCTGCCCTTGCAGCCCCGGCTACCGCCTAGGCCAGGGGTGGGCAAACTTTTTGACTCGAGGGCCACAATGGGTTCTTAAACTGGACCGGAGGGCCGGAACAAAAGCATGGATGGAGTGTTTGTGTGAACTAATATAAATTCAAAGTAAACATCATTACATAAAAGGGTACGGTCTTTTTTTTTTTTTTTTTTTTTTTAGTTTTATTCATTTCAAACGGGCTGGATCCGGCCCGCGGGCTGTAGTTTGCCCACGGCTGGCCTAGGCCCTCGCAGCAGCCCTGGCCTCCTCACGGCCCCACCCCCCTCCCCCCACTGGTTGTTCCAGAAGGTCATCCTGGAAGGTAGTTCTGGAAGGAGGTCGTTCCCCCATCTGGTCTAATTAGCATATTAGTTCTTTATTATATAGGATGTTTCTTTGAAAAAAATTGCAAATACCTAAACCTTTTATCAAAGAGGTAGTTTTTAAACTGAATATTAATAACCCAATAGCATGTTATTGTTCAATAGGTAATAATTGCCTGTATATAACCTCAAAAATATTGTTTAGTGTGATTAATATACAATGCTGCGTTATGCCTCTGGAAGTGTTGATGCATAACTTTTAGTTCTAATATCATTATGTACTGGAAAGAACATGTTCATTTGCTCAAATTACTAAGACGCACTTAATAAAATGAAATGTAATAATACTTATAATGTAATATATTCATGGAATTAATTTTAAAAGTCTTCCACTCTCCTTAACGTGGATAACATTCATAGCTTATAAAGTGTTGTGATACGGAATTGACAATGCCATTGTTTTTTACACTTTGAGGTGATCCTGCAGCCTTCATATCATCTGCACACCAACCTCAGGTTTATCAAGGGCAAACAAAAGATAATTAACATCAGAAACAGGCAAATGTGGGAGCTACTGACTGAAGATTCTTATTTAATGCAAGACTTCTGAAAACCATAAAATAAAATAAATATAGAAAAGCCTATCTCTAAAAAAAAAACACCAAAAAATTCAGTTTTCTCTTCTTTATATAAATCTTTTCCCCCATTTCAGTTTGTGGAGATAACTTATCTGACAAATGGTCTCAAACTGGTGTGGTCATCATGTGCTAGCAAAACAGAGCTAGCAAAAGTCATTTTGTGAGGAGTGAATTTCAAGTTAAATATTTAATAATTGTAGTTTTTTAAATACCAGTAATAATCATGGATCTATTTATAATGTGTATACAAGAAAGAGAAATAAACGACTGCCATAGTAACTTTTACTATGTTTTTACATTTACTAACTGCAGTACAATAAAAAGGAATTTTATACAGTTAAACAGACCATTTGAATCTTGGTTGCAGTTTATATGACATTCTATAGAGATGTTATAACGTGTTAAGTGATGGTTCTAATTCATAAAAGTCTTGTATTTATTCATACGAAAATATATTAGTGGCAGAGACTATGTGATGTTAACATTGATTCTATCACTATCTGAACTGCTTCATTGAAATTATTCATATATTCCCTACGAAGGGCTCTTTAACTTCCATAAATCGCCATTATCAGTGTGATTCACACATTTTCATTTAACAATGCAACACGGGGCAATCATTAAATGCTTTAAAACCAGAACTTCTAAACTTATGAAATTATAATTATAAAATTATGTTCAAAATAACTAAAATGACAGTTCATAGTAAATTCATTTGTTAAGGACTTTTTGCTAGTAAACGGCAGGCTTCTCTGATAAAGTATCATGTTGTTAACAATTTTAACTGAAGTAAGTTAGTGACATGCCTCTGAGTTTACCATCATAAAAGAATCATATTGGAACATGGCTGTTTATCATATGAATTTCTCTGCAGCACGGATACAATCACAGTTTAGATATTCTGGAAAGAGTTACTCATTGTGGAGCTCTGATGTAACACAGTTGCTCGTTCATTTTCCAAACACCAGCACATTAAGTGGACATTCCATAAAACCTCTCCATGGGCAACATGATGAAGTATACTTTATTTCCTTTCAAGTTTTTTCTTGTTTAATATTAATACCAAATATCTGCACAACTTTCAAAAGGGGTCAAAGGGATTATATGTCATATTTAGTTTATTTCAAATCTCCATAGAACCTGGGTTAATTGTGCTATATGACTAAATTTTAAAATATCAAGTCATTGTCTATAGAAGAATACACAGTTAAAATAAATCTCTCTTATACAACATAACTGTTTAAAAGAAACATTTTTTAAAATTATCTCCAACTTGTTTCCACCAGCTTCTCTTCTCCCTGTCCATTTTTTTTCTTTTGTTATGCCTTCTCCTTACTCAACACATCTTCCTACACATTTTATTCAATCACCACAACAAAGCCATCTAATGTCCTGGAACCCCCAAATTAACATGTGTAAAACATCATTTCCCTCCACTTTTACCTCAGTCTAACCAGTGACATAAGCCAGCAATCTAGGAGTCATCCCAGACTTCTCTTTATTCCTTTTTTAAATCAAACAAATAGTCCACTATTCTATTTTTAAAACACCCCTTATTCCCACTGCAGTGTATTTAGTAGATGCTACCATTATTTCTCACTTCTAATGCCTTTGACCTCCAATTAAAGACCCTCCCAATTAATCCTCTAAATCAGGGGTCTGCTAATTGTTCTATAAAGGGCTTGATAGTAAATATTTTAGGCTACGCATCTACATAGTCTTTGTTGCAACTACTCACCTCTGTAGTTGCAGCTGGAAAGCAGCCATTGATAACAGTGAAAAGATGGATGTGGCTGTGTTCCAATAAAACTTTATTTACCAAAAAGAGAAGCAGCAGATGGATTTGGAAGGTGGGCTGTAGTTTCCTTACTCCTGCTCCAAACTGCTCCCAGAGTAAAATTTCTAAGATGAGTCAGATCCTGTTGCTAACTTATTTACTCACTGCTTTTCATCATGTGCAGAGGGAAAAGTGCAACCACTTTAGCGTGATATAAAAGAATTCTCATTATATTGTTTTTACTTTTCACTGATACTCCCCACCTTGCACCCACCCACTCTATATCTATCAATTTGTAGCTGCCCAAAATATTATTTGCCTTCTTCACTTTGTGTCTTTGCACAAGCTATGTTCACGATGTGGGATAAAGAAATGCCCTTTATTATCTTGCTGCTGCTTTTTTACTCATTAGAACAGGACCACATCTTATTCGTCTTTGTTTCCTTGGTGCCTGATCCAATGCCTGCAAATAGTTTGTTGAATGACTAATAGATTGAATAAATACATACAGATATGTTTTTTATAAAGTATATGGCTTTTTAAAAGGAATTTTTTAAAAGAAACCTTTATCCAAGGATATGTTCTCTATCAATTTCTTTTTAAATACATTTTATTGATTTTTTACAGAGAGGAAGGGAGAGAGAGATAGAGAGTTAGAAACATCAATGGGAGAGAAACATCGATCAGCCGCCTCCTGCACATCTCCTACTGGGAATGTGCCCACAACCCAGGTACATGCCCTTGACCGGAATCGAACCGGGGACCCTTCAGTCCGCAGGCCGACGCTCTATCCACTGAGCCAAACCGGTTTCGGCAGTTCTCTATCAATTTTTAGAGAAAGAAACATTGATGTGAGAGAGAAACATCAATTGCTTGCCTCCTATACGTGTCCGGACCTGGGATCCAACCTGCAACCTAGGTATGTGCCCTGACCTGGAATGGAACCCACAACCTTTTGGTATTTGGGATGATGCTCCAACCAATTGAGCCACTGGGCCAGCGCTTAAGAGTATTTTTATTTTAGCCACTCGGAGTAATTAATATTTCCTTCCCAACTATGTAGCCAGAAACAGTAGTTCATGTATTAAGTTTCCGCATGCTCACGCCATTAAGAACACAGAGATTCTTTTCTCCCATTAATACAGAATGGCCTACGCTTAGTATTTAGTGTTACATTTATGGGACTGAGATTACAAAAATGGACGGTAAAAAATTGAGGAAAGGGGAGCAAGAGAGCCGTTTTACAAGCTGTCAACACATGAGATTTAGTGTCATGTCTACTCCTCTGAATATACATGGTGTGTGTGTGTGTGTGTGAGTGTGTGTGTGTGTGTGTGAGTGTGTGTGTGAGTGTGTGTGTGTGAGTGTGTGAGTGTGTGTGTGTGTGTGTGTGAGTGTGTGTGTGTGTGTGTGTGTAAATATAAATGTATCTGTGTATTCTGAACACATTTATCATGTATGCTGTATAGGTTTTCCAAAAAACTAACTAGAAAATGTAAATTTAAGGCTAAAACAGTGCATTAATTGACCTCCCTTTGAAGACAAATATGTTATTTCCAGAGAGTGTCATGGGTCCATCATTATAAAGTGATGTTATAGAATGCCAGGTAATATGTAATTTTGGGCAGCATTCAATAGCTGAAAGTAGACTATCCTGGGCATATTGCAAATACTCCAACCCTTGTGTTAACTGAATTTGTTCTAAACTGTTTTTCTAATAAAAAAACAGCACAGTGTTTCTTTTGCCTATAATTCTAGATAATGTTAGTTCATAATTTAGTGAATAGGATCTATGATATGAAGTCTTCATTAAAGAACAAGGGGTTTTATTGTTGGAAAATCCCTTCACACTTGATCAAAATATGAAATATATAAAGTATACTATTGTTAATTAATAAGCTACTTCAACTTAATTTCTTCTTAGTAATGTATTTGTTTAGTTAAAACATTATTATATGTAGACCTATTAATAATTTTAATGACATAATATTTAGCTACATAGCTCGGGCAGATTGACTCTTGTTGTTGACTCAAACAGTTTATTTAAGATAAATAATCTCTGATTCCATTGTGTGATTATGTGTCTGCTTATACCAAATAAATTGAGTTATTCTTTTAATCTCACATTGCTACACACTAGTTGAAGTCAAGGAATATAACAAGGCACATAACTGGTTAAACTAATTCTATTAAAATGACTCATAATTATACTGATTTGAATGAATTAAAATATTTAACTAAAACTAAAGCTACAGTCTTCTTGATTGACCTGAAAAAAAAAATTCAGCCAGGTTAGATTTTCCTTCAGTACACATCGCAGTTACCTGAAAAACGCACGGTGGCTGTGAAAGGTGGCCGCACAGGCCTTGCCACACTCCTGGGGAGCAGCGGCGCCTATTTCCTCTCTTCTGGGATCTGGGCTGCTCTTTGCCGGCTTTGATCTAGAGACTGTGTTGGAAGTGATGCTGTGCCATTTCGGGGGGAGCCTCTGAGAGGACAGGCAATTCCATCTTGGTTTCTTGGAACCTTGGGCTGTCGTGTAAGAAGTTCAACTCTATGAGAGAAGTCCATGCTGCCAAACCCATGCGAGAGGCAGTGGTACTACATGGCCAGTGGCCCTCAGCCTTCCAGACATGCTCATCAGGATATTAGGGAGGTACATGAAGCTAGGGAGGTCCTCCCCGACCAGACAGGCCATTACCAGAATACCACCTGCTGACCTCAGTTGATGCCAATAGAGCACAAGAATTGCTGTGTTGAGGTGCCCACACATTCAGGGGCTATGATAAAAGAGTGTTTTGGATTAACATATCACATAGCAATAGATAACACAAAACAAGCATTTAAGCATCCTAAATACACAAATCATAATTTTTAAGTATTGACTGTTATTACAGGATTTAATGCTATGAAATTATGTTTAGCTAGGCAAATCATGCAATAAATAGGTTTATCTTAATCCAAAACAATCTTATTTATCTACTTTAAGAAATCAAAAAACTTAGAAAGAAAGTAGGGGAGGGAGGGGGTAAGGGGGAGAGATCAACCAAAGGACTTGTATGCATGCATATAAGCCAAACGAATGGACATGGACAACAGGGGGATGAGAGCATGAGTGGGGGGCAGGGGGCAGGGAGGTTGGGGGTTAATGGGAAATGAGGACACATTTGTAATACCTTAACCAATAAAGAAATTTAAAAAAACTTAGATAAATAATAATTATTAGCATAATAATTATTTTCAGGATTTTTTTTTTTACTCAGAATGGGAATATTCTTAAAAATTAAGTTTAATATGTTTTGTTTAGTTAAAGCTTTATCATGTTAAGCATTCGGTATAGAGTATTTTGCCCAGCAAAATGAGCAAACCAATACTAGAATCCAATTTTTCAGAATTTGTATTAATTTCTATTTTAACTGCATCTACTTTGTGTCTGGGATCAGTCAGCCTATGTATGAAGTTTCTTTGCCAACACCTTGTATAAAATATGACGCATTTCTCAGGAGACACATCAAAGAGTTTCCATAATGAATAAAATTCACAAGTGTCCTCCTAATAGTGATAAGAATCCTCTGTCTAATCAGAGGACACAATATTTTATTAACATATAGGATTATTCCAAGACTATAATTTTTTAGGGATTTTGAAATAGTAAAGTAGTCTTTGTAAACAAGTCATCTACATTTTATTTCTATGTATACTGAATGCAAATTGTATAATGTGAGAAATTGGGCCTAATTTTCTCCACTAATCTTTGAAAGTCATTATTATATTCTCTGTACTATATTTATATGCATAAAAATCTGATGACGTGAATTAGTCAACTACTATAACATGTTGTTGTGTTATAAATGCATATCACCATCCCATTTTCTTCTTAGATTCTTTTCATTTTTTTTCCTTAAAAATGTATCCTAATATCCCTAATTACTCCCACTGTACCAATAATTTTAGAAATGACATTTTTATTCATTGTTCACTTTCATTAAATATCAGGAAAAAAAATCATCTCTACCTCTGAGCACTACCTCAGCATTCCCTATCAAGTGAGATACTATAAACCTTCTTCATTAATTACTGTCACCTTTTCTTTTAATTGTTTTGAATTTTTGAAAATTTCCTTAATTTGCCTTCTCAAATTTGGATACCTAAAATTAAACATGCTATTCAGAGAGTTTTTTCACTGTAGTCTTTTCGATATCCTTACAATATTAATCACAAGATTATTGACCTCTTTTAAGGTTTCATTTTCAATCACATTCCAGTTAAGGTGTATTCAAAAGGATTTAAATATCATACCTCAAGTACAAGCCTACATATATTAACTCTCAGAATATTAAATCTTACAGCATGCTAAAACATCAGTCAAGTGAATGTTTTTGTGACAAAGAATGGGAAAGATTTGTTAGAAAGCTGAGTAATACCTGAAGTTTTCTAAAATTAAAATTTATGAATTGCTGGACTAAGAATTACATGTCAGGCTATTGGCCTATTTCAATCCTAGAGAAGTCACTTTTTATTTAAATACTAGAGGCCCGATGCAGGAAATTCATGCAAGGGGCTCAGCCCATCACAGCCCTGGCTGCCTAACAGCCCAGGCTGCCTCCAGTCCCCAAGGCCCCACCCACTGGTCGTTCCGGAAGGTCATCCAAAAGATCATTCCGCCAGCTGGTCTAATTAGCATATTAGCTCTTCATTATATAGGATTTCTATAGTGGCTGACTACCTTCGGTGCAATTGCTTATGTATGTTATCAGAGAACATACACAATTTAAATGAATTAAATGTAACTCTTGTGTATATAAATGCATGTGTGTATAATGTATATAATTTTTCTCCCCTCAGGGTGATAGAAAACCCAATAGTGGTTCTAACTCTAAATAATATTACAAAACGAACAAATACAAAAGCAATTTTCTAGCTGGTAATGAAGGCAAAAAAAATACTTTTAGCCATTTATAAAATTTTGTATCAATACACATTGCCATTTTGTCACTATAAAGCTACTCCTTCAGCCCAGCTGTCATGGCTCAGCAGTTGAGCATTGACCTATGAACCAGGAGGTCACGGGTCCATTCTGAGTCAGGGCACATTTTCAGGTTGCGGGCTCAATCTCCAGTGTGGGGTGTACAGGAGGCAGCTGATCAATGATTCTCTCTCATCATTGATGTTTCTATCTCTCTCTCCTCTTCCCTTCCTCTTTGAAATTAATAAAAATTAAAAACAAAGCTACTCCTATAATTTTAAGAATTCATAACTTTAAGAAGAATTTTAAGAATGCTGTTAAATATTTGGAAGATGTTGAGAAGGTAGACAGAATCTAACTAGTAGCAGGCAGAATTGATGAACATTCCATTTTTTAGAAAAATAGTGTTTCAAAATATTCTGCCTATATCAGTGTTTTCTTGGCTAAATTTTGGGACCATTTTGCATTTCTACTCATTTGTGTTGTTGCTATTTTTTTCTTGAAATGCCTTCTTTTGAGGGAGATATTCATTTTGATAAGTAGTAACTCTTATCAAGATCAAACCTACTGAAGTGCCACCAGCAGTGGTTGAGCGATGACCTATGAACCTGTAGGTCAAGGTTCAATTCCCAGTCAGGGCACATGCCCGGGTTGTGGGCTTGATCCTCAGTGTGAGGCATGCAGGAGGCAGCCAGTCAATGATTCTCTCATCATTGATGTTTCAATCTTTCTCTCCCTCTCCCTTCCTCTCTGAAATCAATATATATATATATATATACATATATATATATATATATATATATATATATATATATACATATATATATATATATATATATATATATAACTAGAGAATGAGAAATTAGAAAATAATTTTTATAAAACTATGAAGATATACTACAAAACTCCAAAGCAGCATGCAGCATTCATTAGTCCATGAGCCAATTATTTAGGTAGAAAGAAAATACCTTTTCTTTTGAGTCACTAAATTTCATATATGATTGTGGACCTACATGAAGAAGTAAAGTGGCCCTTAGTGAACTAGAAGTCCTATTTGTTTAGTCCTGGCTTTCCTCAAACTTATCAGTAGTTGTATTGACCCACATGAAAATATATTCTGATTATGTAATCAAAAGAATGAGGAACTATGAAGAACAACTTATAGGGAATCGATTTTTGGGGATCACAATTTTATAAGAACAAGACTTAGTACTTATTAAGTATCATTAACAGATTAAGCACTGTTAAGTGTTTTCTATGTATTATCTCATTTAATCATCATACTAACCCTAATTATCATCATTCTCATTTTCTAGGTGAAGAAACTGAGGCACTGAGTGGTTAAGTATACGTTCCACTAATAATGGGTAGAGCTGGTTAGTGAAATCGTGTGGTCTGAATTCAGTTCACTTTAATTACTCCAGTGATTTTCAAACTTGGAAGTGTCTGAGAATCACTTGAAGGGCTTTTTAGAAAACAGATTTTTTTTTGGCTCCACCTCCAGAATTTTGATTCAGTATGTCTGGAGAGAAGACCAAAACTTTATATTTCTAACAAGTCCCCAGGGCAAGGGAGTGTGGATGGAAAAAATCAGAAGTTCCACAGAGGAGAGTTTTTGAGTTGTGTCACAGTGTAAGTGTAAATGGAAGTGAACAGTGTTACATGTTCTAGTGAACGGGGTAGATGCGAAGTTGGGGAGATAAGAAAGGGCACATCTAATACTGGACATTATTATGCATCGGGTTGATTACAGGTCTGGTTAGAGCAAATGGGTGGGAGGCTGAATAAAAAGAAGATTAACATGAATATGTGAAAAATGTCGTAAAGCATGAGGGCTTTCTGGACTTGGCATGAGAGGTCAGTGAGAGGTTTGATTGAAGCTAGAGACAGAAACAGTGCTGCTTCCTGGCACAGTAAATCTGTCAAATGAACTGTTAACAGTGATAATCTAGAAGGTTTTATTTGTTGTGGTTGTTTTATTTATTTATTTGTTTGTTTGTTTATTTATTTATTTACTTACTTACTTTGAGAACAGGACCTTAGAGGCAAGGAGGCCAGTCCAAGCAAGAAAGGATGTGGACGTGATGTAAGAAAACGGCTAGGGGGTTGAAACGAAAAATGTGGATAAATAAATATATCACATCTGAACAGTGCTGTTTTAAGTGTTTACGAGTTTGGACTCGATACTTGGAAGAAACCTATGGATCAGGAACTATTATTTTCTCAATTATAAAGATGGTGCAACCCATAAGAAAAACTAGGAATTTACCCAAGGTCACATGGCTTGTCAGTGGAAGAGCCAGGCTTTGAACCCAGGCATTCTGGCTTAATTCTACCTTCATAACCAGGCCGGTGATAGACTGGATATGGAAAATAAGCGGGGAGGGAGTGGTAAGAGTCCTTTCTATATCTAGCACATAGGCCAGTGATTATGTCACAAGATCCAGTGGTTACAGCCTGGCCAGCTAATTCATTCAAGTGTGATGTGGTGGAATTGCTAGGAGACCTACCTTCATTTAAGCAGGGTTTATTATTACTCTCAAAGGCTGGAGTAAACACAGCCTAGCAGAGGATGAGGGGCATCTACCTCCTCTGGTGCCATTGTGCCGCCGGCCAGGGGACAGCACATCTCCCTCTGGCCTAGCATGCATAGGTGATGGTGCTGACAACAGCTACCAGGTTAATGTGCGGCCCAGCTCTGCTTCATTTCAGTCCCCATTTACCAACGGCATGTCATTTGTTAAGACATTTTGTTAGCTTCTAGGGATGCAGAAATGAAATAAATGTAGTCCTGGCTTGGAAAAGTCAACTCTGTATGTGTACATTTCATTGTAATGTGGTGCTGTGGTAGCCAAGCTCTGAACCCGGCATTCTGGCTTGAGTCCACCTTTATAACCAGGCTGGGTGATGGCTGGGTATGGAAAGGAAGGCGAGGAAAAGGTGGCAGGAGTACTTCCATACCTAGCACATATGCGTAGGGTTATGCGTAGGGTGCTACTGAAAATTAACAAGGGAAGGGTGACTCAATACAGCCACCAAACTTCTTATCACTTCCCTGACAAATGCCTACAGCTCCTTCCTGTCTTTCACAGTGAGTAAGACTGAAATACACTTTATTAAAAATACATAGAGTGAAAGAGAAGGGAAAGGAGGACTCTTCATAGCGTCTTCTCTAGCCTGGTGGGCATGCGATATCAACTTGGGGTCGCAAGCTCTTTCCTCGCCAATGAAGTAACCAGATCAATGTGGTAGGAACAATATTAAGGCATTTCCAAAACCGAAGTCTATTTATTAAAAATACATGCCCTTCACAAAATTTAAGATGAAGGTAAAACTTTCTAGTCCTAGTCATTTTACCATTCAGAAAGGAAATGCCTCCATTTATTACAGCTGGCTAAGCATGATTACAGGGAGACACAAAAAGGCCCCACTCCCTGAAAAAGTTCTCTAAACTTTCTTTTAGATACTCAATGTATACGGTTCAAAAGTTCAGAGGGAATTTTTAGGAATATAACGGAAAGCATAGCATATTCATGTATGAGTTTCATCAGATAAGAATCCACAGAAGGCAAGCTTGCACAATATTTGATAACAAATGTCAGAAAATAATTTTGTGACTGTAATGATAGGAAAATGATTAAATGGGTTTTTTTTGGATTTTTCTAATGGACAATGGTTAGATATAGTCTTCAGCACAATGACTAAGTGAAAAATGATGCCATTGTTGAAAACAGCAAGCTTTTCAAAGCAATTTTCCCATCTTCAATAGCTAAAAGGAGTTAGAAAATATTTTGAACTTTCACACTCTTGTATATACCCTGAAACCATAAGCCCTTAGCAATTTGTAGAATTCCATAGATCAGAGAG